>NW_026912222.1:1530500-1861000 GCF_963662255.1 Cinclus cinclus | reverse complement strand
CATTAGATTTTTAGCAAGCATTGGGTCACAATGGTTCCTTGCTTCTCTTAACCTCTGTGGTGTCACAATGCATCCCATGCCCTTTTAGGCCACTTGATGTCACAATGAATCATTTGATTCTTGGCCTCCATGGTGACATAATAGATCCTTGCTTCTATTGGTCCCCGTGCTGTAACAATTCATCCCTGGCCCTTTTTATACCCCCTGGTGCCACAAGGGATCATTAGATTGTTAGCCTGCATTGGGTCACAATGGTTCCTTGCTTCTCTTAACCTCTGTGGTGTCACAATGCATTCCAAGCCCTTTTAGGCCACTTGATGTCACAATGAATCATTTGATTTTTGGCCTCCATGGTGGCATAATTGTACCAGGTTTTAATTGGGCCCCATGCTTTCACAATTCATCCCTGGCCCTTTTAGGCCCATTGGTGTCACAAGGAACCATTAGATTGTTAGCCTCCATTGGGTAACAATGGTTCCTTGCTTCTCTTAACCTCTGTGGTGTCACAATGCATTCCATGCCATTTTAGGCCACTTGATGTCACAATGAATCATTTGATTCTTGGCCTCCATGGTGTCATAATGGTTCCTTGTTTCTATTGGTCCCCATGCTGACACAATTCATCCCTGGCCCTTTTACGCCCCCTGGTGCCAAATGGGAACCTGGGATTATTAGCCTCCATTGGGTCACAATGGATCCTTGCTTCTCTTAACCCCTGTGGTGTCACAATGCATCCCATGCCCTTTTAGGCCACTTGATGTCACAATGAATCATTTGATTCTTGGCCTCCATGGTGGCATAATAGATCCTTGATTCTATTGGTCCCCGTGCTGTAACAATCCATCCCTGGCCATTTTAGGCCCCCTGGTGTCACAAGGGATCATTAGATTTTTAGCAAGCATTGGGTCACAATGGTTCCTTGCTTCTCTTAACCTCTGTGGTGTCACAATGCATCCCATGCCCTTTTAGGCCACTTGATGTCACAATGAATCATTTGATTCTTGGCCTCCATGGTGACATAATAGATCCTTGCTTCTATTGGTCCCCGTGCTGTAACAATTCATCCCTGGCCCTTTTTATAGCCCCTGGTGCCACAAGGGATCATTAGATTGTTAGCCTGCATTGGGTCACAATGGTTCCTTGCTTCTCTTAACCTCTGTGGTGTCACAATGCATTCCAAGCCCTTTTAGGCCACTTGGTCTTACAATGAACCATTTGATTCTTGGCCTTCATGGTGTCATAATTGTTCCTTGTTTCTATTGGTCCCCATGCTGTCACAATTCATCCCTGGCCCTTTTACGCCCCCTGGTGTCAAATGGGATCCTGGGATTATTAGCCTCCATTGGGTCACAATGGATCCTTGCTTCTCTGAACCCCTGTGGTGTCACAATGCATCCCATGCCCTTTTAGGCCACTTGATGTCACAATGAATCATTTGATTCTTGGCCTCCGTGGTGACATAATAGATCCTTGCTTCTATTGGTCCCCGTGCTGTTACAATTCATCCCTGGCCATTTTAGGCCCCCTGGTGCCACAAGGGATCATTAGATTGTTAGCCTGCATTGGGTCACAATGGTTCCTTGCTTCTCTTAACCTCTGTGGTGTCACAATGCATCCCATGCCCTTTTAGGCCACTTGATGTCACAATGAATCATTTGATTCTTGGCCTCCATGGTGGCATAATAGATCCTTGCTTCTTTTGGTCCACGTGCTGTAACAATCCATCCCTGGCCATTTTAGGCCCCCTGGTGTCACAAGGGATCATTAGATTGTTAGCCTGCATTGGGTCACAATGGCTCCTTGCTTCTCTTAACCTCTGTGGTGTCACAATGCATCCCATGCCCTTTTAGGCCACTTGATGTCACAATGAACCATTTGATTTTTGGCCTCCATGGTGGCATAATTTTACCAGGTTTTAATTGGGCCCCATGCTTTCACAATCCATCCCTGGCCCTTTTACGCCCCCTGGTGCCAAATGGGATACTGGGATTATTAGCCTCCATTGGGTCACAATGGATCCTTGCTTCTCTGAACCCCTGTGGTGTCACAATGCATCCCATGCCCTTTTAGGCCACTTGATGTCACAATGAATCATTTGATTCTTGGCCTCCATGGTGGCAAAATAGATCCCTGCTTCTATTGGTCCCCGAGCTGTAACAATCCATCCCTGGCCATTTTAGGCCCCCTGGTGTCACAAGGGATCATTAGATTTTTAGCAAGCATTGGGTCACAATGGTTCCTTGCTTCTCTTAACCTCTGTGGTGTCACAATGCATCCCATGCCCTTTTAGGCCACTTGATGTCACAATGAATCATTTGATTCTTGGCCTCCATGGTGACATAATAGACCCTTGCTTCTATTGGTCCCCGTGCTGTAACAATTCATCCCTGGCCCTTTTTATACCCCCTGGTGCCACAAGGGATCATTAGATTGTTAGCCTGCATTGGGTCACAATGGTTCCTTGCTTCTCTTAACCTCTGTGGTGTCACAATGCATTCCAAGCCCTTTTAGGCCACTTGGTCTTACAATGAACCATTTGATTCTTGGCCTTCATGGTGTCATAATGGTTCCTTGTTTCTATTGGTCCCCATGCTGTCACAATTCATCCCTGGCCCTTTTACGCCCCCTGGTGTCAAATGGGATCCTGGGATTATTAGCCTCCATTGGGTCACAATGGATCCTTGCTTCTCTGAACCCCTGTGGTGTCACAATGCATCCCATGCCCTTTTAGGCCACTTGATGTCACAATGAATCATTTGATTCTTGGCCTCCATGGTGGCATAATAGATCCTTGCTTCTATTGGTCCCCGTGCTGTAACAATCCATCCCTGGCCATTTTAGGCCCCCTGGTGTCACAAGGGACCATTAGATTTTTAGCCTGCATTGGGTCACAATGGTTCCTTGCTTCTCTTAACCTCTGTGGTGTCACAATGCATCCCATGCCCTTTTAGGCCACTTGATGTCACAATGAATCATTTGATTTTTGGCCTCCATGGTGGCATAATTGTACCAGGTTTTAATTGGGCCCCATGCTTTCACAATTCATCCCTGGCCCTTTTAGGCCCATTGGTGTCACAAGGAACCATTAGATTGTTAGCCTCCATTGGGTAACAATGGTTCCTTGCTTCTCTTAACCTCTGTGGTGTCACAATGCATTCCATGCCATTTTAGGCCACTTGATGTCACAATGAATCATTTGATTCTTGGCCTCCATGGTGTCATAATGGTTCCTTGTTTCTATTGGTCCCCATGCTGACACAATTCATCCCTGGCCCTTTTACGCCCCCTGGTGCCAAATGGGATCCTGGGATTATTAGCCTCCATTGGGTCACAATGGATCCTTGCTTCTCTTAACCCCTGTGGTGTCACAATGCATCCCATGCCCTTTTAGGCCACTTGATGTCACAATGAATCATTTGATTCTTGGCCTCCATGGTGGCATAATAGATCCTTGATTCTATTGGTCCCCGTGCTGTAACAATCCATCCCTGGCCATTTTAGGCCCCCTGGTGTCACAAGGGATCATTAGATTTTTAGCAAGCATTGGGTCACAATGGTTCCTTGCTTCTCTTAACCTCTGTGGTGTCACAATGCATCCCATGCCCTTTTAGGCCACTTGATGTCACAATGAATCATTTGATTCTTGGCCTCCATGGTGACATAATAGATCCTTGCTTCTATTGGTCCCCGTGCTGTAACAATTCATCCCTGGCCCTTTTTATAGCCCCTGGTGTCACAAGGGATCATTAGATTGTTAGCCTGCATTGGGTCACAATGGTTCCTTGCTTCTCTTAACCTCTGTGGTGTCACAATGCATTCCAAGCCCTTTTAGGCCACTTGGTCTTACAATGAACCATTTGATTCTTGGCCTTCATGGTGTCATAATGGTTCCTTGTTTCTATTGGTCCCCATGCTGTCACAATTCATCCCTGGCCCTTTTACGCCCCCTGGTGTCAAATGGGATCCTGGGATTATTAGCCTCCATTGGGTCACAATGGATCCTTGCTTCTCTGAACCCCTGTGGTGTCACAATGCATCCCATGCCCTTTTAGGCCACTTGATGTCACAATGAATCATTTGATTCTTGGCCTCCGTGGTGACATAATAGATCCTTGCTTCTATTGGTCCCCGTGCTGTTACAATTCATCCCTGGCCATTTTAGGCCCCCTGGTGCCACAAGGGATCATTAGATTGTTAGCCTGCATTGGGTCACAATGGTTCCTTGCTTCTCTTAACCTCTGTGGTGTCACAATGCATCCCATGCCCTTTTAGGCCACTTGATGTCACAATGAATCATTTGATTCTTGGCCTCCATGGTGGCATAATAGATCCTTGCTTCTTTTGGTCCACGTGCTGTAACAATCCATCCCTGGCCATTTTAGGCCCCCTGGTGTCACAAGGGATCATTAGATTGTTAGCCTGCATTGGGTCACAATGGTTCCTTGCTTCTCTTAACCTCTGTGGTGTCACAATGCATCCCATGCCCTTTTAGGCCACTTGATGTCACAATGAACCATTTGATTTTTGGCCTCCATGGTGGCATAATTTTACCAGGTTTTAATTGGGCCCCATGCTTTCACAATCCATCCCTGGCCCTTTCACGCCCCCTGGTGCCAAATGGGATCCTGGGATTATTAGCCTCCATTGGGTCACAATGGATCCTTGCTTCTCTTAACCCCTGTGGTGTCACAATGCATCCCATGCCCTTTTAGGCCACTTGATGTCACAATGAATCATTTGATTCTTGGCGTCCATGGTGGCATAATAGATCCTTGCTTCTATTGGTCCCCGTGCTGTAACAATCCATCCCTGGCCATTTTAGGCCCCCTGGTGTCACAAGGGATCATTAGATTTTTAGCAAGCATTGGGTCACAATGGTTCCTTGCTTCTCTTAACCTCTGTGGTGTCACAATGCATCCCATGCCCTTTTAGGCCACTTGATGTCACAATGAATCATTTGATTCTTGGCCTCCATGGTGACATAATAGACCCTTGCTTCTATTGGTCCCCGTGCTGTAACAATCCATCCCTGGCCCTTTTTATAGCCCCTGGTGCCACACGGGATCATTAGATTGTTAGCCTGCTTTGGGTCACAATGGTTCCTTGCTTCTCTTAACCTCTGTGGTGTCACAATGCATTCCAAGCCCTTTTAGGCCACTTGGTCTTACAATGAACCATTTGATTCTTGGCCTTCATGGTGTCATAATGGTTCCTTGTTTCTATTGGTCCCCATGCTGTCACAATTCATCCCTGGCCCTTTTACGCCCCCTGGTGTCAAATGGGATCCTGGGATTATTAGCCTCCATTGGGTCACAATGGATCCTTGCTTCTCTTAACCCCTGTGGTGTCACAATGCATCCCATGCCCTTTTAGGCCACTTGATGTCACAATGAATCATTTGATTCTTGGCGTCCATGGTGGCATAATAGATCCTTGCTTCTATTGGTCCCCGTGCTGTAACAATCCATCCCTGGCCATTTTAGGCCCCCTGGTGTCACAAGGGATCATTAGATTGTTAGCCTGCATTGGGTCACAATGGTTCCTTGCTTCTCTTAACCTCTGTGGTGTCACAATGCATCCCATGCCCTTTTAGGCCACTTGATGTCACAATGAATCATTTGATTCTTGGCCTCCATGGTGACATAATAGACCCTTGCTTCTATTGGTCCCCGTGCTGTAACAATTCATCCCTGGCCCTTTTTATAGCCCCTGGTGCCACAAGGGATCATTAGATTGTTAGCCTGCATTGGGTCACAATTGTTCCTTGCTTCTCTTAACCTCTGTGGTGTCACAATGCATTCCAAGCCCTTTTAGGCCACTTGGTCTTACAATGAACCATTTGATTCTTGGCCTTCATGGTGTCATAATGGTTCCTTGTTTCTATTGGTCCCCATGCTGTCACAATTCATCCCTGGCCCTTTTACGCCCCCTGGTGTCAAATGGGATCCTGGGATTATTAGCCTCCATTGGGTCACAATGGATCCTTGCTTCTCTGAACCCCTGTGGTGTCACAATGCATCCCATGCCCTTTTAGGCCACTTGATGTCACAATGAATCATTTGATTCTTGGCCTCCATGGTGGCATAATAGATCCTTGCTTCTATTGGTCCCCGTGCTGTAACAATCCATCCCTGGCCATTTTAGGCCCCCTGGTGTCACAAGGGACCATTAGATTTTTAGCCTGCATTGGGTCACAATGGTTCCTTGCTTCTCTTAACCCCTGTGGTGTCACAATGCATCCCATGCCCTTTTAGGCCACTTGATGTCACAATGAATCATTTGATTCTTGGCCTCCATGGTGACATAATAGATCCTTGCTTCTATTAGTCCCCGTGCTGTAACAATTCATCCCTGGCCCTTTTTATAGCCCCTGGTGCCACAAGGGATCATTAGATTGTTAGCCTGCATTGGGTCACAATGGTTCCTTGCTTCTCTTAACCTCTGTGGTGTCACAATGCATTCCAAGCCCTTTTAGGCCACTTGGTCTTACAATGAACCATTTGATTCTTGGCCTTCATGGTGTCATAATGGTTCCTTGTTTCTATTGGTCCCCATGCTGTCACAATTCATCCCTGGCCCTTTTACGCCCCCTGGTGTCAAATGGGATCCTGGGATTATTAGCCTCCATTGGGTCACAATGGATCCTTGCTTCTCTGAACCCCTGTGGTGTCACAATGCATCCCATGCCCTTTTAGGCCACTTGATGTCACAATGAATCATTTGATTCTTGGCCTCCATGGTGGCATAATAGATCCTTGATTCTATTGGTCCCCGTGCTGTAACAATCCATCCCTGGCCATTTTAGGCCCCCTGGTGTCACAAGGGACCATTAGATTTTTAGCCTGCATTGGGTCACAATGGTTCCTTGCTTCTCTTAACCCCTGTGGTGTCACAATGCATCCCATGCCCTTTTAGGCCACTTGATGTCACAATGAATCATTTGATTCTTGGCCTCCATGGTGACATAATAGATCCTTGCTTCTATTGGTCCCCGTGCTGTAACAATTCATCCCTGGCCCTTTTTATAGCCCCTGGTGCCACAAGGGATCATTAGATTGTTAGCCTGCATTGGGTCACAATGGTTCCTTGCTTCTCTTAACCTCTGTGGTGTCACAATGCATTCCAAGCCCTTTTAGGCCACTTGGTCTTACAATGAACCATTTGATTCTTGGCCTTCATGGTGTCATAATGGTTCCTTGTTTCTATTGGTCCCCATGCTGTCACAATTCATCCCTGGCCCTTTTACGCCCCCTGGTGTCAAATGGGATCCTGGGATTATTAGCCTCCATTGGGTCACAATGGATCCTTGCTTCTCTTAACCCCTGTGGTGTCACAATGCATCCCATGCCCTTTTAGGCCACTTGATGTCACAATGAATCATTTGATTTTTGGCCTCCATGGTGGCATAATTGTACCGGGTTTTAATTGGGCCCCATGCTTTCACAATTCATCCCTGGCCCTTTTAGGCCCATTGGTGTCACAAGGGACCATTAGATTGTTAGTCTCCATTGGGTAACAATGGTTCCTTGCTTCTCTTAACCTCAGTGGTGTCACAATGCATTCCATGCCATTTTAGGCCACTTGATGTCACAATGAATCATTTGATTCTTGGCCTCCGTGGTGTCATAATGGTTCCTTGTTTCTATTGGGCCCCATGCTGTTACAATTCATCCCTGGCACTTTTTATAGCCCCTGGTGCCACAAGGGATCATTAGATTGTTAGCCTGCTTTGGGTCACAATGGTTCCTTGCTTCTCTTAACCTCTGTGGTGTCACAATGCATCCCATGCCCTTTTAGGCCACTTGATGTCACAATGAATCATTTGATTCTTGGCCTCCATGGTGGCATAATAGATCCTTGCTTCTTTTGGTCCACGTGCTGTAACAATCCATCCCTGGCCATTTTAGGCCCCCTGGTGTCACAAGGGATCATTAGATTGTTAGCCTGCATTGGGTCACAATGGTTCCTTGCTTCTCTTAACCTCTGTGGTGTCACAATGCATCCCATGCCCTTTTAGGCCACTTGATGTCACAATGAACCATTTGATTTTTGGCCTCCATGGTGGCATAATTTTACCAGGTTTTAATTGGGCCCCATGCTTTCACAATCCATCCCTGGCCCTTTTACGCCCCCTGGTGCCAAATGGGATCCTGGGATTATTAGCCTCCATTGGGTCACAATGGATCCTTGCTTCTCTTAACCCCTGTGGTGTCACAATGCATCCCATGCCCTTTTAGGCCACTTGATGTCACAATGAATCATTTGATTCTTGGCGTCCATGGTGGCATAATAGATCCTTGCTTCTATTGGTCCCCGTGCTGTAACAATCCATCCCTGGCCATTTTAGGCCCCCTGGTGTCACAAGGGATCATTAGATTTTTAGCAAGCATTGGGTCACAATGGTTCCTTGCTTCTCTTAACCTCTGTGGTGTCACAATGCATCCCATGCCCTTTTAGGCCACTTGATGTCACAATGAATCATTTGATTCTTGGCCTCCATGGTGACATAATAGACCCTTGCTTCTATTGGTCCCCGTGCTGTAACAATTCATCCCTGGCCCTTTTTATACCCCCTGGTGCCACACGGGATCATTAGATTGTTAGCCTGCTTTGGGTCACAATGGTTCCTTGCTTCTCTTAACCTCTGTGGTGTCACAATGCATTCCAAGACCTTTTAGGCCACTTGGTCTTACAATGAACCATTTGATTCTTGGCCTTCATGGTGTCATAATGGTTCCTTGTTTCTATTGGTCCCCATGCTGTCACAATTCATCCCTGGCCCTTTTACGCCCCCTGGTGCCACAAGGGATCATTAGATTGTTAGCCTGCTTTGGGTCACAATGGTTCCTTGCTTCTCTTAACCTCTGTGGTGTCACAATGCATCCCATGCCCTTTTAGGCCACTTGATGTCACAATGAATCATTTGATTCTTGGCCTCCATGGTGACATAATAGACCCTTGCTTCTATTGGTCCCCGTGCTGTAACAATCCATCCCTGGCCATTTTAGGCCCCCTGGTGTCACAAGGGATCATTAGATTTTTAGCAAGCATTGGGTCACAATGGTTCCTTGCTTCTCTTAACCCCTGTGGTGTCACAATGCATCCCATGCCCTTTTAGGCCACTTGATGTCACAATGAATCATTTGATTCTTGGCCTCCATGGTGACATAATAGATCCTTGCTTCTATTGGTCCCCGTGCTGTAACAATTCATCCCTGGCCCTTTTTATAGCCCCTGGTGCCACAAGGGATCATTAGATTGTTAGCCTGCATTGGGTCACAATGGTTCCTTGCTTCTCTTAACCTCTGTGTTGTCACAATGCATTCCAAGCCCTTTTAGGCCACTTGGTCTTACAATGAACCATTTGATTCTTGGCCTTCATGGTGTCATAATGGTTCCTTGTTTCTATTGGTCCCCATGCTGTCACAATTCATCCCTGGCCCTTTTACGTCCCCTGGTGTCAAATGGGATCCTGGGATTATTAGCCTCCATTGGGTCACAATGGATCCTTGCTTCTCTGAACCCCTGTGGTGTCACAATGCATCCCATGCCCTTTTAGGCCACTTGATGTCACAATGAATCATTTGATTCTTGGCCTCCGTGGTGACATAATAGATCCTTGCTTCTATTGGTCCCCGTGCTGTTACAATTCATCCCTGGCCATTTTAGGCCCCCTGGTGCCACAAGGGATCATTAGATTGTTAGCCTGCATTGGGTCACAATGGTTCCTTGCTTCTCTTAACCTCTGTGGTGTCACAATGCATCCCATGCCCTTTTAGGCCACTTGATGTCACAATGAATCATTTGATTCTTGGCCTCCATGGTGGCATAATAGATCCTTGCTTCTTTTGGTCCACGTGCTGTAACAATCCATCCCTGGCCATTTTAGGCCCCCTGGTGTCACAAGGGATCATTAGATTGTTAGCCTGCATTGGGTCACAATGGTTCCTTGCTTCTCTTAACCTCTGTGGTGTCACAATGCATCCCATGCCCTTTTAGGCCACTTGATGTCACAATGAACCATTTGATTTTTGGCCTCCATGGTGGCATAATTTTACCAGGTTTTAATTGGGCCCCATGCTTTCACAATCCATCCCTGGCCCTT
Source organism: Cinclus cinclus (assembly GCF_963662255.1). NCBI lineage: Eukaryota > Metazoa > Chordata > Aves > Passeriformes > Cinclidae > Cinclus > Cinclus cinclus. Next base: position 1,850,895 of record NW_026912222.1, on the reverse strand, counting down.
TTACGCCCCCTGGTGCCAAATGGGATCCTGGGATTATTAGCCTCCATTGGGTCACAATGGATCCTTGCTTCTCTTAACCCCTGTGGTGTCACAATGCATCCCATGCCCTTTTAGGCCACTTGATGTCACAATGAATCATTTGATTCTTGGCCTCCATGGTGGCATAATAGATCCTTGCTTCTATTGGTCCCCGTGCTGTAACAATCCATCCCTGGCCATTTTAGGCCCCCTGGTGTCACAAGGGATCATTAGATTTTTAGCAAGCATTGGGTCACAATGGTTCCTTGCTTCTCTTAACCTCTGTGGTGTCACAATGCATCCCATGCCCTTTTAGGCCACTTGATGTCACAATGAATCATTTGATTCTTGGCCTCCATGGTGACATAATAGACCCTTGCTTCTATTGGTCCCCGTGCTGTAACAATTCATCCCTGGCCCTTTTTATACCCCCTGGTGCCACACGGGATCATTAGATTGTTAGCCTGCTTTGGGTCACAATGGTTCCTTGTTCTCTTAACCTCTGTGGTGTCACAATGCATTCCAAGCCCTTTTAGGCCACTTGGTCTTACAATGAACCATTTGATTCTTGGCCTTCATGGTGTCACAATGGTTCCTTGTTTCTATTGGTCCCCATGCTGTCACAATTCATCCCTGGCCCTTTTACGCCCCCTGGTGTCAAATGGGATCCTGGGATTATTAGCCTCCATTGGGTCACAATGGATCCTTGCTTCTCTGAACCCCTGTGGTGTCAAAATGCATCCCATGCCCTTTTAGGCCACTTGATGTCACAATGAATCATTTGATTCTTGGCGTCCATGGTGGCATAATAGATCCTTGCTTCTATTGGTCCCCGTGCTGTAACAATCCATCCCTGGCCATTTTAGGCCCCCTGGTGTCACAAGGGATCATTAGATTGTTAGCCTGCATTGGGTCACAATGGTTCCTTGCTTCTCTTAACCTCTGTGGTGTCACAATGCATCCCATGCCCTTTTAGGCCACTTGATGTCACAATGAATCATTTGATTCTTGGCCTCCATGGTGACATAATAGACCCTTGCTTCTATTGGTCCCCGTGCTGTAACAATTCATCCCTGGCCCTTTTTATGGCCCCTGGTGCCACAAGGGATCATTAGATTGTTAGCCTGCATTGGGTCACAATTGTTCCTTGCTTCTCTTAACCTCTGTGGTGTCACAATGCATTCCAAGCCCTTTTAGGCCACTTGGTCTTACAATGAACCATTTGATTCTTGGCCTTCATGGTGTCATAATGGTTCCTTGTTTCTATTGGTCCCCATGCTGTCACAATTCATCCCTGGCCCTTTTACGCCCCCTGGTGTCAAATGGGATCCTGGGATTATTAGCCTCCATTGGGTCACAATGGATCCTTGCTTCTCTGAACCCCTGTGGTGTCACAATGCATCCCATGCCCTTTTAGGCCACTTGATGTCACAATGAATCATTTGATTTTTGGCCTCCATGGTGGCATAATAGATCCTTGCTTCTATTGGTCCCCGTGCTGTAACAATCCATCCCTGGCCATTTTAGGCCCCCTGGTGTCACAAGGGACCATTAGATTTTTAGCCTGCATTGGGTCACAATGGTTCCTTGCTTCTCTTAACCCCTGTGGTGTCACAATGCATCCCATGCCCTTTTAGGCCACTTGATGTCACAATGAATCATTTGAGTCTTGGCCTCCATGGTGACATAATAGATCCTTGCTTCTATTGGTCCCCGTGCTGTAACAATTCATCCCTGGCCCTTTTTATAGCCCCTGGTGCCACAAGGGATCATTAGATTGTTAGCCTGCATTGGGTCACAATGGTTCCTTGCTTCTCTTAACCTCTGTGGTGTCACAATGCATTCCAAGCCCTTTTAGGCCACTTGGTCTTACAATGAACCATTTGATTCTTGGCCTTCATGGTGTCATAATGGTTCCTTATTTCTATTGGTCCCCATGCTGTCACAATTCATCCCTGGCCCTTTTACGCCCCCTGGTGTCAAATGGGATCCTGGGATTATTAGCCTCCATTGGGTCACAATGGATCCTTGCTTCTCTTAACCCCTGTGGTGTCACAATGCATCCCATGCCCTTTTAGGCCACTTGATGTCACAATGAATCATTTGATTTTTGGCCTCCATGGTGGCATAATTGTACCGGGTTTTAATTGGGCCCCATGCTTTCACAATTCATCCCTGGCCCTTTTAGGCCCATTGGTGTCACAAGGGACCATTAGATTGTTAGTCTCCATTGGGTAACAATGGTTCCTTGCTTCTCTTAACCTCTGTGGTGTCACAATGCATTCCATGCCATTTTAGGCCACTTGATGTCACAATGAAGCATTTGATTCTTGGCCTCCATGGTGTCATAATGGTTCCTTGTTTCTATTGGGCCCCATGCTGTCACAATTCATCCCTGGCCCTTTTACGCCCCCTGGCGTCAAATGGGATCCTGGGATTATTAGCCTCCATTGGGTCACAATGGATCCTTGCTTCTCTTAACCCCTGTGGTGTCACAATGCATCCCATGCCCTTTTAGGCCACTTGATGTCACAATGAATCATTTGATTCTTGGCCTCCGTGGTGACATAATAGATCCTTGCTTCTATTGGTCCCCGTGCTGTTACAATTCATCCCTGGCACTTTTTATAGCCCCTGGTGCCACAAGGGATCATTAGATTGTTAGCCTGCTTTGGGTCACAATGGTTCCTTGCTTCTCTTAACCTCTGTGGTGTCACAATGCATCCCATGCCCTTTTAGGCCACTTGATGTCACAATGAATCATTTGATTCTTGGCCTCCATGGTGGCATAATAGATCCTTGCTTCTTTTGGTCCCCGTGCTGTAACAATCCATCCCTGGCCATTTTAGGCCCCCTGGTGTCACAAGGGATCATTAGATTGTTAGCCTGCATTGGGTCACAATGGCTCCTTGCTTCTCTTAACCTCTGTGGTGTCACAATGCATCCCATGCCCTTTTAGGCCACTGGATGTCACAATGAACGATTTGATTTTTGGCCTCCATGGTGGCATAATTTTACCAGGTTTTAATTGGGCCCCATGCTTTCACAATCCATCCCTGGCCCTTTTAGGCCCATTGGTGTCACAAGAGACCATTAGATTGTTAGCCTCCATTGGGTAACAATGGTTCCTTTCTTGTCTTAACCTCTGTGGTGTCACAATGCATTCCATGCCATTTTAGGCCACTTGATGTCACAATGAATCATTTGATTCTTGGCCTCCATGGTGTCATAATGGTTCCTTGTTTCTATTGGTCCCCGTGCTGTAACAATTCATCCCTGGCCCTTTTTATAGCCCCTGGTTCCACAAGGGATCATTAGATTGTTAGCCTGCATTGGGTCACAATTGTTCCTTGCTTCTCTTAACCTCTGTGGTGTCACAATGCATTCCAAGCCCTTTTAGGCCACTTGGTCTTACAATGAACCATTTGATTCTTGGCCTTCATGGTGTCATAATGGTTCCTTGTTTCTATTGGTCCCCATGCTGTCACAATTCATCCCTGGCCCTTTTATGCCCCCTGGTGTCAAATGGGATCCTGGGATTATTAGCCTCCATTGGGTCACAATGGATCCTTGCTTCTCTGAACCCCTGTGGTGTCACAATGCATCCCATGCCCTTTTAGGCCACTTGATGTCACAATGAATCATTTGATTCTTGGCGTCCATGGTGGCATAATAGATCCTTGCTTCTATTGGTCCCCGTGCTGTAACAATCCATCCCTGGCCATTTTAGCCCCCCTGGTGTCACAAGGGATCATTAGATTGTTAGCCTGCATTGGGTCACAATGGTTCCTTGCTTCTCTTAGCCCCTGTGGTGTCACAATGCATCCCATGCCCTTTTAGGCCACTTGATGTCACAATGAATCATTTGATTCTTGGCCTCCATGGTGACATAATAGATCCTTGCTTCTATTGGTCCCCGTGCTGTAACAATTCATCCCTGGCCATTTTAGGCCCCCTGGTGTCACAAGGGATCATTAGATTGTTAGCCTGCATTGGGTCACAATGGTTCCTGGCTTCTCTTAACCTCTGTGGTGTCACAATGCATCCCATGCCATTTTAGGCCACTTGATGTCACAATGAACCATTTGATTTTTGGCCTCCATGGTGGCATAATTTTACCAGGTTTTAATTGGGCCCCATGCTTTCACAATCCATCCCTGGCCCTTTTACGCCCCCTGGTGCCAAATGGGATCCTGGGATTATTAGCCTCCATTGGGTCACAATGGATCCTTGCTTCTCTTAACCCCTGTGGTGTCACAATGCATCCCATGCCCTTTTAGGCCACTTGATGTCACAATGAATCATTTGATTCTTGGCCTCCATGGTGGCATAATAGATCCTTGCTTCTAATGGTCCCCGTGCTGTAACAATCCATCCCTGGCCATTTTAGGCCCCCTGGTGTCACAAGGGATCATTAGATTTTTAGCAAGCATTGGGTCACAATGGTTCCTTGCTTCTCTTAACCTCTGTGGTGTCACAATGCATCCCATGCCCTTTTAGGCCACTTGATGTCACAATGAATCATTTGATTCTTGGCCTCCATGGTGACATAATAGATCCTTGCTTCTATTGGTCCCCGTGCTGTAACAATTCATCCCTGGCCCTTTTTATACCCCCTGGTGCCACAAGGGATCATTAGATTGTTAGCCTGCTTTGCGTCACAATGGTTCCTTGCTTCTCTTAACCTCTGTGGTGTCACAATGCATTCCAAGCCCTTTTAGGCCACTTGGTCTTACAATGAACCATTTGATCCTTGGCCTTCATGGTGTCATAATGGTTCCTTGTTTCTATTGGTCCCCATGCTGTCACAATTCATCCCTGGCCCTTTTACGCCCCCTGGTGTCAAATGGGATCCGGGGATTATTAGCCTCCATTGGGTCACAATGGATCCTTGCTTCTCTGAACCCCTGTGGTGTCACAATGCATCCCATGCCCTTTTAGGCCACTTGATGTCACAATGAATCATTTGATTCTTGGCCTCCATGGTGGCATAATAGATCCTTGCTTCTATTGGTCCCCGTGCTGTAACAATCCATCCCTGGCCATTTTAGGCCCCCTGGTGTCACAAGGGACCATTAGATTTTTAGCCTGCATTGGGTCACAATGGTTCCTTGCTTCTCTTAACCCCTGTGGTGTCACAATGCATCCCATGCCCTTTTAGGCCACTTGATTTCACAATGAATCATTTGATTCTTGGCCTCCATGGTGACATAATAGATCCTTGCTTCTATTGGTCCCCGTGCTGTAACAATTCATCCCTGGCCCTTTTTATACCCCATGGTGCCACAAGGCATCATTAGATTGTTAGCCTGCATTGGGTCACAATGGTTCCTTGCTTCTCTTAACCTCTGTGGTGTCACAATGCATTCCAAGACCTTTTAGGCCACTTGGTCTTACAATGAACCAGTTGATTCTTGGCCTTCATGGTGTCATAATGGTTCCTTGTTTCTATTGGTCCCCATGCTGTCACAATTCATCCCTGGCCCTTTTATGCCCCCTGGTGTCAAATGGGATCCTGGGATTATTAGCCTCCATTGGGTCACAATGGATCCTTGCTTCTCTTAACCCCTGTGGTGTCACAATGCATCCCATGCCCTTTTAGGCCACTTGATGTCACAATGAATCATTTGATTTTTGGCCTCCATGGTGGCATAATTGTACCAGGTTTTAATTGGGCCCCATGCTTTCACAATTCATCCCTGGCCCTTTTAGGCCCATTGGTGTCACAAGGGACCATTAGATTGTTAGCCTCCATTGGGTAACAATGGTTCCTTGCTTCTCTTAACCTCTGTGGTGTCACAATGCATTCCATGCCATATTAGGCCACTTGATGTCACAATGAATCATTTGATTCTTGGCCTCCATGGTGTCATAATGGTTCCTTGTTTCTATTGGGCTCCATGCTGTCACAATTCATCCCTGGCCCTTTTACGCCCCCTGGTGTCAAATGGGATCCTGGGATTATTAGCCTCCATTGGGTCACAATGGATCCTTGCTTCTCTGAACCCCTGTGGTGTCACAATGCATCCCATGCCCTTTTAGGCCACTTGATGTCACAATGAATCATTTGATTCTTGGCCTCCATGGTGGCATAATTGATCCTTGCTTCTATTGGTCCCCGTGCTGTAACAATTCATCCCTGGCCATTTTCGGCCCCCTGGTGTCACAAGGGATCATTAGATTGTTAGCCTGCATTGGGTCACAATGGTTCCTTGCTTCTCTTAACCTCTGTGGTGTCACAATGCATTCCAAGCCCTTTTAGGCCACTTGGTCTTACAATGAACCATTTGATTCTTGGCCTTCATGGTGTCATAATGGTTCCTTGTTTCTATTGGTCCCCATGCTGTCACAATTCATCCCTGGCCCTTTTACGCCCCCTGGTGTCAAATGGGATCCTGGGATTATTAGCCTCCATTGGGTCACAATGGATCCTTGCTTCTCTGAACCCCTGTGGTGTCACAATGCATCCCATGCCCTTTTAGGCCACTTGATGTCACAATGAATCATTTGATTCTTGGCCTCCATGGTGTCATAATAGATCCTTGCTTCTATTGGTCCCCGTGCTGTAACAATCCATCCCTGGCCATTTTAGGCCCCCTGGTGTCACAAGGGATCATTAGATTGTTAGCCTGCATTGGGTCACAATGGCTCCCTGCTTCTCTTAGCCCCTGTGGTGTCACAATGCATCCCATGCCCTTTTAGGCCACTTGATGTCACAATGAATCATTTGATTTTTGGCCTCCATGGTGGCATAATTGTACCAGGTTTTAATTGGGCCCCATGCTTTCACAATTCATCCCTGGCCCTTTTAGGCCCATTGGTGTCACAAGGAACCATTAGATTGTTAGCCTCCATTGGGTAACAATGGTTCCTTGCTTCTCTTAACCTCTGTGGTGTCACAATGCATTCCATGCCATTTTAGGCCACTTGATGTCACAATGAATCATTTGATTCTTGGCCTCCATGGTGTCGTAATGGTTCCTTGTTTCTATTGGTCCCCATGCTGTCACAATTCATCCCTGGCCCTTTTACGCCCCCTGGTGCCAAATGGGATCCTGGGATTATTAGCCTCCATTGGGTCACAATGGATCCTTGCTTCTCTTAACCCCTGTGGTGTCACAATGCATCCCATGCCCTTTTAGGCCACTTGATGTCACAATGAATCATTTGATTCTTGGCCTCCATGGTGGCATAATAGATCCTTGATTCTATTGGTCCCCGTGCTGTAACAATCCATCCCTGGCCATTTTAGGCCCCCTGGTGTCACAAGGGATCATTAGATTTTTAGCAAGCATTGGGTCACAATGGTTCCTTGCTTCTCTTAACCTCTGTGGTGTCACAATGCATTCCAAGCCCTTTTAGGCCACTTGATGTCACAATGAATCATTTGATTCTTGGCCTTCATGGTGTCATAATGGTTCCTTGTTTCTATTGGTCCCCATGCTGTCACAATTCATCCCTGGCCCTTTTACGCCCCCTGGTGTCAAATGGGATCCTGGGATTATTAGCCTCCATTGGGTCACAATGGATCCTTGCTTCTCTTAACCCCTGTGGTGTCACAATGCATCCCATGCCCTTTTAGGCCACTGGATGTCACAATGAATCATTTGATTTTTGGCCTCCATGGTGGCATAATTGTACCGGGTTTTAATTGGGCCCCATGCTTTCACAATTCATCCCTGGCCCTTTTAGGCCCATTGGTGTCACAAGGGACCATTAGATTGTTAGCCTCCATTGGGTAACAATGGTTCCTTGCTTCTCTTAACCTCTGTGGTGTCACAATGCATTCCATGCCATTTTAGGCCACTTGATGTCATAATGAAGCATTTGATTCTTGGCCTCCATGGTGTCATAATGGTTCCTTGTTTCTATTGGGCCCCATGCTGTCACAATTCATCCCTGGCCCTTTTACGCCCCCTGGCGTCAAATGGGATCCTGGGATTATTAGCCTCCATTGGGTCACAATGGATCCTTGCTTCTCTTAACCCCTGTGGTGTCACAATGCATCCCATGCCCTTTTAGGCCACTTGATGTCACAATGAATCATTTGATTCTTGGCCTCCGTGGTGACATAATAGATCCTTGCTTCTATTGGTCCCCGTGCTGTTACAATTCATCCCTGGCCCTTTTTATACCCCCTGGTGTCACAAGGGATCATTAGATTGTTAGCCTGCATTGGGTCACAATGGTTCCTTGCTTCTCTTAACCTCTGTGGTGTCACAATGCATCCCATGCCCTTTTAGGCCACTGGATGTCACAATGAACGATTTGATTTTTGGCCTCCATGGTGGCATAATTTTACCAGGTTTTAATTGGGCCCCATGCTTTCACAATTCATCCCTGGCCCTTTTAGGCCCATTGGTGTCACAGGAGACCATTAGATTGTTAGCCTCCATTGGGTAACAATGGTTCCTTGCTTCTCTTAACCTCTGTGGTGTCACAATGCATTCCATGCCATTTTAGGCCACTTGATGTCACAATGAATCATTTGATTCTTGGCCTCCATGGTGTCATAATGGTTCCTTGTTTCTATTGGTCCCCGTGCTGTAACAATTCATCCCTGGCCCTTTTTATACCCCCTGGTGCCACAAGGGATCATTAGATTGTTAGCCTGCATTGGGTCACAATTGTTCCTTGCTTCTCTTAACCTCTGTGGTGTCACAATGCATTCCAAGCCCTTTTAGGCCACTTGGTCTTACAATGAACCATTTGATTCTTGGCCTTCATGGTGTCATAATGGTTCCTTGTTTCTATTGGTCCCCATGCTGTCACAATTCATCCCTGGCCCTTTTATGCCCCCTGGTGTCAAATGGGATCCTGGGATTATTAGCCGCCATTGGGTCACAATGGATCCTTGCTTCTCTGAACCCCTGTGGTGTCACAATGCATCCCATGCCCTTTTAGGCCACTTGATGTCACAATGAATCATTTGATTCTTGGCCTCCATGGTGGCATAATAGATCCTTGCTTCTATTGGTCCCCGTGCTGTAACAATCCATCCCTGGCCATTTTAGCCCCCCTGGTGTCACAAGGGATCATTAGATTGTTAGCCTGCATTGGGTCACAATGGTTCCTTGCTTCTCTTAGCCCCTGTGGTGTCACAATGCATCCCATGCCCTTTTAGGCCACTTGGTGTTACAATGAATCATTTGATTCTTGGCCTCCATGGTGACATAATAGATCCTTGCTTCTATTGGTCCCCGTGCTGTAACAATTCATCCCTGGCCCTTTTTATACCCCATGGTGCCACAAGGGATCATTAGATTGTTAGCCTGCATTGGGTCACAATGGTTCCTTGCTTCTCTTAACCTCTGTGGTGTCACAATGCATTCCAAGCCCTTTTAGGCCACTTGGTCTTACAATGAACCATTTGATTCTTGGCCTTCATGGTGTCATAATGGTTCCTTGTTTCTATTGGTCCCCATGCTGTCACAATTCATCCCTGGCCCTTTTACGCCCCCTGGTGTCAAATGGGATCCTGGGATTATTAGCCTCCATTGGGTCACAATGGATCCTTGCTTCTCTTAACCCCTGTGGTGTCACAATGCATCCCATGCCCTTTTAGGCCACTTGATGTCACAATGAATCATTTGATTTTTGGCCTCCATGGTGGCATAATTGTACCAGGTTTTAATTGGGCCCCATGCTTTCACAAGTCATCCCTGGCCCTTTTAGGCCCATTGGTGTCACAAGGGACCATTAGATTGTTAGCCTCCATTGGGTAACAATGGTTCCTTGCTTCTCTTAACCTCTGTGGTGTCACAATGCAATCCATGCCATATTAGGCCACTTGATGTCACAATGAATCATTTGATTCTTGGCCTCCATGGTGTCATAATGGTTCCTTGTTTCTATTGGGCCCCATGCTGTCACAATTCATCCCTGGCCCTTTTACGCCCCCTGGTGTCAAATGGGATCCTGGGATTATTAGCCTCCATTGGGTCACAATGGATCCTTGCTTCTCTTAACCCCTGTGGTGTCACAATGCATCCCATGCCCTTTTAGGCCACTTGATGTCACAATGAATCATTTGATTCCTGGTCTCCATGGTGGCATAATAGATCCTTGCTTCTATTGGTCCCCGTGCTGTAACAATCCATCCCTGGCCATTTTCGGCCCCCTGGTGTCACAAGGGATCATTAGATTGTTAGCCTGCATTGGGTCACAATGGTTCCTTGCTTCTCTTAACCCCTGTGGTGTCACAATGCATCCCATGCCCTTTTAGGCCACTGGATGTCACAATGAATCATTTGATTTTTGGCCTCCATGGTGGCATAATTTTACCAGGTTTTAATTGGGCCCCATGCTTTCACAATTCATCCCTGGCCCTTTTAGGCCCATTGGTGTCACAAGGAACCATTAGATTGTTAGCCTCCATTGGGTAACAATGGTTCCTTGCTTCTCTTAACCTCTGTGGTGTCACAATGCATCCCATGCCCTTTTAGGCCACTTGATGTCACAATGAATCATTTGATTCTTGGCCTCCATGGTGTCATAATGGTTCCTTGTTTCTATTGGGCCCCATGCTGTCACAATTCATCCCTGGCCCTTTTACGCCCCCTGGTGTCAAATGGGATCCTGGGATTATTAGCCTCCATTGGGTCACAATGGATCCTTGCTTCTCTTAACCCCTGTGGTGTCACAATGCATCCCATGCCCTTTTAGGCCACTTGATGTCACAATGAATCATTTGATTCTTGGCCTCCATGGTGACATAATAGATCCTTGCTTCTATTGGTCCCGGTGCTGTAACAATCCATCCCTGGCCATTTTAGGCCCCCTGGTGTCACAAGGGATCATTAGATTGTTAGCCTGCATTGGGTCACAATGGTTCCTTGCTTCTCTTAGCCCCTGTGGTGTCACAATGCATCCCATGCCCTTTTAGGCCACTTGGTGTTACAATGAATCATTTGAGTCTTGGTCTCTATTGTGTCATAATATTTCCATCTTTTATTGTGCCCCATGCTTTCACAATTCATCCCTGGCCCTATTGCAAACCCTGGTGTCACAATGGATCATTAGATTGTTAACCTGCATTGGGTCACAATGGTTCCTTGCTTCTCTTAACCTCTGTGGTGTCACAATGCATTCCAAGCCCTTTTAGGCCACTTGGTCTTACAATGAACCATTTGATTCTTGGCCTTCATGGTGTCATAATGGTTCCTTGTTTCTATTGGTCCCCATGCTGTCACAATTCATCCCTGGCCCTTTGACGCCCCCTGGTGTCAAATGGGACCCTGGGATTATTAGCCTCCATTGGGTCACAATGGATCCTTGCTTCTCTTAACCCCTGTGGTGTCACAATGCATCCCATGCCCTTTTAGGCCACTTGATGTCACAATGAATCATTTGATTCTTGGCCTCCATGGTGTCATAATGGTTCCTTGTTTCTATTGGGCCCCATGCTGTCACAGTTCGTCCGTGGTCCTTTTGCACCCCCTGGTGTCAAAAGGGATTCTAAGATTGTTAGCCTGCCTTGGGTCACAAAGGATCCTTGCTTCTCTTAACCCCTGTGGTGTCACAATGCATCCCATGCCCTTTTAGGCCACTTGGTCTTACAATGAACCATTTGATTCTTGGCCTCCATGGTGGCATAATTGTACCAGGTTTTAATTTGGCCCCATGCTTTCACAATTCATCCCTGGCCCTTTTAGGCCCATTGGTGTCACAAGGGACCATTAGATTGTTAGCCTCCATTGGGTAACAATGGTTCCTTGCTTCTCTTAACCTCTGTGGTGTCACAATGCATTCCATGCCATTTTAGGCCACTTGATGTCACAATGAATCATTTGATTCTTGGCCTCCATGGTGGCATAATTGTACCAGGTTTTAATTGGGCCCCATGCTTTCACAATTCATCCCTGGCCCTTTTAGGCCCATTGGTGTCACAAGGGACCATTAGATTGTTAGCCTCCTTTGGGTAAGAATGGTTCCTTGCTTCTCTTAACCTCTGTGGTGTCACAATGCATTCCATGCCATTTTAGGCCACTTGATGTCACAATGAATCATTTGATTCTTGGCCTCCATGGTGTCATAATAGTTCCTTGTTTCTATTGGGCCCCATGCTGTCACAGTTCGTCTGTGGTCCTTTTGCACCCCCTGGTGTCAAAAGGGATTCTAAGATTGTTAGCCTGCCTTGGGTCACAAAGGATCCTTGCTTCTCTTAACCCCTGTGGTGTCACAATGCATCCCATGCCCTTTTAGGCCACTTGATGTCACAATGAATCATTTGATTTTTGGCCTCCATGGTGGCATAATTGTACCAGGTTTTAATTGGGCCCCATGCTTTCACAATTCATCCCTGGCCGTTTTAGGCCCATTGGTGTCACAAGGGACCATTAGATTGTTAGCCTCCATTGGGTAACAATGGTTCCTTGCTTCTCTTAACCTCTGTGGTGTCACAATGCATTCCATGCCATTTTAGGCCACTTGATGTCACAATGAATCATTTGATTCTTGGCCTCCATGGTGTCATAATGGTTCCTTGTTTCTATTGGGCCCCATGCTGTCACAATTCATCCCTGGCCCTTTTACGCCCCCTGGTGTCAAATGGGATCCTGGGATTATTAGCCTCCATTGGGTCACAATGGATCCTTGCTTCTCTTAACCCCTGTGGTGTCACAATGCATCCCATGCCCTTTTAGGCCACTTGATGTCAATGAATCATTTGATTCTTGGCCTCCATGGTGACATAATAGATCCTTGCTTCTATTGGTCCCGGTGCTGTAACAATCCATCCCTGGCCATTTTAGGCCCCCTGGTGTCACAAGGGATCATTAGATTGTTAGCCTGCATTGGGTCACAATGGTTCCTTGCTTCTCTTAGCCCCTGTGGTGTCACAATGCATCCCATGCCCTTTTAGGCCACTTGGTGTTACAATGAATCATTTGAGTCTTGGTCTCTATTGTGTCATAATATTTCCATGTTTTTATTGTGCCCCATGCTTTCACAATTCATCCCTGGCCCTATTGCAAACCCTGGTGTCACAATGGATCATTAGATTGTTAACCTGCATTGGGTCACAATGGTTCCTTGCTTCTCTTAACCTCTGTGGTGTCACAATGCATTCCAAGCCCTTTTAGGCCACTTGGTCTTACAATGAACCATTTGATTCTTGGCCTTCATGGTGTCATAATGGTTCCTTGCTTCTATAGGTCCCCATGCTGTCACAGTTCATCCGTGGTCCTTTTGCACCCCCTGGTGTCAAAAGGGATTCTAAGATTGTTAGCCTGCCTTGGGTCACAATGGTTCCTTGCTTCTCTTAACCCCTGTGGTGTCACAATGCATTCCATGCCCTTTTAGGCCACTTGATCTCACAATGAATCATTTGATTTTTGGCCTCCATGGTGGCATAATTGTACCAGGTTTTAATTGGGCCCCATGCTTTCACAATTCATCCCTGGCCCTTTTAGGCCCATTGGTGTCACAAGGGACCATTAGATTGTTAGCCTCCATTGGGTAACAATGGTTCCTTGCTTCTCTTAACCTCTGTGGTGTCACAATGCATTCCATGCCATTTTAGGCCACTTGATGTCACAATGAATCATTTGATTCTTGGCCTCCATGGTGTCATAATAGTTCCTTGTTTCTATTGGGCCCCATGTTGTCACAGTTCATCCGTGGTCCTTTTGCACCCCCTGGTGTCAAAAGGGATTCTAAGATTGTTAGCCTGCCTTGGGTCACAAAGGATCCTTGCTTCTCTTAACCCCTGTGGTGTCACAATGCATCCCATGCCCTTTTAGGCCACTTGATGTCACAATGAATCATTTGATTTTTGGCCTCCATGGTGGCATAATTGTACCAGGTTTTAATTGGGCCCCATGCTTTCACAATTCATCCCTGGCCCTTTTAGGCCCATTGGTGTCACAAGGGACCATTAGATTGTTAGCCTCCATTGGGTAACAATGGTTCCTTGCTTCTCTTAACCTCTGTGGTGTCACAATGCAATCCATGCCATATTAGGCCACTTGATGTCACAATGAATCATTTGATTCTTGGCCTCCATGGTGTCATAATGGTTCCTTGTTTCTATTGGGCCCCATGCTGTCACAATTCATCCCTGGCCCTTTTACGCCCCCTGGTGTCAAATGGGATCCTGGGATTATTAGCCTCCATTGGGTCACAATGGATCCTTGCTTCTCTTAACCCCTGTGGTGTCACAATGCATCCCATGCCCTTTTAGGCCACTTGATGTCACAATGAATCATTTGATTCTTGGCCTCCATGGTGGCATAATAGATCCTTGCTTCTATTGGTCCCCGTGCTGTAACAATCCATCCCTGGCCATTTTCGGCCCCCTGGTGTCACAAGGGATCATTAGATTGTTAGCCTGCATTGGGTCACAATGGTTCCTTGCTTCTCTTAACCCCTGTGGTGTCACAATGCATCCCATGCCCTTTTAGGCCACTGGATGTCACAATGAATCATTTGATTTTTGGCCTCCATGGTGGCATAATTTTACCAGGTTTTAATTGGGCCCCATGCTTTCACAATTCATCCCTGGCCCTTTTAGGCCCATTGGTGTCACAAGGAACCATTAGATTGTTAGCCTCCATTGGGTAACAATGGTTCCTTGCTTCTCTTAACCTCTGTGGTGTCACAATGCATCCCATGCCATTTTAGGCCACTTGATGTCACAATGAATCATTTGATTCTTGGCCTCCATGGTGTCATAATGGTTCCTTGTTTCTATTGGGCCCCATGCTGTCACAATTCATCCCTGGCCGTTTTACGCCCCCTGGTGTCAAATGGGATCCTGGGATTATTAGCCTCCATTGGGTCACAATGGATCCTTGCTTCTCTTAACCCCTGTGGTGTCACAATGCATCCCATGCCCTTTTAGGCCACTTGATGTCACAATGAATCATTTGATTCTTGGCCTCCATGGTGACATAATAGATCCTTGCTTCTATTGGTCCCGGTGCTGTAACAATCCATCCCTGGCCATTTTAGGCCCCCTGGTGTCACAAGGGATCATTAGATTGTTAGCCTGCATTGGGTCACAATGGTTCCTTGCTTCTCTTAACCCCTGTGGTGTCACAATGCATCCCATGCCCTTTTAGGCCACTTGGTGTTACAATGAATCATTTGAGTCTTGGTCTCTATTGTGTCATAATATTTCCATGTTTTTATTGGGCCCCATGCTTTCACAATTCATCCCTGGCCCTATTGCAAACCCTGGTGTCACAATGGATCATTAGATTGTTAACCTGCATTGGGTCACAATGGTTCCTTGCTTCTCTTAACCTCTGTGGTGTCACAATGCATTCCAAGCCCTTTTAGGCCACTTGGTCTTACAATGAACCATTTGATTCTTGGCCTTCATGGTGTCATAATGGTTCCTTGTTTCTATTGGTCCCCATGCTGTCACAATTCATCCCTGGCCCTTTTACGCCCCCTGGTGTCAAATGGGACCCTGGGATTATTAGCCTCCATTGGGTCACAATGGATCCTTGCTTCTCTTAACCCCTGTGGTGTCACAATGCATCCCATGCCCTTTTAGGCCACTTGATGTCACAATGAATCATTTGATTTTTGGCCTCCATGGTGGCATAATTGTACCAGGTTTTAATTGGGCCCCATGCTTTCACAATTCATCCCTGGCCCTTTTAGGCCCATTGGTGTCACAAGGGACCATTAGATTGTTAGCCTCCATTGGGTAACAATGGTTCCTTGCTTCTCTTAACCTCTGTGGTGTCACAATGCAATCCATGCCATATTAGGCCACTTGATGTCACAATGAATCATTTGATTCTTGGCCTCCATGGTGTCATAATGGTTCCTTGTTTCTATTGGGCCCCATGCTGTCACAATTCATCCCTGGCCCTTTTACGCCCCCTGGTGTCAAATGGGATCCTGGGATTATTAGCCTCCATTGGGTCACAATGGATCCTTGCTTCTCTTAACCCCTGTGGTGTCACAATGCATCCCATGCCCTTTTAGGCCACTTGATGTCACAATGAATCATTTGATTCTTGGCCTCCATGGTGGCATAATAGATCCTTGCTTCTATTGGTCCCCGTGCTGTAACAATCCATCCCTGGCCATTTTCGGCCCCCTGGTGTCACAAGGGATCATTAGATTGTTAGCCTGCATTGGGTCACAATGGTTCCTTGCTTCTCTTAACCCCTGTGGTGTCACAATGCATCCCATGCCCTTTTAGGCCACTGGATGTCACAATGAATCATTTGATTTTTGGCCTCCATGGTGGCATAATTTTACCAGGTTTTAATTGGGCCCCGTGCTTTCACAATTCATCCCTGGCCCTTTTAGGCCCATTGGTGTCACAAGGAACCATTAGATTGTTAGCCTCCATTGGGTAACAATGGTTCCTTGCTTCTCTTAACCTCTGTGGTGTCACAATGCATTCCATGCCATTTTAGGCCACTTGATGTCACAATGAATCATTTGATTCTTGGCCTCCATGGTGTCATAATGGTTCCTTGTTTCTATTGGGCCCCATGCTGTCACAATTCATCCCTGGCCCTTTTACGCCCCCTGGTGTCAAATGGGATCCTGGGATTATTAGCCTCCATTGGGTCACAATGGATCCTTGCTTCTCTTAACCCCTGTGCTGTCACAATGCATCCCATGCCCTTTTAGGCCACTTGATGTCAATGAATCATTTGATTCTTGGCCTCCATGGTGACATAATAGATCCTTGCTTCTATTGGTCCCCGTGCTGTAACAATCCATCCCTGGCCATTTTAGGCCCCCTGGTGTCACAAGGGATCATTAGATTGTTAGCCTGCATTGGGTCACAATGGTTCCTTGCTTCTCTTAGGCCCTGTGGTGTCACAATGCATCCCATGCCCTTTTAGGCCACTTGGTGTTACAATGAATCATTTGAGTCTTGGTCTCTATTGTGTCATAATATTTCCATGTTTTTATTGTGCCCCATGCTTTCACAATTCATCCCTGGCCCTATTGCAAACCCTGGTGTCACAATGGATCATTAGATTGTTAACCTGCATTGGGTCACAATGGTTCCTTGCTTCTCTTAACCTCTGTGGTGTCACAATGCATTCCAAGCCCTTTTAGGCCACTTGGTCTTACAATGAACCATTTGATTCTTGACCTTCATGGTGTCATAATGGTTCCTTGCTTCTATAGGTCCCCATGCTGTCACAGTTCATCCGTGGTCCTTTTGCACCCCCTGGTGTCAAAAGGGATTCTAAGATTGTTAGCCTGCCTTGGGTCACAATGGTTCCTTGCTTCCCTTAACCCCTGTGGTGTCACAATGCATCCCATGCCCTTTTAGGCCACTTGATCTCACAATGAATCATTTGATTTTTGGCCTCCATGGTGGCATAATTGTACCAGGTTTTAATTGGGCCCCATGCTTTCACAATTCATCCCTGGCCATTTTAGGCCCATTGGTGTCACAAGGGACCATTAGATTGTTAGCCTCCATTGGGTAACAATGGTTCCTTGCTTCTCTTAACCTCTGTGGTGTCACAATGCATTCCATGCCATTTTAGGCCACTTGATGTCACAATGAATCATTTGATTCTTGGCCTCCATGGTGTCATAATAGTTCCTTGTTTCTATTGGGCCCCATGCTGTCACAGTTCATCCGTGGTCCTTTTGCACCCCCTGGTGTCAAAAGGGATTCTAAGATTGTTAGCCTGCCTTGGGTCACAAAGGATCCTTGCTTCTCTTAACCCCTGTGGTGTCACAATGCATCCCATGCCCTTTTAGGCCACTTGATGTCACAATGAATCATTTGATTTTTGGCCTCCATGGTGGCATAATTGTACCAGGTTTTAATTGGGCCCCATGCTTTCACAATTCATCCCTGGCCCTTTTAGGCCCATTGGTGTCACAAGGGACCATTAGATTGTTAGCCTCCATTGGGTAACAATGGTTCCTTGCTTCTCTTAACCTCTGTGGTGTCACAATGCATCCCATGCCATTTTAGGCCACTTGATGTCACAATGAATCATTTGATTCTTGGCCTCCATGGTGTCATAATGGTTCCTTGTTTCTATTGGGCCCCATGCTGTCACAATTCATCCCTGGCCCTTTTACGCCCCCTGGTGTCAAATGGGATCCTGGGATTATTAGCCTCCATTGGGTCACAATGGATCCTTGCTTCTCTTAACCCCTGTGGTGTCACAATGCATCCCATGCCCTTTTAGGCCACTTGATGTCACAATGAATCATTTGATTCTTGGCCTCCATGGTGACATAATAGATCCTTGCTTCTATTGGTCCCCATGCTGTAACAATCCATCCCTGGCCATTTTAGGCCCCCTGGTGTCACAAGGGATCATTAGATTGTTAGCCTGCATTGGGTCACAATGGTTCCTTGCTTCTCTTAGCCCCTGTGGTGTCACAATGCATCCCATGCCCTTTTAGGCCCCTTGGTGTTACAATGAATCATTTGAGTCTTGGTCTCTATTGTGTCATAATATTTCCATGTTTTTATTGTGCCCCATGCTTTCACAATTCATCCCTGGCCCTATTGCAAACCCTGGTGTCACAATGGATCATTAGATTGTTAACCTGCATTGGGTCACAATGGTTCCTTGCTTCTCTTAACCTCTGTGGTGTCACAATGCATTCCAAGCCCTTTTAGGCCACTTGGTCTTACAATGAACCATTTGATTCTTGGCCTTCATGGTGTCATAATGGTTCCTTGCTTCTATAGGTCCCCATGCTGTCACAGTTCATCCGTGGTCCTTTTGCACCCCCTGGTGCCAAAAGGGATTCTAAGATTGTTAGCCTGCCTTGGGTCACAATGGTTCCTTGCTTCTCTTAACCCCTGTGGTGTCACAATGCATCCCATGCCCTTTTAGGCCACTTGATGTCACAATGAATCATTTGATTTTTGGCCTCCATGGTGGCATAATTGTACCAGGTTTTAATTGGGCCCCATGCTTTCACAATTCATCCCTGGCCCTTTTAGGCCCATTGGTGTCACAAGGGACCATTAGATTGTTAGCCTCCATTGGGTAACAATGGTTCCTTGCTTCTCTTAACCTCTGTGGTGTCACAATGCATTCCATGCCATTTTAGGCCACTTGATGTCACAATGAATCATTTGATTCTTGGCCTCCATGGTGTCATAATGGTTCCTTGTTTCTATTGGGCCCCATGCTGTCACAATTCATCCCTGGCCCTTTTACGCCCCCTGGTGTCAAATGGGATCCTGGGATTATTAGCCTCCATTGGGTCACAATGGATCCTTGCTTCTCTTAACCCCTGTGCTGTCACAATGCATCCAATGCCCTTTTATGCCACTTGATGTCACAATGAATCATTTGATTCTTGGCCTCCATGGTGACATAATAGATCCTTGCTTCTATTGGTCCCCGTGCTGTAACAATCCATCCCTGGCCATTTTAGGCCCCCTGGTGTCACAAGGGATCATTAGATTGTTAGCCTGCATTGGGTCACAATGGTTCCTTGCTTCTCTTAGCCCCTGTGGTGTCACAATGCATCCCATGTCCTTTTAGGCCACTTGGTGTTACAATGAATCATTTGAGTCTTGGTCTCTATTGTGTCATAATATTTCCATGTTTTTATTGTGCCCCATGCTTTCACAATTCATCCCTGGCCCTATTGCAACCCCTGGTGTCACAAGGGATCATTAGATTGTTAGCCTGCATTGGGTCACAATGGTTCCTTGCTTCTCTTAACCTCTGTGGTGTCATAATGCATTCCAAGACCTTTTAGGCCACTTGGTCTTACAATGAACCATTTGATTCTTGACCTTCATGGTGTCATAATGGTTCCTTGTTTCTATTGGGCCCCATGCTGTCGCAGTTCATCCGTGGTCCTTTTGCACCCCCTGGTGTCAAAAGGGATTCTAAGATTGTTAGCCTGCCTTGGGTCACAAAGGATCCTTGCTTCTCTTAACCTCTGTGGTGTCACAATGCATTCCAAGACCTTTTAGGCCACTTGGTCTTACAATGAACCATTTGATTCTTGGCCTCCATGGTGGCATAATTGTACCAGGTTTTAATTTGGCCCCATGCTTTCACAATTCATCCCTGGCCCTTTTAGGCCCATTGGTGTCACAAGGGACCATTAGATTGTTAGCCTCCATTGGGTAACAATGGTTCCTTGCTTCTCTTAACCTCTGTGGTGTCACAATGCATTCCATGCCATTTTAGGCCACTTGATGTCACAATGAATCATTTGATTCTTGGCCTCCATGGTGTCATAATAGTTCCTTGTTTCTATTGGTCCCCATGCTGTCACAGTTCGTCCGTGGTCCTTTTGCACCCCCTGGTGTCAAAAGGGATTCTAAGATTGTTAGCCTGCCTTGGGTCACAAAGGATCCTTGCTTCTCTTAACCCCTGTGGTGTCACAATGCATCCCATGCCCTTTTAGGCCACTCGATGTCACAATGAATCATTTGATTTTTGGCCTCCATGGTGGCATAATTGTACCAGGTTTTAATTGGGCCCCATGCTTTCACAATTCATCCCTGGCCCTTTTAGGCCCATTGGTGTCACAAGGGACCATTAGATTGTTAGCCTCCATTGGGTAACAATGGTTCCTTGCTTCTCTTAACCTCTGTGGTGTCACAATGCATTCCATGCCATTTTAGGCCACTTGATGTCACAATGAATCATTTGATTCTTGGCCTCCATGGTGTCATAATGGTTCCTTGTTTCTATTGGGCCCCATGCTGTCACAATTCATCCCTGGCCCTTTTACGCCCCCTGGTGTCAAATGGGATCCTGGGATTATTAGCCTCCATTGGGTCACAATGGATCCTTGCTTCTCTTAACCCCTGTGCTGCCACAATGCATCCCATGCCCTTTTAGGCCACTTGATGTCAATGAATCATTTGATTCTTGGCCTCCATGGTGACATAATAGATCCTTGCTTCTATTGGTCCCCGTGCTGTAACAATCCATCCCTGGCCATTTTAGGCCCCCTGGTGTCACAAGGGATCATTAGATTGTTAGCCTGCATTGGGTCACAATGGTTCCTTGCTTCTCTTAGGCCCTGTGGTGTCACAATGCATCCCATGCCCTTTTAGGCCACTTGGTGTTACAATGAATCATTTGAGTCTTGGTCTCTATTGTGTCATAATATTTCCATGTTTTTATTGTGCCCCATGCTTTCACAATTCATCCCTGGCCCTATTGCAAACCCTGGTGTCACAATGGATCATTAGATTGTTAACCTGCATTGGGTCACAATGGTTCCTTGCTTCTCTTAACCTCTGTGGTGTCACAATGCATTCCAAGCCCTTTTAGGCCACTTGGTCTTACAATGAACCATTTGATTCTTGACCTTCATGGTGTCATAATGGTTCCTTGCTTCTATAGGTCCCCATGCTGTCACAGTTCATCCGTGGTCCTTTTGCACCCCCTGGTGTCAAAAGGGATTCTAAGATTGTTAGCCTGCCTTGGGTCACAATGGTTCCTTGCTTCCCTTAACCCCTGTGGTGTCACAATGCATCCCATGCCCTTTTAGGCCACTTGATCTCACAATGAATCATTTGATTTTTGGCCTCCATGGTGGCATAATTGTACCAGGTTTTAATTGGGCCCCATGCTTTCACAATTCATCCCTGGCCATTTTAGGCCCATTGGTGTCACAAGGGACCATTAGATTGTTAGCCTCCATTGGGTAACAATGGTTCCTTGCTTCTCTTAACCTCTGTGGTGTCACAATGCATTCCATGCCATTTTAGGCCACTTGATGTCACAATGAATCATTTGATTCTTGGCCTCCATGGTGTCATAATAGTTCCTTGTTTCTATTGGGCCCCATGCTGTCACAGTTCATCCGTGGTCCTTTTGCACCCCCTGGTGTCAAAAGGGATTCTAAGATTGTTAGCCTGCCTTGGGTCACAAAGGATCCTTGCTTCTCTTAACCCCTGTGGTGTCACAATGCATCCCATGCCCTTTTAGGCCACTTGATGTCACAATGAATCATTTGATTTTTGGCCTCCATGGTGGCATAATTGTACCAGGTTTTAATTGGGCCCCATGCTTTCACAATTCATCCCTGGCCCTTTTAGGCCCATTGGTGTCACAAGGGACCATTAGATTGTTAGCCTCCATTGGGTAACAATGGTTCCTTGCTTCTCTTAACCTCTGTGGTGTCACAATGCATTCCATGCCATTTTAGGCCACTTGATGTCACAATGAATCATTTGATTCTTGGCCTCCATGGTGTCATAATGGTTCCTTGTTTCTATTGGGCCCCATGCTGTCACAATTCATCCCTGGCCCTTTTACGCCCCCTGGTGTCAAATGGGATCCTGGGATTATTAGCCTCCATTGGGTCACAATGGATCCTTGCTTCTCTTAACCCCTGTGCTGTCACAATGCATCCAATGCCCTTTTATGCCACTTGATGTCACAATGAATCATTTGATTCTTGGCCTCCATGGTGACATAATAGATCCTTGCTTCTATTGGTCCCCGTGCTGTAACAATCCATCCCTGGCCATTTTAGGCCCCCTGGTGTCACAAGGGATCATTAGATTGTTAGCCTGCATTGGGTCACAATGGTTCCTTGCTTCTCTTAGCCCCTGTGGTGTCACAATGCATCCCATGCCCTTTTAGGCCACTTGGTGTTACAATGAATCATTTGAGTCTTGGTCTCTATTGTGTCATAATATTTCCATGTTTTTATTGTGCCCCATGCTTTCACAATTCATCCCTGGCCCTATTGCAACCCCTGGTGTCACAATGGATCATTAGATTGTTAGCCTGCATTGGGTCACAATGGTTCCTTGCTTCTCTTAACCTCTGAGGTGTCACAATGCATCCCATGCCCTTTTAGGCCACTTGGTCTTACAATGAACCATTTGATTCTTGACCTTCATGGTGTCATAATGGTTCCTTGTTTCTATTGGGCCCCATGCTGTCGCAGTTCATCCGTGGTCCTTTTGCACCCCCTGGTGTCAAAAGGGATTCTAAGATTGTTAGCCTGCCTTGGGTCACAATGGTTCCTTGCTTCTCTTAACCCCTGTGGTGTCACAATGCATCCCATGCCCTTTTAGGCCACTTGATGTCACAATCAATCATTTGATTTTTGGCCTCCATGGTGGCATAATTGTACCAGGTTTTAATTGGGCCCCATGCTTTCACAATTCATCCCTGGCCCTTTTAGGCCCATTGGTGTCACAAGGGACCATTAGATTGTTAGCCTCCATTGGGTAACAATGGTTCCTTGCTTCTCTTAACCTCTGTGGTGTCACAATGCATTCCATGCCATTTTAGGCCACTTGATGTCACAATGAATCATTTGATTCTTGGCCTCCATGGTGTCATAATAGTTCCTTGTTTCTATTGGGCCCCATGCTGTCGCAGTTCATCCGTGGTCCTTTTGCACCCCCTGGTGTCAAAAGGGATTCTAAGATTGTTAGCCTGCCTTGGGTCACAAAGGATCCTTGCTTCTCTTAACCCCTGTGGTGTCACAATGCATCCCATGCCCTTTTAGGCCACTTGATGTCACAATGAATCATTTGATTTTTGGCCTCCATGGTGGCATAATTGTACCAGGTTTTAATTGGGCCCCATGCTTTCACAATTCATCCCTGGCCCTTTTAGGCCCATTGGTGTCACAAGGGACCATTAGATTGTTAGCCTCCATTGGGTAACAATGGTTCCTTGCTTCTCTTAACCTCTGTGGTGTCACAATGCATCCCATGCCATTTTAGGCCACTTGATGTCACAATGAATCATTTGATTCTTGGCCTCCATGGTGTCATAATGGTTCCTTGTTTCTATTGGGCCCCATGCTGTCACAATTCATCCCTGGCCCTTTTACGCCCCCTGGTGTCAAATGGGATCCTGGGATTATTAGCCTCCATTGGGTCACAATGGATCCTTGCTTCTCTTAACCCCTGTGGTGTCACAATGCATCCCATGCCCTTTTAGGCCACTTGATGTCACAATGAATCATTTGATTCTTGGCCTCCATGGTGACATAATAGATCCTTGCTTCTATTGGTCCCCATGCTGTAACAATCCATCCCTGGCCATTTTAGGCCCCCTGGTGTCACAAGGGATCATTAGATTGTTAGCCTGCATTGGGTCACAATGGTTCCTTGCTTCTCTTAGGCCCTGTGGTGTCACAATGCATCCCATGCCCTTTTAGGCCACTTGGTGTTACAATGAATCATTTGAGTCTTGGTCTCTATTGTGTCATAATATTTCCATGTTTTTATTGTGCCCCATGCTTTCACAATTTATCCCTGGCCCTATTGCAAACCCTGGTGTCACAATGGATCATTAGATTGTTAACCTGCATTGGGTCACAATGGTTCCTTGCTTCTCTTAACCTCTGTGGTGTCACAATGCATTCCAAGCCCTTTTAGGCCACTTGGTCTTACAATGAACCATTTGATTCTTGGCCTTCATGGTGTCATAATGGTTCCTTGCTTCTATAGGTCCCCATGCTGTCACAGTTCATCCGTGGTCCTTTTGCACCCCCTGGTGCCAAAAGGGATTCTAAGATTGTTAGCCTGCCTTGGGTCACAATGGTTCCTTGCTTCTCTTAACCCCTGTGGTGTCACAATGCATCCCATGCCCTTTTAGGCCACTTGATGTCACAATGAATCATTTGATTTTTGGCCTCCATGGTGGCATAATTGTACCAGGTTTTAATTGGGCCCCATGCTTTCACAATTCATCCCTGGCCCTTTTAGGCCCATTGGTGTCACAAGGGACCATTAGATTGTTAGCCTCCATTGGGTAACAATGGTTCCTTGCTTCTCTTAACCTCTGTGGTGTCACAATGCATCCCATGCCATTTTAGGCCACTTGATGTCACAATGAATCATTTGATTCTTGGCCTCCATGGTGTCATAATGGTTCCTTGTTTCTATTGGGCCCCATGCTGTCACAATTCATCCCTGGCCCTTTTACGCCCCCTGGTGTCAAATGGGATCCTGGGATTATTAGCCTCCATTGGGTCACAATGGATCCTTGCTTCTCTTAACCTCTGTGGTGTCACAATGCATCCCATGCCCTTTTAGGCCACTTGATGTCACAATGAATCATTTGATTCTTAGCCTCCATGGTGACATAATAGATCCTTGCTTCTATTGGTCCCCGTGCTGTAACAATCCATCCCTGGCCATTTTAGGCCCCCTGGTGTCACAAGGGATCATAAGATTGTTAGCCTGCATTGGGTCACAATGGTTCCTTGCTTCTCTTAGGCCCTGTGGTGTCACAATGCATCCCATGCCCTTTTAGGCCACTTGGTGTTACAATGAATCATTTGAGTCTTGGTCTCTATTGTGTCATAATATTTCCATGTTTTTATTGTGCCCCATGCTTTCACAATTCATCCCTGGCCCTATTGCAAACCCTGGTGTCACAATGGATCATTAGATTGTTAGCCTGCATTGGGTCACAATGGTTCCTTGCTTCTCTTAACCTCTGTGGTGTCACAATGCATTCCAAGCCCTTTTAGGCCACTTGGTCTTACAATGAACCATTTGATTCTTGGCCTTCATGGTGTCATAATGGTTCCTTGCTTCTATAGGTCCCCATGCTGTCACAGTTCATCCGTGGTCCTTTTGCACCCCCTGGTGCCAAAAGGGATTCTAAGATTGTTAGCCTGCCTTGGGTCACAATGGTTCCTTGCTTCTCTTAACCCCTGTGGTGTCACAATGCATCCCATGCCCTTTTAGGCCACTTGATGTCACAATGAATCATTTGATTTTTGGCCTCCATGGTGGCATAATTGTACCAGGTTTTAATTGGGCCCCATGCTTTCACAATTCATCCCTGGCCCTTTTAGGCCCATTGGTGTCACAAGGGACCATTAGATTGTTAGCCTCCATTGGGTAACAATGGTTCCTTGCTTCTCTTAACCTCTGTGGTGTCACAATGCATTCCATGCCATTTTAGGCCACTTGATGTCACAATGAATCATTTGATTCTTGGCCTCCATGGTGTCATAATGGTTCCTTGTTTCTATTGGGCCCCATGCTGTCACAATTCATCCCTGGCCCTTTTACGCCCCCTGGTGTCAAATGGGATCCTGGGATTATTAGCCTCCATTGGGTCACAATGGATCCTTGCTTCTCTTAACCCCTGTGCTGTCACAATGCATCCAATGCCCTTTTATGCCACTTGATGTCACAATGAATCATTTGATTCTTGGCCTCCATGGTGACATAATAGATCCTTGCTTCTATTGGTCCCCGTGCTGTAACAATCCATCCCTGGCCATTTTAGGCCCCCTGGTGTCACAAGGGATCATTAGATTGTTAGCCTGCATTGGGTCACAATGGTTCCTTGCTTCTCTTAGCCCCTGTGGTGTCACAATGCATCCCATGTCCTTTTAGGCCACTTGGTGTTACAATGAATCATTTGAGTCTTGGTCTCTATTGTGTCATAATATTTCCATGTTTTTATTGTGCCCCATGCTTTCACAATTCATCCCTGGCCCTATTGCAACCCCTGGTGTCACAATGGATCATTAGATTGTTAGCCTGCATTGGGTCACAATGGTTCCTTGCTTCTCTTAACCTCTGTGGTGTCATAATGCATTCCAAGACCTTTTAGGCCACTTGGTCTTACAATGAACCATTTGATTCTTGACCTTCATGGTGTCATAATGGTTCCTTGTTTCTATTGGGCCCCATGCTCTCGCAGTTCATCCGTGGTCCTTTTGCACCCCCTGGTGTCAAAAGGGATTCTAAGATTGTTAGCCTGCCTTGGGTCACAAAGGATCCTTGCTTCTCTTAACCCCTGTGGTGTCACAATGCATCCCATGCCCTTTTAGGCCACTTGATGTCACAATGAATCATTTGATTTTTGGCCTCCATGGTGGCATAATTGTACCAGGTTTTAATTGGGCCCCATGCTTTCACAATTCAACCCTGGCCCTTTTAGGCCCATTGGTGTCACAAGGGACCATTAGATTGTTAGCCTCCATTGGGTAACAATGGTTCCTTGCTTCTCTTAACCTCTGTGGTGTCACAATGCATCCCATGCCATTTTAGGCCACTTGATGTCACAATGAATCATTTGATTCTTGGCCTCCATGGTGTCATAATAGTTCCTTGTTTCTATTGGGCCCCATGCTGTCACAGTTCATCCGTGGTCCTTTTGCACCCCCTGGCGTCAAAAGGGATTCTAAGATTGTTAGCCTGCCTTGGGTCACAAAGGATCCTTGCTTCTCTTAACCCCTGTGGTGTCACAATGCATCCCATGCCCTTTTAGGCCACTTGATGTCACAATGAATCATTTGATTTTTGGCCTCCATGGTGGCATAATTGTACCAGGTTTTAATTGGGCCCCATGCTTTCACAATTCATCCCTGGCCCTTTTAGACCCATTGGTGTCACAAGGGACCATTAGATTGTTAGCCTCCATTGGGTAACAATGGTTCCTTGCTTCTCTTAACCTCTGTGGTGTCACAATGCATTCCATGCCATATTAGGCCACTTGATGTCACAATGAATCATTTGATTCTTGGCCTCCATGGTGTCATAATGGTTCCTTGTTTCTATTGGGCCCCATGCTGTCACAATTCATCCCTGGCCCTTTTACGTCCCCTGGTGTCAAATGGGATCCTGGGATTATTAGCCTCCATTGGGTCACAATGGATCCTTGCTTCTCTTAACCCCTGTGGTGTCACAATGCATCCCATGCCCTTTTAGGCCACTTGATGTCAATGAATCATTTGATTCTTGGCCTCCATGGTGACATAATAGATCCTTGCTTCTATTGGTCCCCGTGCTGTAACAATCCATCCCTGGCCATTTTAGGCCCCCTGGGGTCACAAGGGATCATTAGATTGTTAGCCTGCATTGGGTCACAATGGTTCCTTGCTTCTCTTAGCCCCTGTGGTGTCACAATGCATCCCATGCCCTTTTAGGCCACTTGGTGTTACAATGAATCATTTGAGTCTTGGTCTCTATTGTGTCATAATATTTCCATGTTTTTATTGTGCCCCATGCTTTCACAATTCATCCCTGGCCCTATTGCAAACCCTGGTGTCACAATGGATCATTAGATTGTTAGCCTGCCTTGGGTCAGAATGGTTCCTTGCTTCTCTTAACCCCTGTGGTGTCACAATGCATCCCATGCCCTTTTAGGCCACTTGATGTCACAATGAATCATTTGATTTTTGGCCTCCATGGTGGCATAATTGTACCAGGTTTTAATTGGGCCCCATGCTTTCACAATTCATCCCTGGCCCTTTTAGGCCCATTGGTGTCACAAGGGACCATTAGATTGTTAGCCTCCATTGGGTAACAATGGTTCCTTGCTTCTCTTAACCTCTGTGGTGTCACAATGCATTCCATGCCATTTTAGGCCACTTGATGTCACAATGAATCATTTGATTCTTGGCCTCCATGGTGACATAATAGATCCTTGCTTCTATTGGTCCCCGTGCTGTAACAATCCATCCCTGGCCATTTTAGGCCCCCTGGTGTCACAAGGGATCATTAGATTGTTAGCCTGCATTGGGTCACAATGGTTCCTTGCTTCTCTTAGCCCCTGTGGTGTCACAATGCATCCCATGTCCTTTTAGGCCACTTGGTGTTACAATGAATCATTTGAGTCTTGGTCTCTATTGTGTCATAATATTTCCATGTTTTTATTGTGCCCCATGCTTTCACAATTCATCCCTGGCCCTATTGCAACCCCTGGTGTCACAATGGATCATTAGATTGTTAGCCTGCATTGGGTCACAATGGTTCCTTGCTTCTCTTAACCTCTGTGGTGTCATAATGCATTCCAAGACCTTTTAGGCCACTTGGTCTTACAATGAACCATTTGATTCTTGACCTTCATGGTGTCATAATGGTTCCTTGTTTCTATTGGGCCCCATGCTCTCGCAGTTCATCCGTGGTCCTTTTGCACCCCCTGGTGTCAAAAGGGATTCTAAGATTGTTAGCCTGCCTTGGGTCACAAAGGATCCTTGCTTCTCTTAACCCCTGTGGTGTCACAATGCATCCCATGCCCTTTTAGGCCACTTGATGTCACAATGAATCATTTGATTTTTGGCCTCCATGGTGGCATAATTGTACCAGGTTTTAATTGGGCCCCATGCTTTCACAATTCAACCCTGGCCCTTTTAGGCCCATTGGTGTCACAAGGGACCATTAGATTGTTAGCTTCCATTGGGTAACAATGGTTCCTTGCTTCTCTTAACCTCTGTGGTGTCACAATGCATCCCATGCCATTTTAGGCCACTTGATGTCACAATGAATCATTTGATTCTTGGCCTCCATGGTGTCATAATAGTTCCTTGTTTCTATTGGGCCCCATGCTGTCACAGTTCATCCGTGGTCCTTTTGCACCCCCTGGCGTCAAAAGGGATTCTAAGATTGTTAGCCTGCCTTGGGTCACAAAGGATCCTTGCTTCTCTTAACCCCTGTGGTGTCACAATGCATCCCATGCCCTTTTAGGCCACTTGATGTCACAATGAATCATTTGATTTTTGGCCTCCATGGTGGCATAATTGTACCAGGTTTTAATTGGGCCCCATGCTTTCACAATTCATCCCTGGCCCTTTTAGACCCATTGGTGTCACAAGGGACCATTAGATTGTTAGCCTCCATTGGGTAACAATGGTTCCTTGCTTCTCTTAACCTCTGTGGTGTCACAATGCATTCCATGCCATATTAGGCCACTTGATGTCACAATGAATCATTTGATTCTTGGCCTCCATGGTGTCATAATGGTTCCTTGTTTCTATTGGGCCCCATGCTGTCACAATTCATCCCTGGCCCTTTTACGTCCCCTGGTGTCAAATGGGATCCTGGGATTATTAGCCTCCATTGGGTCACAATGGATCCTTGCTTCTCTTAACCCCTGTGCTGTCACAATGCATCCCATGCCCTTTTAGGCCACTTGATGTCAATGAATCATTTGATTCTTGGCCTCCATGGTGACATAATAGATCCTTGCTTCTATTGGTCCCCGTGCTGTAACAATCCATCCCTGGCCATTTTAGGCCCCCTGGGGTCACAAGGGATCATTAGATTGTTAGCCTGCATTGGGTCACAATGGTTCCTTGCTTCTCTTAGCCCCTGTGGTGTCACAATGCATCCCATGTCCTTTTAGGCCACTTGGTGTTACAATGAATCATTTGAGTCTTGGTCTCTATTGTGTCATAATATTTCCATGTTTTTATTGTGCCCCATGCTTTCACAATTCATCCCTGGCCCTATTGCAAACCCTGGTGTCACAATGGATCATTAGATTGTTAGCCTGCCTTGGGTCAGAATGGTTCCTTGCTTCTCTTAACCCCTGTGGTGTCACAATGCATCCCATGCCCTTTTAGGCCACTTGATGTCACAATGAATCATTTGATTTTTGGCCTCCATGGTGGCATAATTGTACCAGGTTTTAATTGGGCCCCATGCTTTCACAATTCATCCCTGGCCCTTTTAAGCCCATTGGTGTCACAAGGGACCATTAGATTGTTAGCCTCCATTGGGTAACAATGGTTCCTTGCTTCTCTTAACCTCTGTGGTGTCACAATGCATTCCATGCCATTTTAGGCCACTTGATGTCACAATGAATCATTTGATTCTTGGCCTCCATGGTGTCATAATGGTTCCTTGTTTCTATTGGGCCCCATGCTGTCACAATTCATCCCTGGCCCTTTTACGCCCCCTGGTGTCAAATGGGATCCTGGGATTATTAGCCTCCATTGGGTCACAATGGATCCTTGCTTCTCTTAACCCCTGTGGTGTCACAATGCATCCCATGCCCTTTTAGGCCACTTGATGTCACAATGAATCATTTGATTCTTGGCCTCCATGGTGGCATAATAGATCCTTGCTTCTATTGGTCCCCGTGCTGTAACAATCCATCCCTGGCCATTTTAGGCCCCCTGGTGTCACAAGGGATCATTAGATTGTTAGCCTGCATTGGGTCACAATGGTTCCTTGCTTCTCTTAGCCCCTGTGGTGTCACAATGCATCCCATGCCCTTTTAGGCCACTTGGTGTTACAATGAATCATTTGAGTCTTGGTCTCTATTGTGTCATAATATTTCCATGTTTTTATTGTGCCCCATGCTTTCACAATTCATCCCTGGCCCTATTGCAACCCCTGGTGTCACAATGGATCATTAGATTGTTAGCCTGCATTGGGTCACAATGGTTCCTTGCTTCTCTTAACCTCTGTGGTGTCACAATGCATTCCAAGCCCTTTTAGGCCACTTGGTCTTACAATGAACCATTTGATTCTTGACCTTCATGGTGTCATAATGGTTCCTTGCTTCTATAGGTCCCCATGCTGTCACAGTTCATCCGTGGTCCTTTTGCACCCCCTGGTGTCAAAAGGGATTCTAAGATTGTTAGCCTGCCTTGGGTCACAATGGTTCCTTGCTTCTCTTAACCCCTGTGGTGTCACAATGCATCCCATGCCCTTTTAGGCCACTTGATGTCACAATGAATCATTTGATTTTTGGCCTCCATGGTGGCATAATTGTACCAGGTTTTAATTGGGCCCCATGCTTTCACAATTCATCCCTGGCCCTTTTAGGCCCATTGGTGTCACAAGGGACCATTAGATTGTTAGCCTCCATTGGGTAACAATGGTTCCTTGCTTCTCTTAACCTCTGTGGTGTCACAATGCATTCCATGCCATTTTAGGCCACTTGATGTCACAATGAATCATTTGATTCTTGGCCTCCATGGTGTCATAATAGTTCCTTGTTTCTATTGGGCCCCATGCTGTCGCAGTTCATCCGTGGTCCTTTTGCACCCCCTGGTGTCAAAAGGGATTCTAAGATTGTTAGCCTGCCTTGGGTCACAAAGGATCCTTGCTTCTCTTAACCCCTGTGGTGTCACAATGCATCCCATGCCCTTTTAGGCCACTTGATGTCACAATGAATCATTTGATTTTTGGCCTCCATGGTGGCATAATTGTACCAGGTTTTAATTGGGCCCCATGCTTTCACAATTCATCCCTGGCCCTTTTAGGCCCATTGGTGTCACAAGGGACCATTAGATTGTTAGCCTCCATTGGGTAACAATGGTTCCTTGCTTCTCTTAACCTCTGTGGTGTCACAATGCATTCCATGCCATTTTAGGCCACTTGATGTCACAATGAATCATTTGATTCTTGGCCTCCATGGTGTCATAATGGTTCCTTGTTTCTATTGGGCCCCATGCTGTCACAATTCATCCCTGGCCCTTTTACGCCCCCTGGTGTCAAATGGGATCCTGGGATTATTAGCCTCCATTGGGTCACAATGGATCCTTGCTTCTCTTAACCCCTGTGGTGTCACAATGCATCCCATGCCCTTTTAGGCCACTTGATGTCACAATGAATCATTTGATTCTTGGCCTCCATGGTGACATAATAGATCCTTGCTTCTATTGGTCCCCGTGCTGTAACAATACATCCCTGGCCATTTTAGGCCCCCTGGTGTCACAAGGGATCATTAGATTGTTAGCCTGCATTGGGTCACAATGGTTCCTTGCTTCTCTTAGCCCCTGTGGTGTCACAATGCATCCCATGCCCTTTTAGGCCACTTGGTGTTACAATGAATCATTTGAGTCTTGGTCTCTATTGTGTCATAATATTTCCATGTTTTTATTGTGCCCCATGCTTTCACAATTCATCCCTGGCCCTATTGCAACCCCTGGTGTCACAATGGATCATTAGATTGTTAGCCTGCCTTGGGTCACAAAGGATCCTTGCTTCTCTTAACCTCTGTGGTGTCACAATGCATTCCAAGCCCTTTTAGGCCACTTGGTCTTACAATGAACCATTTGATTCTTGGCCTTCATGGTGTCATAATGGTTCCTTGCTTCTATAGGTCCCCATGCTGTCACAGTTCATCCGTGGTCCTTTTGCACCCCCTGGTGTCAAAAGGGATTCTAAGATTGTTAGCCTGCCTTGGGTCACAATGGTTCCTTGCTTCTCTTAACCCCTGTGGTGTCACAATGCATCCCATGCCCTTTTAGGCCACTTGATGTCACAATGAATCATTTGATTCTTGGCCTCCATGGTGGCATAATTGTACCAGGTTTTAATTGGGCCCCATGCTTTCACAATTCATCCCTGGCCCTTTTAGGCCCATTGGTGTCACAAGGGACCATTAGATTGTTAGCCTCCATTGGGTAACAATGGTTCCTTGCTTCTCTTAACCTCTGTGGTGTCACAATGCATTCCATGCCATTTTAGGCCACTTGATGTCACAATGAATCATTTGATTCTTGGCCTCCATGGTGTCATAATGGTTCCTTGTTTCTATTGGGCCCCATGCTGTCACAATTCATCCCTGGCCCTTTTACGCCCCCTGGTGTCAAATGGGATCCTGGGATTATTAGCCTCCATTGGGTCACAATGGATCCTTGCTTCTCTTAACCCCTGTGGTGTCACAATGCATCCCTTGCCCTTTTAGGCCACTTGATGTCACAATGAATCATTTGATTCTTGGCCTCCATGGTGACATAATAGATCCTTGCTTCTATTGGTCCCCGTGCTGTAACAATCCATCCCTGGCCATTTTAGGCCCCCTGGTGTCACAAGGGATCATTAGATTGTTAGCCTGCATTGGGTCACAATGGTTCCTTGCTTCTCTTAGCCCCTGTGGTGTCACAATGCATCCCATGCCCTTTTAGGCCACTTGGTGTTACAATGAATCATTTGAGTCTTGGTCTCTATTGTGTCATAATATTTCCATGTTTTTATTGTGCCCCATGCTTTCACAATTCATCCCTGGCCCTATTGCAACCCCTGGTGTCACAATGGATCATTAGATTGTTAACCTGCATTGGGTCACAATGGTTCCTTGCTTCTCTTAACCTCTGTGGTGTCACAATGCATTCCAAGCCCTTTTAGGCCACTTGGTCTTACAATGAACCATTTGATTCTTGGCCTTCATGGTGTCATAATGGTTCCTTGCTTCTATAGGTCCCCATGCTGTCACAGTTCATCCGTGGTCCTTTTGCACCCCCTGGTGTCAAAAGGGATTCTAAGATTGTTAGCCTGCCTTGGGTCACAATGGTTCCTTGCTTCTCTTAACCCCTGTGGTGTCACAATGCATCCCATGCCCTTTTAGGCCACTTGATGTCACAATGAATCATTTGATTTTTGGCCTCCATGGTGGCATAATTGTACCAGGTTTTAATTGGGCCCCATGCTTTCACAATTCATCCCTGGCCCTTTTAGGCCCATTGGTGTCACAAGGGACCATTAGATTGTTAGCCTCCATTGGGTAACAATGGTTCCTTGCTTCTCTTAACCTCTGTGGTGTCACAATGCATTCCATGCCATTTTAGGCCACTTGATGTCACAATGAATCATTTGATTCTTGGCCTCCATGGTGTCATAATAGTTCCTTGTTTCTATTGGGCCCCATGCTGTCGCAGTTCATCCGTGGTCCTTTTGCACCCCCTGGTGTCAAAAGGGATTCTAAGATTGTTAGCCTGCCTTGGGTCACAAAGGATCCTTGCTTCTCTTAACCCCTGTGGTGTCACAATGCATCCCATGCCCTTTTAGGCCACTTGATGTCACAATGAATCATTTGATTTTTGGCCTCCATGGTGGCATAATTGTACCAGGTTTTAATTGGGCCCCATGCTTTCACAATTCATCCCTGGCCGTTTTAGGCCCATTGGTGTCACAAGGGACCATTAGATTGTTAGCCTCCATTGGGTAACAATGGTTCCTTGCTTCTCTTAACCTCTGTGGTGTCACAATGCAATCCATGCCATTTTAGGCCACTTGATGTCACAATGAATCATTTGATTCTTGGCCTCCATGGTGTCATAATGGTTCCTTGTTTCTATTGGTCCCCATGCTGTCACAATTCATCCCTGGCCCTTTTACGCCCCCTGGTGTCAAATGGGATCCTGGGATTATTAGCCTCCATTGGGTCACAATGGATCCTTGCTTCTCTTAACCCCTGTGCTGTCACAATGCATCCCATGCCCTTTTAGGCCACTTGATGTCACAATGAATCATTTGATTCTGGCCTCCATGGTGACATAATAGATCCTTGCTTCTATTGGTCCCTGTGCTGTAACAATCCATCCCTGGCCATTTTAGGCCCCCTGGTGTCACAAGGGATCATTAGATTGTTAGCCTGCATTGGGTCACAATGGTTCCTTGCTTCTCTTAGCCCCTGTGGTGTCACAATGCATCCCATGCCCTTTTAGGCCACTTGGTGTTACAATGAATCATTTGAGTCTTGGTCTCTATTGTGTCATAATATTTCCATGTTTTTATTGTGCCCCATGCTTTCACAATTCATCCCTGGCCCTATTGCAACCCCTGGTGTCACAATGGATCATTAGATTGTTAGCCTGCATTGGGTCACAATGGTTCCTTGCTTCTCTTAACCTCTGTGGTGTCACAATGCATTCCAAGCCCTTTTAGGCCACTTGGTTTAATAATGAACCATTTGATTCTTTGCCTTCATGGTGTCATAATGGTTCCTTGCTTCTATAGGTCCCCATGCTGTCACAGTTCATCCGTGGTCCTTTTGCGCCCCCTGGTGTCAAAAGGCATTCTAAGATTGTTAGCCTGCCTTGGGTCACAAAGGATCCTTGCTTCTCTTAACCCCTGTGGTGTCACAATGCATCCCATGCCCTTTTAGGCCACTTGATGTCACAATGAATCATTTGATTTTTGGCCTCCATGGTGGCATAATTGTACCAGGTTTTAATTGGGCCCCATGCTTTCACAATTCATCCCTGGCCCTTTTAGGCTCATTGGTGTCACAAGGGACCATTACATTGTTAGCCTCCATTGGGTCACAATGGTTCCTTGCTTCTCTTAACCTCTGTGGTGTCACAATGCATCCCATGCCCTTTTAGGCCACTTGATGTCAATGAATCATTTGATTCTTGGCCTCCATGCTGACATAATAGATCCTTGCTTCTATTGGTCCCCGTGCTGTAACAATCCATCCCTGGCCCTTTTAGGCCCCCTGGTGTCACAAGGGATCATTAGATTGTTAGCCTGCATTGGGTCACAATGGTTCCTTGCTTCTCTTAACCTCTGTGGTGTCACAATGAATTCCATGCCATTTTAGGCCACTTGATGTCACAATGAATCATTTAATTCTTGGCCTCCATGGTGTCATAATGGTTCCTTGTTTCTATTGGGCCCCATGCTGTCACAATTCATCCCTGGCCCTTTTACGCCCCCTGGTGTCAAATGGGATCCTGGGATTATTAGCCTACATTGGGTCACAATGGTTCCTTGCTTCTCTTAACCTCTGTGGTGTCACAATGCATTCCATGCCATTTTAGGCCACTTGATGTCACAATGAATCATTTGATTCTTGGCCTCCATGGTGTCATAATAGTTCCTTGTTTCTATTGGGCCCCATGCTGTCGCAGTTCATCCGTGGTCCTTTTGCACCCCCTGGTGTCAAAAGGGATTCTAAGATTGTTAGCCTGCCTTGGGTCATAAAGGATCCTTGCTTCTCTTAACCCCTGTGGTGTCACAATGCATCCCATGCCCTTTTAGGCCACTTGATGTCACAATGAATCATTTGATTTTTGGCCTCCATGGTGGCATAATTGTACCAGGTTTTAATTGGGCCCCATGCTTTCACAATTCATCCCTGGCCGTTTTAGGCCCATTGGTGTCACAAGGGATCATTAGATTGTTAGCCTCCATTGGGTAACAATGGTTCCTTGCTTCTCTTAGCCTCTGTGGTGTCACAATGCATTCCATGCCATTTTAGGCCACTTGATGTCACAATGAATCATTTGATTCTTGGCCTCCATGGTGTCATAATGGTTCCTTGTTTCTATTGGGCCCCATGCTGTCACAATTCATCCCTGGCCCTTTTACGCCCCCTGGTGTCAAATGGGATCCTGGGATTATTAGCCTCCATTGGGTCACAATGGATCCTTGCTTCTCTGAACCCCTGTGGTGTCACAATGCATCCCATGCCCTTTTAGGCCACTTGATGTCACAATGAATCATTTGATTCTGGCCTCCATGGTGACATAATAGATCCTTGCTTCTATTGGTCCCCGTGCTGTAACAATCCATCCCTGGCCATTTTAGGCCCCCTGGTGTCACTAGGGATCATTAGATTGTTAGCCTGCATTGGGTCACAATGGTTCCTTGCTTCTCTTAGCCCCTGTGCTGTCACAATGCATCCCATGCCCTTTTAGGCCACTTGGTGTTACAATGAATCATTTGAGTCTTGGTCTCTATTGTGTCATAATATTTCCATGTTTTTATTGTGCCCCATGCTTTCACAATTCATCCCTGGCCCTATTGCAACCCCTGGTGTCACAATGGATCATTAGATTGTTAGCCTGCATTGGGTCACAATGGTTCCTTGCTTCTCTTAACCTCTGTGGTGTCACAATGCATTCCAAGCCCTTTTAGGCCACTTGGTCTTACAATGAACCATTTGATTCTTGGCCTTCATGGTGTCATAATGGTTCCTTGCTTCTATAGGTCCCCATGCTGTCACAGTTCATCCGTGGTCCTTTTGCGCCCCCTGGTGTCAAAAGGGATTCTAAGATTGTTAGCCTGCCTTGGGTCACAATGGTTCCTTGCTTCTCTTAACCCCTGTGGTGTCACAATGCATCCCATGCCCTTTTAGGCCACTTGATGTCACAATGAATCATTTGATTTTTGGCCTCTATGGTGGCATAATTGTACCAGGATTTAATTGGGCCCCATGCTGTCACAATTCATCCCTGGCCCTTTTAGGCTCATTGGTGTCACAAGGGACCATTAGATTGTTAGCCTGCATTGGGTCACAATGGTTCCTTGCTTCTCTTAACCCCTGTGGTGTCACAATGCATCCCATGCCCTTTTAGGCCACTTGATGTCACAATGAATCATTTGATTTTTGGCCTCCATGGTGTCATAATTGTACCAGGTTTTAATTGGGCCCCATGCTTTCACAATTCATCCCTGGCCCTTTTAGGCCCATTGGTGTCACAAGGGACCATTAGATTGTTAGCCTCCATTGGGTAACAATGGTTCCTTGCTTCTCTTAACCTCTGTGGTGTCACCATGCATTCCATGCCATTTTAGGCCACTTGATGTCACAATGAATCATTTGATTCTTGGCCTCCATGGTGTCATAATAGTTCCTTGTTTCTATTGGGCCCCATGCTGTCGCAGTTCATCCGTGGTCCTTTTGCGCCCCCTGGTGTCAAAAGGGATTCTAAGATTGTTAGCCTGCCTTGGGTCACAAAGGATCCTTGCTTCTCTTAACCCCTGTGGTGTCACAATGCATCCCATGCCCTTTTAGGCCACTTGATGTCACAATGAATCATTTGATTCTTGGCCTCCATGGTGGCATAATTGTACCAGGTTTTAATTGGGCCCCATGCTTTCACAATTCATCCCTGGCCCTTTTA
This sequence comes from Cinclus cinclus, assembly GCF_963662255.1. Classification (NCBI taxonomy): domain Eukaryota; kingdom Metazoa; phylum Chordata; class Aves; order Passeriformes; family Cinclidae; genus Cinclus; species Cinclus cinclus. Next base: position 1,812,618 of record NW_026912222.1, on the reverse strand, counting down.
GGCCCATTGGTGTCACAAGGGACCATTAGATTGTTAGCCTCCATTGGGTAACAATGGTTCCTTGCTTCTCTTAGGCCCTGTGGTGTCACAATGCATTCCATGCCATTTTAGGCCACTTGATGTCACAATGAATCATTTGATTCTTGGCCTCCATGGTGTCATAATGGTTCCTTGTTTCTATTGGGCCCCATGCTGTCACAATTCATCCCTGGCCCTTTTACGCCCCCTGGTGTCAAATGGGATCCTGGGATTATTAGCCTCCATTGGGTCACAATGGATCCTTGCTTCTCTTAACCCCTGTGCTGTCACAATGCATCCCATGCCCTTTTAGGCCACTTGATGTCAATGAATCATTTGATTCTTGGCCTCCATGGTGACATAATAGATCCTTGCTTCTATTGGTCCCCGTGCTGTAACAATCCATCCCTGGCCATTTTAGGCCCCCTGGTGTCACAAGGGATCATTAGATTGTTAGCCTGCATTGGGTCACAATGGTTCCTTGCTTCTCTTAGGCCCTGTGGTGTCACAATGCATCCCATGCCCTTTTAGGCCACTTGGTGTTACAATGAATCATTTGAGTCTTGGTCTCTATTGTGTCATAATATTTCCATGTTTTTATTGTGCCCCATGCTTTCACAATTCATCCCTGCCCCTATTGCAAACCCTGGTGTCACAATGGATCATTAGATTGTTAGCCTGCCTTGGGTCAGAATGGTTCCTTGCTTCTCTTAACCCCTGTGGTGTCACAATGCATCCCATGCCCTTTTAGGCCACTTGATGTCACAATGAATCATTTGATTTTTGGCCTCCATGGTGGCATAATTGTACCAGGTTTTAATTGGGCCCCATGCTTTCACAATTCATCCCTGGCCCTTTTAGGCCCATTGGTGTCACAAGGGACCATTAGATTGTTAGCCTCCATTGGGTAACAATGGTTCCTTGCTTCTCTTAACCTCTGTGGTGTCACAATGCATTCCATGCCATTTTAGGCCACTTGATGTCACAATGAATCATTTGATTCTTGGCCTCCATGGTGTCATAATGGTTCCTTGTTTCTATTGGGCCCCATGCTGTCACAATTCATCCCTGGCCCTTTTACGCCCCCTGGTGTCAAATGGGATCCTGGGATTATTAGCCTCCATTGGGTCACAATGGATCCTTGCTTCTCTTAACCCCTGTGGTGTCACAATGCATCCCATGCCCTTTTAGGCCACTTGATGTCACAATGAATCATTTGATTCTTGGCCTCCATGGTGGCATAATAGATCCTTGCTTCTATTGGTCCCCGTGCTGTAACAATCCATCCCTGGCCATTTTAGGCCCCCTGGTGTCACAAGGGATCATTAGATTGTTAGCCTGCATTGGGTCACAATGGTTCCTTGCTTCTCTTAGCCCCTGTGGTGTCACAATGCATCCCATGCCCTTTTAGGCCACTTGGTGTTACAATGAATCATTTGAGTCTTGGTCTCTATTGTGTCATAATATTTCCATGTTTTTATTGTGCCCCATGCTTTCACAATTCATCCCTGGCCCTATTGCAACCCCTGGTGTCACAATGGATCATTAGATTGTTAGCCTGCATTGGGTCACAATGGTTCCTTGCTTCTCTTAACCTCTGTGGTGTCACAATGCATTCCAAGCCCTTTTAGGCCACTTGGTCTTACAATGAACCATTTGATTCTTGACCTTCATGGTGTCATAATGGTTCCTTGCTTCTATAGGTCCCCATGCTGTCACAGTTCATCCGTGGTCCTTTTGCACCCCCTGGTGTCAAAAGGGATTCTAAGATTGTTAGCCTGCCTTGGGTCACAATGGTTCCTTGCTTCTCTTAACCCCTGTGGTGTCACAATGCATCCCATGCCCTTTTAGGCCACTTGATGTCACAATGAATCATTTGATTTTTGGCCTCCATGGTGGCATAATTGTACCAGGTTTTAATTGGGCCCCATGCTTTCACAATTCATCCCTGGCCCTTTTAGGCCCATTGGTGTCACAAGGGACCATTAGATTGTTAGCCTCCATTGGGTAACAATGGTTCCTTGCTTCTCTTAACCTCTGTGGTGTCACAATGCATTCCATGCCATTTTAGGCCACTTGATGTCACAATGAATCATTTGATTCTTGGCCTCCATGGTGTCATAATAGTTCCTTGTTTCTATTGGGCCCCATGCTGTCGCAGTTCATCCGTGGTCCTTTTGCACCCCCTGGTGTCAAAAGGGATTCTAAGATTGTTAGCCTGCCTTGGGTCACAAAGGATCCTTGCTTCTCTTAACCCCTGTGGTGTCACAATGCATCCCATGCCCTTTTAGGCCACTTGATGTCACAATGAATCATTTGATTTTTGGCCTCCATGGTGGCATAATTGTACCAGGTTTTAATTGGGCCCCATGCTTTCACAATTCATCCCTGGCCCTTTTAGGCCCATTGGTGTCACAAGGGACCATTAGATTGTTAGCCTCCATTGGGTAACAATGGTTCCTTGCTTCTCTTAACCTCTGTGGTGTCACAATGCATTCCATGCCATTTTAGGCCACTTGATGTCACAATGAATCATTTGATTCTTGGCCTCCATGGTGTCATAATGGTTCCTTGTTTCTATTGGGCCCCATGCTGTCACAATTCATCCCTGGCCCTTTTACGCCCCCTGGTGTCAAATGGGATCCTGGGATTATTAGCCTCCATTGGGTCACAATGGATCCTTGCTTCTCTTAACCCCTGTGGTGTCACAATGCATCCCATGCCCTTTTAGGCCACTTGATGTCACAATGAATCATTTGATTCTTGGCCTCCATGGTGACATAATAGATCCTTGCTTCTATTGGTCCCCGTGCTGTAACAATACATCCCTGGCCATTTTAGGCCCCCTGGTGTCACAAGGGATCATTAGATTGTTAGCCTGCATTGGGTCACAATGGTTCCTTGCTTCTCTTAGCCCCTGTGGTGTCACAATGCATCCCATGCCCTTTTAGGCCACTTGGTGTTACAATGAATCATTTGAGTCTTGGTCTCTATTGTGTCATAATATTTCCATGTTTTTATTGTGCCCCATGCTTTCACAATTCATCCCTGGCCCTATTGCAACCCCTGGTGTCACAATGGATCATTAGATTGTTAGCCTGCCTTGGGTCACAAAGGATCCTTGCTTCTCTTAACCTCTGTGGTGTCACAATGCATTCCAAGCCCTTTTAGGCCACTTGGTCTTACAATGAACCATTTGATTCTTGGCCTTCATGGTGTCATAATGGTTCCTTGCTTCTATAGGTCCCCATGCTGTCACAGTTCATCCGTGGTCCTTTTGCACCCCCTGGTGTCAAAAGGGATTCTAAGATTGTTAGCCTGCCTTGGGTCACAATGGTTCCTTGCTTCTCTTAACCCCTGTGGTGTCACAATGCATCCCATGCCCTTTTAGGCCACTTGATGTCACAATGAATCATTTGATTCTTGGCCTCCATGGTGGCATAATTGTACCAGGTTTTAATTGGGCCCCATGCTTTCACAATTCATCCCTGGCCCTTTTAGGCCCATTGGTGTCACAAGGGACCATTAGATTGTTAGCCTCCATTGGGTAACAATGGTTCCTTGCTTCTCTTAACCTCTGTGGTGTCACAATGCATTCCATGCCATTTTAGGCCACTTGATGTCACAATGAATCATTTGATTCTTGGCCTCCATGGTGTCATAATGGTTCCTTGTTTCTATTGGGCCCCATGCTGTCACAATTCATCCCTGGCCCTTTTACGCCCCCTGGTGTCAAATGGGATCCTGGGATTATTAGCCTCCATTGGGTCACAATGGATCCTTGCTTCTCTTAACCCCTGTGGTGTCACAATGCATCCCTTGCCCTTTTAGGCCACTTGATGTCACAATGAATCATTTGATTCTTGGCCTCCATGGTGACATAATAGATCCTTGCTTCTATTGGTCCCCGTGCTGTAACAATCCATCCCTGGCCATTTTAGGCCCCCTGGTGTCACAAGGGATCATTAGATTGTTAGCCTGCATTGGGTCACAATGGTTCCTTGCTTCTCTTAGCCCCTGTGGTGTCACAATGCATCCCATGCCCTTTTAGGCCACTTGGTGTTACAATGAATCATTTGAGTCTTGGTCTCTATTGTGTCATAATATTTCCATGTTTTTATTGTGCCCCATGCTTTCACAATTCATCCCTGGCCCTATTGCAACCCCTGGTGTCACAATGGATCATTAGATTGTTAACCTGCATTGGGTCACAATGGTTCCTTGCTTCTCTTAACCTCTGTGGTGTCACAATGCATTCCAAGCCCTTTTAGGCCACTTGGTCTTACAATGAACCATTTGATTCTTGGCCTTCATGGTGTCATAATGGTTCCTTGCTTCTATAGGTCCCCATGCTGTCACAGTTCATCCGTGGTCCTTTTGCACCCCCTGGTGTCAAAAGGGATTCTAAGATTGTTAGCCTGCCTTGGGTCACAATGGTTCCTTGCTTCTCTTAACCCCTGTGGTGTCACAATGCATCCCATGCCCTTTTAGGCCACTTGATGTCACAATGAATCATTTGATTTTTGGCCTCCATGGTGGCATAATTGTACCAGGTTTTAATTGGGCCCCATGCTTTCACAATTCATCCCTGGCCCTTTTAGGCCCATTGGTGTCACAAGGGACCATTAGATTGTTAGCCTCCATTGGGTAACAATGGTTCCTTGCTTCTCTTAACCTCTGTGGTGTCACAATGCATTCCATGCCATTTTAGGCCACTTGATGTCACAATGAATCATTTGATTCTTGGCCTCCATGGTGTCATAATAGTTCCTTGTTTCTATTGGGCCCCATGCTGTCGCAGTTCATCCGTGGTCCTTTTGCACCCCCTGGTGTCAAAAGGGATTCTAAGATTGTTAGCCTGCCTTGGGTCACAAAGGATCCTTGCTTCTCTTAACCCCTGTGGTGTCACAATGCATCCCATGCCCTTTTAGGCCACTTGATGTCACAATGAATCATTTGATTTTTGGCCTCCATGGTGGCATAATTGTACCAGGTTTTAATTGGGCCCCATGCTTTCACAATTCATCCCTGGCCGTTTTAGGCCCATTGGTGTCACAAGGGACCATTAGATTGTTAGCCTCCATTGGGTAACAATGGTTCCTTGCTTCTCTTAACCTCTGTGGTGTCACAATGCAATCCATGCCATTTTAGGCCACTTGATGTCACAATGAATCATTTGATTCTTGGCCTCCATGGTGTCATAATGGTTCCTTGTTTCTATTGGTCCCCATGCTGTCACAATTCATCCCTGGCCCTTTTACGCCCCCTGGTGTCAAATGGGATCCTGGGATTATTAGCCTCCATTGGGTCACAATGGATCCTTGCTTCTCTTAACCCCTGTGCTGTCACAATGCATCCCATGCCCTTTTAGGCCACTTGATGTCACAATGAATCATTTGATTCTGGCCTCCATGGTGACATAATAGATCCTTGCTTCTATTGGTCCCTGTGCTGTAACAATCCATCCCTGGCCATTTTAGGCCCCCTGGTGTCACAAGGGATCATTAGATTGTTAGCCTGCATTGGGTCACAATGGTTCCTTGCTTCTCTTAGCCCCTGTGGTGTCACAATGCATCCCATGCCCTTTTAGGCCACTTGGTGTTACAATGAATCATTTGAGTCTTGGTCTCTATTGTGTCATAATATTTCCATGTTTTTATTGTGCCCCATGCTTTCACAATTCATCCCTGGCCCTATTGCAACCCCTGGTGTCACAATGGATCATTAGATTGTTAGCCTGCATTGGGTCACAATGGTTCCTTGCTTCTCTTAACCTCTGTGGTGTCACAATGCATTCCAAGCCCTTTTAGGCCACTTGGTTTAATAATGAACCATTTGATTCTTTGCCTTCATGGTGTCATAATGGTTCCTTGCTTCTATAGGTCCCCATGCTGTCACAGTTCATCCGTGGTCCTTTTGCGCCCCCTGGTGTCAAAAGGCATTCTAAGATTGTTAGCCTGCCTTGGGTCACAAAGGATCCTTGCTTCTCTTAACCCCTGTGGTGTCACAATGCATCCCATGCCCTTTTAGGCCACTTGATGTCACAATGAATCATTTGATTTTTGGCCTCCATGGTGGCATAATTGTACCAGGTTTTAATTGGGCCCCATGCTTTCACAATTCATCCCTGGCCCTTTTAGGCTCATTGGTGTCACAAGGGACCATTACATTGTTAGCCTCCATTGGGTCACAATGGTTCCTTGCTTCTCTTAACCTCTGTGGTGTCACAATGCATCCCATGCCCTTTTAGGCCACTTGATGTCAATGAATCATTTGATTCTTGGCCTCCATGCTGACATAATAGATCCTTGCTTCTATTGGTCCCCGTGCTGTAACAATCCATCCCTGGCCCTTTTAGGCCCCCTGGTGTCACAAGGGATCATTAGATTGTTAGCCTGCATTGGGTCACAATGGTTCCTTGCTTCTCTTAACCTCTGTGGTGTCACAATGAATTCCATGCCATTTTAGGCCACTTGATGTCACAATGAATCATTTAATTCTTGGCCTCCATGGTGTCATAATGGTTCCTTGTTTCTATTGGGCCCCATGCTGTCACAATTCATCCCTGGCCCTTTTACGCCCCCTGGTGTCAAATGGGATCCTGGGATTATTAGCCTACATTGGGTCACAATGGTTCCTTGCTTCTCTTAACCTCTGTGGTGTCACAATGCATTCCATGCCATTTTAGGCCACTTGATGTCACAATGAATCATTTGATTCTTGGCCTCCATGGTGTCATAATAGTTCCTTGTTTCTATTGGGCCCCATGCTGTCGCAGTTCATCCGTGGTCCTTTTGCACCCCCTGGTGTCAAAAGGGATTCTAAGATTGTTAGCCTGCCTTGGGTCATAAAGGATCCTTGCTTCTCTTAACCCCTGTGGTGTCACAATGCATCCCATGCCCTTTTAGGCCACTTGATGTCACAATGAATCATTTGATTTTTGGCCTCCATGGTGGCATAATTGTACCAGGTTTTAATTGGGCCCCATGCTTTCACAATTCATCCCTGGCCGTTTTAGGCCCATTGGTGTCACAAGGGATCATTAGATTGTTAGCCTCCATTGGGTAACAATGGTTCCTTGCTTCTCTTAGCCTCTGTGGTGTCACAATGCATTCCATGCCATTTTAGGCCACTTGATGTCACAATGAATCATTTGATTCTTGGCCTCCATGGTGTCATAATGGTTCCTTGTTTCTATTGGGCCCCATGCTGTCACAATTCATCCCTGGCCCTTTTACGCCCCCTGGTGTCAAATGGGATCCTGGGATTATTAGCCTCCATTGGGTCACAATGGATCCTTGCTTCTCTGAACCCCTGTGGTGTCACAATGCATCCCATGCCCTTTTAGGCCACTTGATGTCACAATGAATCATTTGATTCTGGCCTCCATGGTGACATAATAGATCCTTGCTTCTATTGGTCCCCGTGCTGTAACAATCCATCCCTGGCCATTTTAGGCCCCCTGGTGTCACAAGGGATCATTAGATTGTTAGCCTGCATTGGGTCACAATGGTTCCTTGCTTCTCTTAGCCCCTGTGCTGTCACAATGCATCCCATGCCCTTTTAGGCCACTTGGTGTTACAATGAATCATTTGAGTCTTGGTCTCTATTGTGTCATAATATTTCCATGTTTTTATTGTGCCCCATGCTTTCACAATTCATCCCTGGCCCTATTGCAACCCCTGGTGTCACAATGGATCATTAGATTGTTAGCCTGCATTGGGTCACAATGGTTCCTTGCTTCTCTTAACCTCTGTGGTGTCACAATGCATTCCAAGCCCTTTTAGGCCACTTGGTCTTACAATGAACCATTTGATTCTTGGCCTTCATGGTGTCATAATGGTTCCTTGCTTCTATAGGTCCCCATGCTGTCACAGTTCATCCGTGGTCCTTTTGCGCCCCCTGGTGTCAAAAGGGATTCTAAGATTGTTAGCCTGCCTTGGGTCACAATGGTTCCTTGCTTCTCTTAACCCCTGTGGTGTCACAATGCATCCCATGCCCTTTTAGGCCACTTGATGTCACAATGAATCATTTGATTTTTGGCCTCTATGGTGGCATAATTGTACCAGGATTTAATTGGGCCCCATGCTGTCACAATTCATCCCTGGCCCTTTTAGGCTCATTGGTGTCACAAGGGACCATTAGATTGTTAGCCTGCATTGGGTCACAATGGTTCCTTGCTTCTCTTAACCCCTGTGGTGTCACAATGCATCCCATGCCCTTTTAGGCCACTTGATGTCACAATGAATCATTTGATTTTTGGCCTCCATGGTGTCATAATTGTACCAGGTTTTAATTGGGCCCCATGCTTTCACAATTCATCCCTGGCCCTTTTAGGCCCATTGGTGTCACAAGGGACCATTAGATTGTTAGCCTCCATTGGGTAACAATGGTTCCTTGCTTCTCTTAACCTCTGTGGTGTCACCATGCATTCCATGCCATTTTAGGCCACTTGATGTCACAATGAATCATTTGATTCTTGGCCTCCATGGTGTCATAATAGTTCCTTGTTTCTATTGGGCCCCATGCTGTCGCAGTTCATCCGTGGTCCTTTTGCGCCCCCTGGTGTCAAAAGGGATTCTAAGATTGTTAGCCTGCCTTGGGTCACAAAGGATCCTTGCTTCTCTTAACCCCTGTGGTGTCACAATGCATCCCATGCACTTTTAGGCCACTTGATGTCACAATGAATCATTTGATTCTTGGCCTCCATGGTGGCATAATTGTACCAGGTTTTAATTGGGCCCCATGCTTTCACAATTCATCCCTGGCCCTTTTAGGCCCATTGGTGTCACAAGGGACCATTAGATTGTTAGCCTCCATTGGGTAACAATGGTTCCTTGCTTCTCTTAGGCCCTGTGGTGTCACAATGCATTCCATGCCATTTTAGGCCACTTGATGTCACAATGAATCATTTGATTCTTGGCCTCCATGGTGTCATAATGGTTCCTTGTTTCTATTGGGCCCCATGCTGTCACAATTCATCCCTGGCCCTTTTACGCCCCCTGGTGTCAAATGGGATCCTGGGATTATTAGCCTCCATTGGGTCACAATGGATCCTTGCTTCTCTTAACCCCTGTGCTGTCACAATGCATCCCATGCCCTTTTAGGCCACTTGATGTCAATGAATCATTTGATTCTTGGCCTCCATGGTGACATAATAGATCCTTGCTTCTATTGGTCCCCGTGCTGTAACAATCCATCCCTGGCCATTTTAGGCCCCCTGGTGTCACAAGGGATCATTAGATTGTTAGCCTGCATTGGGTCACAATGGTTCCTTGCTTCTCTTAGGCCCTGTGGTGTCACAATGCATCCCATGCCCTTTTAGGCCACTTGGTGTTACAATGAATCATTTGAGTCTTGGTCTCTATTGTGTCATAATATTTCCATGTTTTTATTGTGCCCCATGCTTTCACAATTCATCCCTGCCCCTATTGCAAACCCTGGTGTCACAATGGATCATTAGATTGTTAACCTGCATTGGGTCACAATGGTTCCTTGCTTCTCTTAACCTCTGTGGTGTCACAATGCATTCCAAGCCCTTTTAGGCCACTTGGTCTTACAATGAACCATTTGATTCTTGGCCTTCATGGTGTCATAATGGTTCCTTGCTTCTATAGGTCCCCATGCTGTCACAGTTCATCCGTGGTCCTTTTGCACCCCCTGGTGTCAAAAGGGATTCTAAGATTGTTAGCCTGCCTTGGGTCACAATGGTTCCTTGCTTCTCTTAACCCCTGTGGTGTCACAATGCATCCCATGCCCTTTTAGGCCACTTGATGTCACAATGAATCATTTGATTCTTGGCCTCCATGGTGGCATAATAGATCCTTGCTTCTATTGGTCCCCGTGCTGTAACAATCCATACCTGGCCATTTTAGGCCCCCTGGTGTCACAAGGGATCATTAGATTGTTAGCCTGCATTGGGTCACAATGGTTCCTTGCTTCTCTTAGCCCCTGTGGTGTCACAATGCATCCCATGCCCTTTTAGGCCACTTGGTGTTACAATGAATCATTTGAGTCTTGGTCTCTATTGTGTCATAATATTTCCATGTTTTTATTGTACCCCATGCTTTCACAATTCATCCCTGGCCCTATTGCAACCCCTGGGGTCACAATGGATCATTAGATTGTTAGCCTGCATTGGGTCACAATGGTTCCTTGCTTCTCTTAACCTCTGTGGTGTCACAATGCATTCCAAGACCTTTTAGGCCACTTGGTCTTACAATGAACCATTTGATTCTTGACCTTCATGGTGTCATAATGGTTCCTTGCTTCTATAGGTCCCCATGCTGTCACAGTTCATCCGTGGTCCTTTTGCACCCCCTGGTGTCAAAAGGGATTCTAAGATTGTTAGCCTGCCTTGGGTCACAAAGGATCCTTGCTTCTCTTAACCCCTGTGGTGTCACAATGCATCCCATGCCCTTTTAGGCCACTTGATGTCACAATGAATCATTTGATTTTTGGCCTCCATGGTGGCATAATTGTACCAGGTTTTAATTGGGCCCCATGCTTTCACAATTCATCCCTGGCCATTTTAGGCCCATTGGTGTCACAAGGGACCATTAGATTGTTAGCCTCCCTTGGGTCACAATGATTCCTTGCTTCTCTTAGCCCCTGTGGTGTCACAATGCATTCCAAGCCCTTTTAGGCCACTTGATGTCACAATGAATCATTTGATTCTTGGCCTCCATGGTGTCATAATAGTTCCTTGTTTCTATTGGGCCCCATGCTGTCACAGTTCATCCGTGGTCCTTTTGCACCCCCTGGTGTCAAAAGGGATTCTAAGATTGTTAGCCTGCCTTGGGTCACAATGGATCCTTGCTTCTCTTAACCCCTGTGGTGTCACAATGCATCCCATGCCCTTTTAGGCCACTTGATGTCACAATGAATCATTTGATTCTTGGCCTCCATGGTGACATAATAGATCCTTGCTTCTATTGGTCCCCGTGCTGTAACAATCCATCCCTGGCCATTTTAGGCCCCCTGGTGTCACAAGGGATCATTAGATTGTTAGCCTGCATTGGGTCACAATGGTTCCTTGCTTCTCTTAGGCCCTGTGGTGTCACAATGCATCCCATGCCCTTTTAGGCCACTTGGTGTTACAATGAATCATTTGAGTCTTGGTCTCTATTGTGTCATAATATTTCCATGTTTTTATTGTGCCCCATGCTTTCACAATTCATCCCTGGCCCTATTGCAACCCCTGGGGTCACAATGGATCATTAGATTGTTAGCCTGCATTGGGTCACAATGGTTCCTTGCTTCTCTTAACCTCTGTGGTGTCACAATGCATTCCAAGCCCTTTTAGGCCACTTGGTTCTACAATGAACCATTTGATTCTTGGCCTTCATGGTGTCATAATGGTTCCTTGCTTCTATAGGTCCCCATGCTGTCACAGTTCATCCGTGGTCCTTTTGCCCCCCCTGGTGTCAAAAGGGATTCTAAGATTGTTAGCCTGCCTTGGGTCACAATGGTTCCTTGCTTCTCTTAACCCCTGTGGTGTCACAATGCATCCCATGCCCTTTTAGGCCACTTGATGTCACAATGAATCATTTGATTTTTGGCCTCCATGGTGGCATAATTGTACCATGTTTTAATTGGGCCCCATGCTTTCACAATTCATCCCTGGCCCTTTTAGGCCCATTGGTGTCACAAGGGACCATTAGATTGTTAGCCTCCATTGGGTAACAATGGTTCCTTGCTTCTCTTAACCTCTGTGGTGTCACAATGCATTCCATGCCATTTTAGGCCACTTGATGTCATAATGAATCATTTGATTCTTGGCCTCCATGGTGTCATAATAGTTCCTTGTTTCTATTGGGCCCCATGCTGTCACAGTTCATCCGTGGTCCTTTTGAACCCCCTGGTGTCAAAAGGGATTCTAAGATTGTTAGCCTGCCTTGGGTCACAAAGGATCCTTGCTTCTCTTAACCCCTGTGGTGTCACAATGCATCCCATGCCCTTTTAGGCCACTTGATGTCACAATGAATAATTTCATTTTTGGCCTCCATGGTGGCATAATTGTACCAGGTTTTAATTGGGCCCCATGCTTTCACAATTCATCCCTGACCGTTTTAGGCCCATTGGTGTCACAAGGGATCATTAGATTGTTAGCCTCCATTGGGTAACAATGGTTCCTTGCTTCTCTTAACCTCTGTGGTGTCACAATGCATTCCATGCCATATTAGGCCACTTGATGTCACAATGAATCATTTGATTCTTGGCCTCCATGGTGTCATAATGGTTCCTTGTTTCTATTGGGGCCCATGCTGTCACAATTCATCCCTGGCCCTTTTAAGCCCCCTGGTGTCAAATGGGATCCTGGGATTATTAGCCTCCATTGGGTCACAATGGATCCTTGCTTCTCTTAACCTCTGTGCTGTCACAATGCATCCCATGCCCTTTTAGGCCACTTGATGTCAATGAATCATTTGATTCTTGGCCTCCATGGTGACATAATAGATCCTTGCTTCTATTGGTCCCCGTGCTGTAACAATCCATCCCTGGCCATTTTAGGCCCCCTGGTGTCACAAGGGATCATTAGATTGTTAGCCTGCATTGGGTCACAATGGTTCCTTGCTTCTCTTAGGCCCTGTGGTGTCACAATGCATCCCATGCCCTTTTAGGACACTTGGTGTTACAATGAATCATTTGAGTCTTGGTCTCTATTGTGTCATAATATTTCCATGTTTTTATTGTGCCCCATGCTTTCACAATTCATCCCTGGCCCTATTGCAACCCCTGGGGTCACAATGGATCATTAGATTGTTAGCCTGCCTTGGGTCACAAAGGATCCTTGCTTCTCTTAACCCCTGTGGTGTCACAATGCATCCCATGCCCTTTTAGGCCACTTGATGTCACAATGAATCATTTGATTCTTGGCCTCCAGGGTGACATAATAGATCCTTGCTTCTATTGGTCCCCGTGCTGTAACAATCCATCCCTGGCCATTTTAGGCCCCCTGGTGTCACAAGGGATCATTAGATTGTTAGCCTGCATTGGGTCACAATGGTTCCTTGCTTCTCTTAGGCCCTGTGGTGTCACAATGCATCCCATGCCCTTTTAGGCCACTTGGTGTTACAATGAATCATTTGATTTTTGGCCTCCATGGTGGCATAATATTTCCATGTTTTTATTGTGCCCCATGCTTTCACAATTCATCCCTGGCCCTATTGCAACCCCTGGGGTCACAATGGATCATTAGATTGTTAGCCTCCATTGGGTCACAATGGTTCCTTGCTTCTCTTAACCTCTGTGGTGTCACAATGCATTCCAAGCCCTTTTAGGCCACTTGGTTCTACAATGAACCATTTGATTCTTGGCCTTCATGGTGTCATAATGGTTCCTTGCTTCTATAGGTCCCCATGCTGTCACAGTTCATCCGTGGTCCTTTTGCACCCCCTGGTGTCAAAAGGGATTCTAAGATTGTTAGCCTGCCTTGGGTCACAATGGTTCCTTGCTTCTCTTAACCCCTGTGGTGTCACAATGCATCCCATGCCCTTTTAGGCCACTTGATGTCACAATGAATCATTTGATTTTTGGCCTCCATGGTGGCATAATTGTACCAGGTTTTAATTGGGCCCCATGCTTTCACAATTCATCCCTGGCCCTTTTAGGCCCATTGGTGTCACAAGGGACCATTAGATTGTTAGCCTCCATTGGGTAACAATGGTTCCTTGCTTCTCTTAACCTCTGTGGTGTCACAATGCATTCCATGCCATTTTAGGCCACTTGATGTCATAATGAATCATTTGATTCTTGGCCTCCATGGTGTCATAATAGTTCCTTGTTTCTATTGGGCCCCATGCTGTCACAGTTCATCCGTGGTCCTTTTGAACCCCCTGGTGTCAAAAGGGATTCTAAGATTGTTAGCCTGCCTTGGGTCACAAAGGATCCTTGCTTCTCTTAACCCCTGTGGTGTCACAATGCATCCCATGCCCTTTTAGGCCACTTGATGTCACAATGAATAATTTCATTTTTGGCCTCCATGGTGGCATAATTGTACCAGGTTTTAATTGGGCCCCATGCTTTCACAATTCATCCCTGGCCGTTTTAGGCCCATTGGTGTCACAAGGGATCATTAGATTGTTAGCCTCCATTGGGTAACAATGGTTCCTTGCTTCTCTTAACCTCTGTGGTGTCACAATGCATTCCATGCCATATTAGGCCACTTGATGTCACAATGAATCATTTGATTCTTGGCCTCCATGGTGTCATAATGGTTCCTTGATTCTATTGGGGCCCATGCTGTCACAATTCATCCCTGGCCCTTTTAAGCCCCCTGGAGTCAAATGGGATCCTAGGATTATTAGCCTCCATTGGGTCACAATGGATCCTTGCTTCTCTTAACCTCTGTGCTGTCACAATGCATCCCATGCCCTTTTAGGCCACTTGATGTCAATGAATCATTTGATTCTTGGCCTCCATGGTGACATAATAGATCCTTGCTTCTATTGGTCCCCGTGCTGTAACAATCCATCCCTGGCCATTTTAGGCCCCCTGGTGTCACAAGGGATCATTAGATTGTTAGCCTGCATTGGGTCACAATGGTTCCTTGCTTTTCTTAGGCCCTGTGGTGTCACAATGCATCCCATGCCCTTTTAGGCCACTTGGTGTTACAATGAATCATTTGAGTCTTGGTCTCTATTGTGTCATAATATTTCCATGTTTTTATTGTGCCCCATGCTTTCACAATTCATCCCTGGCCCTATTGCAACCCCTGGTGTCACAATGGATCATTAGATTGTTAGCCTGCCTTGGGTCACAAAGGATCCTTGCTTCTCTTAACCCCTGTGGTGTCACAATGCATCCCATGCCCTTTTAGGCCACTTGATGTCACAATGAATCATTTGATTCTTGGCGTCCATGGTGGCATAATAGATCCTTGCTTCCATTGGTCCCCGTGCTGTTACAATCCATCCCTGGCCATTTTAGGACCCCTGGTGTCACAAGGGATCATTAGATATTTAGCAAGCATTGGGTCACAATGGTTCCTTGCTTCTCTTAACCTCTGTGGTGTCACAATGCATCCCATGCCCTTTTAGGCCACTTGATGTCACAATGAATCATTTGATACTTGGCCTTCATGGTGACATAAGAGATCCTTGCTTCTATTGGTCCCCGTGCTGTAACAATTCATCCCTGGGCCTTTTTATACCCCCTGGTGCCACAAGGGATCATTAGATTGTTAGCCTGCATTGGGTCACAATGGTTCCTTGCTTCTCTTAACCTCTGTGGTGTCACAATGCATTCCAAGCCCTTTTATGCCACTTGGTCTTACAATGAACCATTTGATTCTTGGCCTTCATGGTGTCATAATGGTTCCTTGTTTCTATTGGTCCCCATGCTGTCACAATTCATCCCTGGCCCTTTTACGCCCCCTGGTGTCAAATGGGATCCTGGGATTATTAGCCTCCATTGGGTCACAATGGATCCTTGCTTCTCTTAACCCCTGTGGTGTCACAATGCATCCCATGCCCTTTTTTGGCCACTTGATGTCACAATGAATCATTTGATTCTTGGCCTCCATGGTGGCATAATAGATCCTTGCTTCTATTGGTCCCCGTGCTGTAACAATCCATCCCTGGCCATTTTAGGCCCCCTGGTGTCACAAGGGATCATTAGATTTTTAGCCTGCATTGGGTCACAATGGTTCCTTGCTTCTCTTAACCCCTGTGGTGTCACAATGCATCCCATGCCCTTTTAGGCCACTTGATGTCACAATGAATCATTTGATTTTTGGCCTCCATGGTGGCATAATTGTACCAGGATTTAATTGCGCCCCATGCTTTCACAATTCATCCCTGGTCCTTTTAGGCCCATTGGTGTCACAAGGGACCATTAGATTGTTAGCCTCCATTGGGTAACACTGGTTCCTTGCTTCTCTTAACCTCTGTGGTGTCACAATGCATTCCATGCCATTTTAGGCCACTTGATGTCACAATGAATCATTTGATTCTTGGCCTCCATGGTGGCATAATAGTTCCTTGTTTCTATTGGGCCCCATGCTGTCACAGTTCATCCGTGGTCCTTTTGAACCCCCTGGTGTCAAAAGGGATTCTAAGATTGTTAGCCTGACTTGGGTCACAACGGATCCTTGCTTCTCGTAACCCCTGTGGTGTCACAATGCATCCCATGCCCTTTTAGGCCACTTGATGTCACAATGAATCATTTGATTCTTGGCCTCCATGGTGGCATAATTGTACCAGGTTTTAATTGGGCCCCATGCTTTCACAATTCATCCCTGGCCCTTTTAGGCCCATTGGTGTCACAAGGGACCATTAGATTGTTAGCCTCCATTGGGTAACAATGGTTCCTTGCTTCTGTTAACCTCTGTGGTGTCACAATGCATTCCATGCCTTTTTAGGCCACTTGATGTCACAATGAATCATTTGATTCTTGGCCTCCATGGTGTCATAATGGTTCCTTGTTTCTATTGGGCCCCATGCTGTCACAATTCATCCCTGGCCCTTTTACGCCCCCTGGTGTCAAATGGGATCCTGGGATTATTAGCCTCCATTGGGTCACAATGGATCCTTGCTTCTCTTAACCCCTGTGGTGTCACAATGCATCCCATGCCCTTTTAGGCCACTTGATGTCACAATGAATCATTTGATTCTTGGCCTCCATGGTGACATAATAGATCCTTGCTTCTATTGGTCCCCGTGCTGTAACAATCCATCCCTGGCCATTTTAGGCCCCCTGGTGTCACAAGGGATCATTAGATTGTTAGCCTGCATTGGGTCACAATGGTTCCTTGGTTCTCTTAGCCCCTGTGGTGTCACAGTGCATCCCATGCCCTTTTAGGCCACTTGGTGTTACAATGAATCATTTGAGTCTTGGTGTCTATTGTGTCATAATATTTCCATGTTTTATTGTGCCCCATGCTTTCACAATTCATCCCTGGCCCGATTGCAACCTCTGGTGTCACAATGGATCATTAGATTGTTAGCCTCCATTGGGTAACAATGGTTCCTTGCTTCTCTTAACCTCTGTGGTGTCACAATGCATTCCATGCCATTTTAGGCCACTTGATGTCACAATGAATCATTTGATTCTTGGCCTCCATGGTGTCATAATGGTTCCTTGTTTCTATTGGTCCCCATGCTGTCACAATTCATCCCTGGCCCTTTTACGCCCCCTGGTGCCAAATGGGATCCTGGGATTATTAGCCTCCATTGGGTCACAATGGATCCTTGCTTCTCTGAACCCCTGTGGTGTCACAATGCATCCCATGCCCTTTTAGGCCACTTGATGTCACAATGAATCATTTGATTCTTGGCCTCCATGGTGGCATAATAGATCCTTGCTTCTATTGGTCCCCGTGCTGTAACAATCCATCCCTGGCCATTTTAGGCCCCCTGGTGTCACAAGGGACCATTAGATTTTTAGCCTGCATTGGGTCACAATGGTTCCTTGCTTCTCTTAACCTCTGTGGTGTCACAATGCATCCCATGCCCTTTTAGGCCACTTGATGTCACAATGAATCATTTGATTTTTGGCCTCCATGGTGACATAATTGTACCAGGTTTTAATTGGGCCCCATGCTTTCACAATTCATCCCTGGCCCTTTTAGGCCCATTGGTGTCACAAGGAACCATTAGATTGTTAGCCTCCATTGGGTAACAATGGTTCCTTGCTTCTCTTAACCTCTGTGGTGTCACAATGCATTCCATGCCATTTTAGGCCACTTGATGTCACAATGAATCATTTGATTCTTGGCCTCCATGGTGTCATAATGGTTCCTTGTTTCTATTGGTCCCCATGCTGTCACAATTCATCCCTGGCCCTTTTACGCCCCCTGGTGCCAAATGGGATCCTGGGATTATTAGCCTCCATTGGGTCACAATGGATCCTTGCTTCTCTTAACCCCTGTGGTGTCACAATGCATCCCATGCCCTTTTAGGCCACTTGATGTCACAATGAATCATTTGATTCTTGGCCTCCATGGTGGCATAATAGATCCTTGCTTCTATTGGTCCCCGTGCTGTAACAATCCATCCCTGGCCATTTTAGGCCCCCTGGTGTCACAAGGGATCATTAGATTTTTAGCAAGCATTGGGTCACAATGGTTCCTTGCTTCTCTTAACCTCTGTGGTGTCACAATGCATCCCATGCCCTTTTAGGCCACTTGATGTCACAATGAATCATTTGATTCTTGGCCTCCATGGTGACATAATAGATCCTTGCTTCTATTGGTCCCCGTGCTGTAACAATTCATCCCTGGCCCTTTTTATAGCCCCTGGTGCCACAAGGGATCATTAGATTGTTAGCCTGCATTGGGTCACAATGGATCCTTGCTTCTCTTAACCCCTGTGGTGTCACAATGCATTCCAAGCCCTTTTAGGCCACTTGGTCTTACAATGAACCATTTGATTCTTGGCCTTCATGGTGTCATAATGGTTCCTTGTTTCTATTGGTCCCCATGCTGTCACAATTCATCCCTGGCCCTTTTACGCCCCCTGGTGTCAAATGGGATCCTGGGATTATTAGCCTCCATTGGGTCACAATGGATCCTTGCTTCTCGTAACCCCTGTGGTGTCACAATGCATCCCATGCCCTTTTAGGCCACTTGATGTCACAATGAATCATTTGATTCTTGGCCTCCATGGTGGCATAATAGATCCTTGCTTCTATTGGTCCCCGTGCTGTAACAATCCATCCCTGGCCATTTTAGGCCCCCTGGTGTCACAAGGGACCATTAGATTTTTAGCCTGCATTGGGTCACAATGGTTCCTTGCTTCTCTTAACCTCTGTGGTGTCACAATGCATCCCATGCCCTTTTAGGCCACTTGATGTCACAATGAATCATTTGATTTTTGGCCTCCATGGTGGCATAATTGTACCAGGTTTTAATTGGGCCCCATGCTTTCACAATTCATCCCTGGCCCTTTTAGGCCCATTGGTGTCACAAGGAACCATTAGATTGTTAGCCTCCATTGGGTAACAATGGTTCCTTGCTTCTCTTAACCTCTGTGGTGTCACAATGCATTCCATGCCCTTTTAGGCCACTTGATGTCACAATGAATCATTTGATTCTTGGCCTCCATGGTGTCATAATGGTTCCTTGTTTCTATTGGTCCCCATGCTGTCACAATTCATCCCTGGCCCTTTTACGCCCCCTGGTGCCAAATGGGATCCTGGGATTATTAGCCTCCATTGGGTCACAATGGATCCTTGCTTCTCTTAACCCCTGTGCTGTCACAATGCATCCCATGCCCTTTTAGGCCACTTGATGTCACAATGAATCATTTGATTCTTGGCCTCCATGGTGGCATAATAGATCCTTGATTCTATTGGTCCCCGTGCTGTAACAATCCATCCCTGGCCATTTTAGGCCCCCTGGTGTCACAAGGGATCATTAGATTTTTAGCAAGCATTGGGTCACAATGGTTCCTTGCTTCTCTTAACCTCTGTGGTGTCACAATGCATCCCATGCCCTTTTAGGCCACTTGATGTCACAATGAATCATTTGATTCTTGGCCTCCATGGTGACATAATAGATCATTGCTTCTATTGGTCCCCGTGCTGTAACAATTCATCCCTGGCCCTTTTTATAGCCCCTGGTGCCACAAGGGATCATTAGATTGTTAGCCTGCATTGGGTCACAATGGATCCTTGCTTCTCTTAACCTCTGTGGTGTCACAATGAATTCCAAGCCCTTTTAGGCCACTTGGTCTTACAATGAACCATTTGATTCTTGGCCTTCATGGTGTCATAATGGTTCCTTGTTTCTATTGGTCCCCATGCTGTCACAATTCATCCCTGGCCCTTTTACGCCCCCTGGTGTCAAATGGGATCCTGGGATTATTAGCCTCCATTGGGTCACAATGGTTCCTTGCTTCTCTGAACCTCTGTGGTGTCACAATGCATCCCATGCCCTTTTAGGCCACTTGATGTCACAATGAATCATTTGATTCTTGGCCTCCATGGTGGCATAATAGATCCTTGCTTCTTTTGGTCCACGTGCTGTAACAATCCATCCCTGGCCATTTTAGGCCCCCTGGTGTCACAAGGGATCATTAGATTGTTAGCCTGCATTGGGTCACAATGGTTCTTTGCTTCTCTTAACCTCTGTGGTGTCACAATGCATCCCATGCCCTTTTAGGCCACTTGATGTCACAATGAACCATTTGATTTTTGGCCTCCATGGTGGCATAATTTTACCAGGTTTTAATGGGGCACCCTTCCTTTCACAATCCATCCCTGGCCCTTTTACGCCCCCTGGTGCCAAATGGGATCCTGGGATTATTAGCCTCCATTGGGTCACAATGGATCCTTGCTTCTCTTAACCCCTGTGGTGTCACAATGCATCCCATGCCCTTTTAGGCCACTTGGTCTTACAATGAACCATTTGATTCTTGGCCTTCATGGTGTCATAATGGTTCCTTGTTTCTATTGGTCCCCATGCTGTCACAATTCATCCCTGGCCCTTTTACGCCCCCTGGTGTCAAATGGGATCCTGGGATTATTAGCCTCCATTGGGTCACAATGGATCCTTGCTTCTCTGAACCCCTGTGGTGTCACAATGCATCCCATGCCCTTTTAGGCCACTTGATGTCACAATGAATCATTTGATTCTTGGCCTCCATGGTGGCATAATAGATCCTTGCTTCTATTGGTCCCCGTGCTGTAACAATCCATCCCTGGCCATTTTAGGCCCCCTGGTGTCACAAGGGACCATTAGATTTTTAGCCTGCATTGGGTCACAATGGTTCCTTGCTTCTCTTAACCTCTGTGGTGTCACAATGCATCCCATGCCCTTTTAGGCCACTTGATGTCACAATGAATCATTTGATTTTTGGCCTCCATGGTGGCATAATTGTACCAGGTTTTAATTGGGACCCATGCTTTCACAATTCATCCCTGGCCCTTTTAGGCCCATTGGTGTCACAAGGAACCATTAGATTGTTAGCCTCCATTGGGTAACAATGGTTCCTTGCTTCTCTTAACCTCTGTGGTGTCACAATGCATTCCATGCCATTTTAGGCCACTTGATGTCACAATGAATCATTTGATTCTTGGCCTCCATGGTGTCATAATGGTTCCTTGTTTCTATTGGTCCCCATGCTGTCACAATTCATCCCTGGCCCTTTTACGCCCCCTGGTGCCAAATGGGATCCTGGGATTATTAGCCTCCATTGGGTCACAATGGATCCTTGCTTCTCTTAACCCCTGTGGTGTCACAATGCATCCCATGCCCTTTTAGGCCACTTGATGTCACAATGAATCATTTGATTCTTGGCCTCCATGGTGGCATAATAGATCCTTGATTCTATTGGTCCCCGTGCTGTAACAATCCATCCCTGGCCATTTTAGGCCCCCTGGTGTCACAAGGGATCATTAGATTTTTAGCAAGCATTGGGTCACAATGGTTCCTTGCTTCTCTTAACCTCTGTGGTGTCACAATGCATCCCATGCCCTTTTAGGCCACTTGATGTCACAATGAATCATTTGATTCTTGGCCTCCATGGTGACATAATAGATCCTTGCTTCTATTGGTCCCCGTGCTGAAACAATTCATCCCTGGCCCTTTTTATAGCCCCTGGTGCCACAAGGGATCATTAGATTGTTAGCCTGCATTGGGTCACAATGGTTCCTTGCTTCTCTTAACCTCTGTGGTGTCACAATGCATTCCAAGCCCTTTTAGGCCACTTGGTCTTACAATGAACCATTTGATTCTTGGCCTTCATGGTGTCATAATGGTTCCTTGTTTCTATTGGTCCCCATGCTGTCACAATTCATCCCTGGACCTTTTACGCCCCCTGGTGTCAAATGGGATACTGGGATTATTAGCCTCCATTGGGTCACAATGGATCCTTGCTTCTCTGAACCCCTGTGGTGTCACAATGCATCCCATGCCCTTTTAGGCCACTTGATGTCACAATGAATCATTTGATTCTTGGCCTCCATGGTGGCATAATAGATCCTTGCTTCTTTTGGTCCACGTGCTGTAACAATCCATCCCTGGCCATTTTAGGCCCCCTGGTGTCACAAGGGATCATTAGATTGTTAGCCTGCATTGGGTCACAATGGTTCCTTGCTTCTCTTAACCTCTGTGGTGTCACAATGCATCCCATGCCCTTTTAGGCCACTTGATGTCACAATGAACCATTTGATTTTTGGCCTCCATGGTGGCATAATTTTACCAGGTTTTAATTGGGCCCCATGCTTTCACAATCCATCCCTGGCCCTTTTACGCCCCCTGGTGCCAAATGGGATCCTGGGATTATTAGCCTCCATTGGGTCACAATGGATCCTTGCTTCTCTTAACCCCTGTGGTGTCACAATGCATCCCATGCCCTTTTAGGCCACTTGATGTCACAATGAATCATTTGATTCTTGGCGTCCATGGTGGCATAATAGATCCTTGCTTCTATTGGTCCCCGTGCTGTAACAATCCATCCCTGGCCATTTTAGGCCCCCTGGTGTCACAAGGGATCATTAGATTTTTAGCAAGCATTGGGTCACAATGGTTCCTTGCTTCTCTTAACCTCTGTGGTGTCACAATGCATCCCATGCCCTTTTAGGCCACTTGATGTCACAATGAATCATTTGATTCTTGGCCTCCATGGTGACATAATAGACCCTTGCTTCTATTGGTCCCCGTGCTGTAACAATTCATCCCTGGCCCTTTTTATACCCCCTGGTGCCACACGGGATCATTAGATTGTTAGCCTGCATTGGGTCACAATGGTTCCTTGCTTCTCTTAACCTCTGTGGTGTCACAATGCATTCCAAGCCCTTTTAGGCCACTTGGTCTTACAATGAACCATTTGATTCTTGGCCTTCATGGTGTCATAATGGTTCCTTGTTTCTATTGGTCCCCATGCTGTCACAATTCATCCCTGGCCCTTTTACGCCCCCTGGTGTCAAATGGGATCCTGGGATTATTAGCCTCCATTGGGTCACAATGGATCCTTGCTTCTCTGAACCCCTGTGGTGTCACAATGCATCCCATGCCCTTTTAGGCCACTTGATGTCACAATGAATCATTTGATTCTTGGCGTCCATGGTGGCATAATAGATCCTTGCTTCTATTGGTCCCCGTGCTGTAACAATCCATCCCTGGCCATTTTAGGCCCCCTGGTGTCACAAGGGATCATTAGATTGTTAGCCTCCATTGGGTAACAATGGTTCCTTGCTTCTCTTAACCTCTGTGGTGTCACAATGCATCCCATGCCCTTTTAGGCCACTTGATGTCACAATGAATCATTTGATTCTTGGCCTCCATGGTGACATAATAGACCCTTGCTTCTATTGGTCCCCGTGCTGTAACAATTCATCCCTGGCCCTTTTTATAGCCCCTGGTGCCACAAGGGATCATTAGATTGTTAGCCTGCATTGGGTCACAATGGTTCGTGGCTTCTCTTAACCTCTGTGGTGTCACAATGCATTCCAAGCCCTTTTAGGCCACTTGGTCTTACAATGAACCATTTGATTCTTGGCCTCCATGGTGGCATAATTTTACCAGGTTTTAATTGGGCCCCATGCTTTCACAATCCATCCCTGGCCCTTTTACGCCCCCTGGTGCCAAATGGGATCCTGGGATTATTAGCCTCCATTGGGTCACAATGGATCCTTGCTTCTCTTAACCCCTGTGGTGTCACAATGCATCCCATGCCCTTTTAGGCCACTTGGTGTTACAATGAACCATTTGATTCTTGGCCTTCATGGTGTCATAATGGTTCCTTGTTTCTATTGGTCCCCATGCTGTTACAATTCATCCCTGGCCCTTTTACGCCCCCTGGTGTCAAATGGGATCCTGGGATTATTAGCCTCCATTGGGTCACAATGGATCCTTGCTTCTCTGAACCCCTGTGGTGTCACAATGCATCCCATGCCCTTTTAGGCCACTTGATGTCACAATGAATCATTTGATTCTTGGCCTCCATGGTGGCATAATAGATCCCTGCTTCTATTGGTCCCCGTGCTGTAACAATCCATCCCTGGCCATTTTAGGCCCCCTGGTGTCACAAGGGACCATTAGATTTTTAGCCTGCATTGGGTCACAATGGTTCCTTGCTTCTCTTAACCTCTGTGGTGTCACAATGCATCCCATGCCCTTTTAGGCCACTTGATGTCACAATGAATCATTTGATTTTTGGCCTCCATGGTGGCATAATTGTACCAGGTTTTAATTGGGCCCCATGCTTTCACAATTCATCCCTGGCCCTTTTAGGCCCATTGGTGTCACAAGGAACCATTAGATTGTTAGCCTCCATTGGGTAACAATGGTTCCTTGCTTCTCTTAACCTCTGTGGTGTCACAATGCATTCCATGCCATTTTAGGCCACTTGATGTCACAATGAATCATTTGATTCTTGGCCTCCATGGTGTCATAATGGTTCCTTGTTTCTATTGGGCCCCATGCTGTCACAATTCATCCCTGGCCCTTTTACGCCCCCTGGTGCCAAATGGGATCCTGGGATTATTAGCCTCCATTGGGTCACAATGGATCCTTGCTTCTCTTAACCCCTGTGGTGTCACAATGCATCCCATGCCCTTTTAGGCCACTTGATGTCACAATGAATCATTTGATTCTTGGCGTCCATGGTGGCATAATAGATCCTTGATTCTATTGGTCCCCGTGCTGTAACAATCCATCCCTGGCCATTTTAGGCCCCCTGGTGTCACAAGGGATCATTAGATTTTTAGCAAGCATTGGGTCACAATGGTTCCTTGCTTCTCTTAACCTCTGTGGTGTCACAATGCATCCCATGCCCTTTTAGGCCACTTGATGTCACAATGAATCATTTGATTCTTGGCCTCCATGGTGACATAATAGATCCTTGCTTCTATTGGTCCCCGTGCTGTAACAATTCATCCCTGGCCCTTTTTATAGCCCCTGGTGCCACAAGGGATCATTAGATTGTTAGCCTGCATTGGGTCACAATGGTTCCTTGCTTCTCTTAACCTCTGTGGCGTCACAATGCATTCCAAGCCCTTTTAGGCCACTTGGTCTTACAATGAACCATTTGATTCTTGGCCTTCATGGTGTCATAATGGTTCCTTGTTTCTATTGGTCCCCATGCTGTCACAATTCATCCCTGGACCTTTTACGCCCCCTGGTGTCAAATGGGATACTGGGATTATTAGCCTCCATTGGGTCACAATGGATCCTTGCTTCTCTGAACCCCTGTGGTGTCACAATGCATCCCATGCCCTTTTAGGCCACTTGATGTCACAATGAATCATTTGATTCTTGGCCTCCGTGGTGACATAATAGATCCTTGCTTCTATTGGTCCCCGTTCTGTTACAATTCATCCCTGGCCATTTTAGGCCCCCTGGTGCCACAAGGGATCATTAGATTGTTAGCCTGCATTGGGTCACAATGGTTCCTTGCTTCTCTTAACCTCTGTGGTGTCACAATGCATCCCATGCCCTTTTAGGCCACTTGATGTCACAATGAATCATTTGATTCTTGGCCTCCATGGTGGCATAATAGATCCTTGCTTCTTTTGGTCCACGTGCTGTAACAATCCATCCCTGGCCATTTTAGGCCCCCTGGTGTCACAAGGGATCATTAGATTGTTAGCCTGCATTGGGTCACAATGGTTCCTTGCTTCTCTTAACCTCTGTGGTGTCACAATGCATCCCATGCCCTTTTAGGCCACTTGATGTCACAATGAACCATTTGATTTTTGGCCTCCATGGTGGCATAATTTTACCAGGTTTTAATTGGGCCCCATGCTTTCACAATCCATCCCTGGCCCTTTTACGCCCCCTGGTGCCAAATGGGATCCTGGGATTATTAGCCTCCATTGGGTCACAATGGATCCTTGCTTCTCTTAACCCCTGTGGTGTCACAATGCATCCCATGCCCTTTTAGGCCACTTGATGTCACAATGAATCATTTGATTCTTGGCCTCCATGGTGGCATAATAGATCCTTGCTTCTATTGGTCCCCGTGCTGTAACAATCCATCCCTGGCCATTTTAGGCCCCCTGGTGTCACAAGGGATCATTAGATTTTTAGCAAGCATTGGGTCACAATGGTTCCTTGCTTCTCTTAACCTCTGTGGTGTCACAATGCATCCCATGCCCTTTTAGGCCACTTGATGTCACAATGAACCATTTGATTCTTGGCCTCCATGGTGACATAATAGACCCTTGCTTCTATTGGTCCCCGTGCTGTAACAATTCATCCCTGGCCCTTTTTATACCCCCTGGTGCCACACGGGATCATTAGATTGTTAGCCTGCATTGGGTCACAATGGTTCCTTGCTTCTCTTAACCTCTGTGGTGTCACAATGCATTCCAAGCCCTTTTAGGCCACTTGGTCTTACAATGAACCATTTGATTCTTGGCCTTCATGGTGTCATAATGGTTCCTTGTTTCTATTGGTCCCCATGCTGTCACAATTCATCCCTGGCCCTTTTACGCCCCCTGGTGTCAAATGGGATCCTGGGATTATTAGCCTCCATTGGGTCACAATGGATCCTTGCTTCTCTGAACCCCTGTGGTGTCACAATGCATCCCATGCCCTTTTAGGCCACTTGATGTCACAATGAATCATTTGATTCTTGGCGTCCATGGTGGCATAATAGATCCTTGCTTCTATTGGTCCCCGTGCTGTAACAATCCATCCCTGGCCATTTTAGGCCCCCTGGTGTCACAAGGGATCATTAGATTGTTAGCCTCCATTGGGTAACAATGGTTCCTTGCTTCTCTTAACCTCTGTGGTGTCACAATGCATCCCATGCCCTTTTAGGCCACTTGATGTCACAATGAATCATTTGATTCTTGGCCTCCATGGTGACATAATAGACCCTTGCTTCTATTGGTCCCCGTGCTGTAACAATTCATCCCTGGCCCTTTTTATAGCCCCTGGTGCCACAAGGGATCATTAGATTGTTAGCCTGCATTGGGTCACAATGGTTCCTTGCTTCTCTTAACCTCTGTGGTGTCACAATGCATTCCAAGCCCTTTTAGGCCACTTGGTCTTACAATGAACCATTTGATTCTTGGCCTCCATGGTGGCATAATTTTACCAGGTTTTAATTGGGCCCCATGCTTTCACAATCCATCCCTGGCCCTTTTACGCCCCCTGGTGCCAAATGGGATCCTGGGATTATTAGCCTCCATTGGGTCACAATGGATCCTTGCTTCTCTTAACCCCTGTGGTGTCACAATGCATCCCATGCCCTTTTAGGCCACTTGGTGTTACAATGAACCATTTGATTCTTGGCCTTCATGGTGTCATAATGGTTCCTTGTTTCTATTGGTCCCCATGCTGTTACAATTCATCCCTGGCCCTTTTACGCCCCCTGGTGTCAAATGGGATCCTGGGATTATTAGCCTCCATTGGGTCACAATGGTTCCTTGCTTCTCTTAACCTCTGTGGTGTCACAATGCATCCCATGCCCTTTTAGGCCACTTGATGTCACAATGAATCATTTGATTCTTGGCCTCCATGGTGACATAATAGATCCTTGCTTCTATTGGTCCCCGTGCTGTAACAATTCATCCCTGGCCCTTTTTATAGCCCCTGGTGCCACAAGGGATCATTAGATTGTTAGCCTGCATTGGGTCACAATGGTTCCTTGCTTCTCTTAACCTCTGTGGTGTCACAATGCATTCCAAGCCCTTTTAGGCCACTTGGTCTTACAATGAACCATTTGATTCTTGGCCTTCATGGTGTCATAATGGTTCCTTGTTTCTATTGGTCCCCATGCTGTCACAATTCATCCCTGGACCTTTTACGCCCCCTGGTGTCAAATGGGATACTGGGATTATTAGCCTCCATTGGGTCACAATGGATCCTTGCTTCTCTGAACCCCTGTGGTGTCACAATGCATCCCATGCCCTTTTAGGCCACTTGATGTCACAATGAATCATTTGATTCTTGGCCTCCGTGGTGACATAATAGATCCTTGCTTCTATTGGTCCCCGTTCTGTTACAATTCATCCCTGGCCATTTTAGGCCCCCTGGTGCCACAAGGGATCATTAGATTGTTAGCCTGCATTGGGTCACAATGGTTCCTTGCTTCTCTTAACCTCTGTGGTGTCACAATGCATCCCATGCCCTTTTAGGCCACTTGATGTCACAATGAATCATTTGATTCTTGGCCTCCATGGTGGCATAATAGATCCTTGCTTCTTTTGGTCCACGTGCTGTAACAATCCATCCCTGGCCATTTTAGGCCCCCTGGTGTCACAAGGGATCATTAGATTGTTAGCCTGCATTGGGTCACAATGGTTCCTTGCTTCTCTTAACCTCTGTGGTGTCACAATGCATCCCATGCCCTTTTAGGCCACTTGATGTCACAATGAACCATTTGATTTTTGGCCTCCATGGTGGCATAATTTTACCAGGTTTTAATTGGGCCCCATGCTTTCACAATCCATCCCTGGCCCTTTTACGCCCCCTGGTGCCAAATGGGATCCTGGGATTATTAGCCTCCATTGGGTCACAATGGATCCTTGCTTCTCTTAACCCCTGTGGTGTCACAATGCATCCCATGCCCTTTTAGGCCACTTGATGTCACAATGAATCATTTGATTCTTGGCCTCCATGGTGGCATAATAGATCCTTGCTTCTATTGGTCCCCGTGCTGTAACAATCCATCCCTGGCCATTTTAGGCCCCCTGGTGTCACAAGGGATCATTAGATTTTTAGCAAGCATTGGGTCACAATGGTTCCTTGCTTCTCTTAACCTCTGTGGTGTCACAATGCATCCCATGCCCTTTTAGGCCACTTGATGTCACAATGAATCATTTGATTCTTGGCCTCCATGGTGACATAATAGACCCTTGCTTCTATTGGTCCCCGTGCTGTAACAATCCATCCCTGGCCCTTTTTATACCCCCTGGTGCCACACGGGATCATTAGATTGTTAGCCTGCTTTGGGTCACAATGGTTCCTTGCTTCTCTTAACCTCTGTGGTGTCACAATACATTCCAAGCCCTTTTAGGCCACTTGGTCTTACAATGAACCATTTGATTCTTGGCCTCCATGGTGGCATAATTGTACCAGGTTTTAATTGGGACCCATGCTGTCACAATTCATCCCTGGCCCTTTTACGCCCCCTGGTGTCAAATGGGATCCTGGGATTATTAGCCTCCATTGGGTCACAATGGATCCTTGCTTCTCTTAACCCCTGTGGTGTCACAATGCATCCCATGCCCTTTTAGGCCACTTGATGTCACAATGAATCATTTGATTCTTGGCCTCCGTGGTGACATAATAGATCCTTGCTTCTATTGGTCCCCGTGCTGTTACAATTCATCCCTGGCCATTTTAGGCCCCCTGGTGCCACAAGGGATCATTAGATTGTTAGCCTGCATTGGGTCACAATGGTTCCTTGCTTCTCTTAACCTCTGTGGTGTCACAATGCATCCCATGCCCTTTTAGGCCACTTGATGTCACAATGAATCATTTGATTCTTGGCCTCCATGGTGGCATAATAGATCCTTGCTTCTTTTGGTCCACGTGCTGTAACAATCCATCCCTGGCCATTTTAGGCCCCCTGGTGTCACAAGGGATCATTAGATTGTTAGCCTGCATTGGGTCACAATGGTTCCTTGCTTCTCTTAACCTCTGTGGTGTCACAATGCATCCCATGCCCTTTTAGGCCACTTGATGTCACAATGAACCATTTGATTTTTGGCCTCCATGGTGGCATAATTTTACCAGGTTTTAATTGGGCCCCATGCTTTCACAATCCATCCCTGGCCCTTTTACGCCCCCTGGTGCCAAATGGGATCCTGGGATTATTAGCCTCCATTGGGTCACAATGGATCCTTGCTTCTCTTAACCCCTGTGGTGTCACAATGCATCCCATGCCCTTTTAGGCCACTTGATGTCACAATGAATCATTTGATTCTTGGCGTCCATGGTGGCATAATAGATCCTTGATCTATTGGTCCCCGTGCTGTAACAATCCATCCCTGGCCATTTTAGGCCCCCTGGTGTCACAAGGGATCATTAGATTTTTAGCAAGCATTGGGTCACAATGGTTCCTTGCTTCTCTTAACCTCTGTGGTGTCACAATGCATCCCATGCCCTTTTAGGCCACTTGATGTCACAATGAATCATTTGATTCTTGGCCTCCATGGTGACATAATAGACCCTTGCTTCTATTGGTCCCCGTGCTGTAACAATCCATCCCTGGCCCTTTTTATACCCCCTGGTGCCACACGGGATCATTAGATTGTTAGCCTGCTTTGGGTCACAATGGTTCCTTGCTTCTCTTAACCTCTGTGGTGTCACAATGCATTCCAAGCCCTTTTAGGCCACTTGGTCTTACAATGAACCATTTGATTCTTGACCTTCATGGTGTCATAATGGTTCCTTGCTTCTATTGGTCCCCATGCTGTCACAATTCATCCCTGGCCCTTTTACGCCCCCTGGTGTCAAATGGGATCCTGGGATTATTAGCCTCCATTGGGTCACAATGGATCCTTGCTTCTCTGAACCCCTGTGGTGTCACAATGCATCCCATGCCCTTTTAGGCCACTTGATGTCACAATGAATCATTTGATTCTTGGCCTCCATGGTGGCATAATAGATCCTTGCTTCTATTGGTCCCCGTGCTGTAACAATCCATCCCTGGCCATTTTAGGCCCCCTGGTGTCACAAGGGATCATTAGATTGTTAGCCTGCATTGGGTCACAATGGTTCCTTGCTTCTCTTAACCTCTGTGGTGTCACAATGCATCCCATGCCCTTTTAGGCCACTTGATGTCACAATGAATCATTTGATTCTTGGCCTCCATGGTGACATAATAGACCCTTGCTTCTATTGGTCCCCGTGCTGTAACAATTCATCCCTGGCCCTTTTTATAGCCCCTGGTGCCACAAGGGATCATTAGATTGTTAGCCTGCATTGGGTCACAATGGTTCCTTGCTTCTCTTAACCTCTGTGGTGTCACAATGCATTCCATGCCATTTTAGGCCACTTGATGTCACAATGAAGCATTTGATTCTTGGCCTCCATGGTGTCATAATGGTTCCTTGTTTCTATTGGGCCCCATGCTGTCACAATTCATCCCTGGCCCTTTTACGCCCCCTGGTGTCAAATGGGATCCTGGGATTATTAGCCTCCATTGGGTCACAATGGATCCTTGTTTCTCTTAACCCCTGTGGTGTCACAATGCATCCCATGCCCTTTTAGGCCACTTGATGTCACAATGAATCATTTGATTCTTGGCCTCCGTGGTGACATAATAGATCCTTGCTTCTATTGGTCCCCGTGCTGTAACAATCCATCCCTGGCCATTTTAGGCCCCCTGGTGTCACAAGGGATCATTAGATTGTTAGCCTGCATTGGGTCACAATGGTTCCTTGCTTTTCTTAGGCCCTGTGGTGTCACAATGCATCCCATGCCCTTTTAGGCCACTTGGTGTTACAATGAATCATTTGAGTCTTGGTCTCTATTGTGTCATAATATTTCCATGTTTTTATTGTGCCCCATGCTTTCACAATTCATCCCTGGCCCTATTGCAACCCCTGGTGTCACAATGGATCATTAGATTGTTAGCCTGCCTTGGGTCACAAAGGATCCTTGCTTCTCTTAACCCCTGTGGTGTCACAATGCATCCCATGCCCTTTTAGGCCACTTGATGTCACAATGAATCATTTGATTCTTGGCGTCCATGGTGGCATAATAGATCCTTGCTTCCATTGGTCCCCGTGCTGTTACAATCCATCCCTGGCCATTTTAGGACCCCTGGTGTCACAAGGGATCATTAGATATTTAGCAAGCATTGGGTCACAATGGTTCCTTGCTTCTCTTAACCTCTGTGGTGTCACAATGCATCCCATGCCCTTTTAGGCCACTTGATGTCACAATGAATCATTTGATACTTGGCCTTCATGGTGACATAAGAGATCCTTGCTTCTATTGGTCCCCGTGCTGTAACAATTCATCCCTGGGCCTTTTTATACCCCCTGGTGCCACAAGGGATCATTAGATTGTTAGCCTGCATTGGGTCACAATGGTTCCTTGCTTCTCTTAACCTCTGTGGTGTCACAATGCATTCCAAGCCCTTTTATGCCACTTGGTCTTACAATGAACCATTTGATTCTTGGCCTTCATGGTGTCATAATGGTTCCTTGTTTCTATTGGTCCCCATGCTGTCACAATTCATCCCTGGCCCTTTTACGCCCCCTGGTGTCAAATGGGATCCTGGGATTATTAGCCTCCATTGGGTCACAATGGATCCTTGCTTCTCTTAACCCCTGTGGTGTCACAATGCATCCCATGCCCTTTTTTGGCCACTTGATGTCACAATGAATCATTTGATTCTTGGCCTCCATGGTGGCATAATAGATCCTTGCTTCTATTGGTCCCCGTGCTGTAACAATCCATCCCTGGCCATTTTAGGCCCCCTGGTGTCACAAGGGATCATTAGATTTTTAGCCTGCATTGGGTCACAATGGTTCCTTGCTTCTCTTAACCCCTGTGGTGTCACAATGCATCCCATGCCCTTTTAGGCCACTTGATGTCACAATGAATCATTTGATTTTTGGCCTCCATGGTGGCATAATTGTACCAGGATTTAATTGGGCCCCATGCTTTCACAATTCATCCCTGGTCCTTTTAGGCCCATTGGTGTCACAAGGGACCATTAGATTGTTAGCCTCCATTGGGTAACACTGGTTCCTTGCTTCTCTTAACCTCTGTGGTGTCACAATGCATTCCATGCCATTTTAGGCCACTTGATGTCACAATGAATCATTTGATTCTTGGCCTCCATGGTGGCATAATAGTTCCTTGTTTCTATTGGGCCCCATGCTGTCACAGTTCATCCGTGGTCCTTTTGAACCCCCTGGTGTCAAAAGGGATTCTAAGATTGTTAGCCTGACTTGGGTCACAACGGATCCTTGCTTCTCGTAACCCCTGTGGTGTCACAATGCATCCCATGCCCTTTTAGGCCACTTGATGTCACAATGAATCATTTGATTCTTGGCCTCCATGGTGGCATAATTGTACCAGGTTTTAATTGGGCCCCATGCTTTCACAATTCATCCCTGGCCCTTTTAGGCCCATTGGTGTCACAAGGGACCATTAGATTGTTAGCCTCCATTGGGTAACAATGGTTCCTTGCTTCTGTTAACCTCTGTGGTGTCACAATGCATTCCATGCCTTTTTAGGCCACTTGATGTCACAATGAATCATTTGATTCTTGGCCTCCATGGTGTCATAATGGTTCCTTGTTTCTATTGGGCCCCATGCTGTCACAATTCATCCCTGGCCCTTTTACGCCCCCTGGTGTCAAATGGGATCCTGGGATTATTAGCCTCCATTGGGTCACAATGGATCCTTGCTTCTCTTAACCCCTGTGGTGTCACAATGCATCCCATGCCCTTTTAGGCCACTTGATGTCACAATGAATCATTTGATTCTTGGCCTCCATGGTGACATAATAGATCCTTGCTTCTATTGGTCCCCGTGCTGTAACAATCCATCCCTGGCCATTTTAGGCCCCCTGGTGTCACAAGGGATCATTAGATTGTTAGCCTGCATTGGGTCACAATGGTTCCTTGGTTCTCTTAGCCCCTGTGGTGTCACAGTGCATCCCATGCCCTTTTAGGCCACTTGGTGTTACAATGAATCATTTGAGTCTTGGTGTCTATTGTGTCATAATATTTCCATGTTTTATTGTGCCCCATGCTTTCACAATTCATCCCTGGCCCAATTGCAACCTCTGGTGTCACAATGGATCATTAGATTGTTAGCCTCCATTGGGTAACAATGGTTCCTTGCTTCTCTTAACCTCTGTGGTGTCACAATGCATTCCATGCCATTTTAGGCCACTTGATGTCACAATGAATCATTTGATTCTTGGCCTCCATGGTGTCATAATGGTTCCTTGTTTCTATTGGTCCCCATGCTGTCACAATTCATCCCTGGCCCTTTTACGCCCCCTGGTGCCAAATGGGATCCTGGGATTATTAGCCTCCATTGGGTCACAATGGATCCTTGCTTCTCTGAACCCCTGTGGTGTCACAATGCATCCCATGCCCTTTTAGGCCACTTGATGTCACAATGAATCATTTGATTCTTGGCCTCCATGGTGGCATAATAGATCCTTGCTTCTATTGGTCCCCGTGCTGTAACAATCCATCCCTGGCCATTTTAGGCCCCCTGGTGTCACAAGGGACCATTAGATTTTTAGCCTGCATTGGGTCACAATGGTTCCTTGCTTCTCTTAACCTCTGTGGTGTCACAATGCATCCCATGCCCTTTTAGGCCACTTGATGTCACAATGAATCATTTGATTTTTGGCCTCCATGGTGACATAATTGTACCAGGTTTTAATTGGGCCCCATGCTTTCACAATTCATCCCTGGCCCTTTTAGGCCCATTGGTGTCACAAGGAACCATTAGATTGTTAGCCTCCATTGGGTAACAATGGTTCCTTGCTTCTCTTAACCTCTGTGGTGTCACAATGCATTCCATGCCATTTTAGGCCACTTGATGTCACAATGAATCATTTGATTCTTGGCCTCCATGGTGTCATAATGGTTCCTTGTTTCTATTGGTCCCCATGCTGTCACAATTCATCCCTGGCCCTTTTACGCCCCCTGGTGCCAAATGGGATCCTGGGATTATTAGCCTCCATTGGGTCACAATGGATCCTTGCTTCTCTTAACCCCTGTGGTGTCACAATGCATCCCATGCCCTTTTAGGCCACTTGATGTCACAATGAATCATTTGATTCTTGGCCTCCATGGTGGCATAATAGATCCTTGCTTCTATTGGTCCCCGTGCTGTAACAATCCATCCCTGGCCATTTTAGGCCCCCTGGTGTCACAAGGGATCATTAGATTTTTAGCAAGCATTGGGTCACAATGGTTCCTTGCTTCTCTTAACCTCTGTGGTGTCACAATGCATCCCATGCCCTTTTAGGCCACTTGATGTCACAATGAATCATTTGATTCTTGGCCTCCATGGTGACATAATAGATCCTTGCTTCTATTGGTCCCCGTGCTGTAACAATTCATCCCTGGCCCTTTTTATAGCCCCTGGTGCCACAAGGGATCATTAGATTGTTAGCCTGCATTGGGTCACAATGGATCCTTGCTTCTCTTAACCTCTGTGGTGTCACAATGCATTCCAAGCCCTTTTAGGCCACTTGGTCTTACAATGAACCATTTGATTCTTGGCCTTCATGGTGTCATAATGGTTCCTTGTTTCTATTGGTCCCCATGCTGTCACAATTCATCCCTGGCCCTTTTACGCCCCCTGGTGTCAAATGGGATCCTGGGATTATTAGCCTCCATTGGGTCACAATGGATCCTTGCTTCTCGTAACCCCTGTGGTGTCACAATGCATCCCATGCCCTTTTAGGCCACTTGATGTCACAATGAATCATTTGATTCTTGGCCTCCATGGTGGCATAATAGATCCTTGCTTCTATTGGTCCCCGTGCTGTAACAATCCATCCCTGGCCATTTTAGGCCCCCTGGTGTCACAAGGGACCATTAGATTTTTAGCCTGCATTGGGTCACAATGGTTCCTTGCTTCTCTTAACCTCTGTGGTGTCACAATGCATCCCATGCCCTTTTAGGCCACTTGATGTCACAATGAATCATTTGATTTTTGGCCTCCATGGTGGCATAATTGTACCAGGTTTTAATTGGGCCCCATGCTTTCACAATTCATCCCTGGCCCTTTTAGGCCCATTGGTGTCACAAGGAACCATTAGATTGTTAGCCTCCATTGGGTAACAATGGTTCCTTGCTTCTCTTAACCTCTGTGGTGTCACAATGCATTCCATGCCCTTTTAGGCCACTTGATGTCACAATGAATCATTTGATTCTTGGCCTCCATGGTGTCATAATGGTTCCTTGTTTCTATTGGTCCCCATGCTGTCACAATTCATCCCTGGCCCTTTTACGCCCCCTGGTGCCAAATGGGATCCTGGGATTATTAGCCTCCATTGGGTCACAATGGATCCTTGCTTCTCTTAACCCCTGTGCTGTCACAATGCATCCCATGCCCTTTTAGGCCACTTGATGTCACAATGAATCATTTGATTCTTGGCCTCCATGGTGGCATAATAGATCCTTGATTCTATTGGTCCCCGTGCTGTAACAATCCATCCCTGGCCATTTTAGGCCCCCTGGTGTCACAAGGGATCATTAGATTTTTAGCAAGCATTGGGTCACAATGGTTCCTTGCTTCTCTTAACCTCTGTGGTGTCACAATGCATCCCATGCCCTTTTAGGCCACTTGATGTCACAATGAATCATTTGATTCTTGGCCTCCATGGTGACATAATAGATCATTGCTTCTATTGGTCCCCGTGCTGTAACAATTCATCCCTGGCCCTTTTTATAGCCCCTGGTGCCACAAGGGATCATTAGATTGTTAGCCTGCATTGGGTCACAATGGATCCTTGCTTCTCTTAACCTCTGTGGTGTCACAATGAATTCCAAGCCCTTTTAGGCCACTTGGTCTTACAATGAACCATTTGATTCTTGGCCTTCATGGTGTCATAATGGTTCCTTGTTTCTATTGGTCCCCATGCTGTCACAATTCATCCCTGGCCCTTTTACGCCCCCTGGTGTCAAATGGGATCCTGGGATTATTAGCCTCCATTGGGTCACAATGGTTCCTTGCTTCTCTGAACCTCTGTGGTGTCACAATGCATCCCATGCCCTTTTAGGCCACTTGATGTCACAATGAATCATTTGATTCTTGGCCTCCATGGTGGCATAATAGATCCTTGCTTCTTTTGGTCCACGTGCTGTAACAATCCATCCCTGGCCATTTTAGGCCCCCTGGTGTCACAAGGGATCATTAGATTGTTAGCCTGCATTGGGTCACAATGGTTCTTTGCTTCTCTTAACCTCTGTGGTGTCACAATGCATCCCATGCCCTTTTAGGCCACTTGATGTCACAATGAACCATTTGATTTTTGGCCTCCATGGTGGCATAATTTTACCAGGTTTTAATGGGGCACCCTTCCTTTCACAATCCATCCCTGGCCCTTTTACGCCCCCTGGTGCCAAATGGGATCCTGGGATTATTAGCCTCCATTGGGTCACAATGGATCCTTGCTTCTCTTAACCCCTGTGGTGTCACAATGCATCCCATGCCCTTTTAGGCCACTTGGTCTTACAATGAACCATTTGATTCTTGGCCTTCATGGTGTCATAATGGTTCCTTGTTTCTATTGGTCCCCATGCTGTCACAATTCATCCCTGGCCCTTTTACGCCCCCTGGTGTCAAATGGGATCCTGGGATTATTAGCCTCCATTGGGTCACAATGGATCCTTGCTTCTCTGAACCCCTGTGGTGTCACAATGCATCCCATGCCCTTTTAGGCCACTTGATGTCACAATGAATCATTTGATTCTTGGCCTCCATGGTGGCATAATAGATCCTTGCTTCTATTGGTCCCCGTGCTGTAACAATCCATCCCTGGCCATTTTAGGCCCCCTGGTGTCACAAGGGACCATTAGATTTTTAGCCTGCATTGGGTCACAATGGTTCCTTGCTTCTCTTAACCTCTGTGGTGTCACAATGCATCCCATGCCCTTTTAGGCCACTTGATGTCACAATGAATCATTTGATTTTTGGCCTCCATGGTGGCATAATTGTACCAGGTTTTAATTGGGACCCATGCTTTCACAATTCATCCCTGGCCCTTTTAGGCCCATTGGTGTCACAAGGAACCATTAGATTGTTAGCCTCCATTGGGTAACAATGGTTCCTTGCTTCTCTTAACCTCTGTGGTGTCACAATGCATTCCATGCCATTTTAGGCCACTTGATGTCACAATGAATCATTTGATTCTTGGCCTCCATGGTGTCATAATGGTTCCTTGTTTCTATTGGTCCCCATGCTGTCACAATTCATCCCTGGCCCTTTTACGCCCCCTGGTGCCAAATGGGATCCTGGGATTATTAGCCTCCATTGGGTCACAATGGATCCTTGCTTCTCTTAACCCCTGTGGTGTCACAATGCATCCCATGCCCTTTTAGGCCACTTGATGTCACAATGAATCATTTGATTCTTGGCCTCCATGGTGGCATAATAGATCCTTGATTCTATTGGTCCCCGTGCTGTAACAATCCATCCCTGGCCATTTTAGGCCCCCTGGTGTCACAAGGGATCATTAGATTTTTAGCAAGCATTGGGTCACAATGGTTCCTTGCTTCTCTTAACCTCTGTGGTGTCACAATGCATCCCATGCCCTTTTAGGCCACTTGATGTCACAATGAATCATTTGATTCTTGGCCTCCATGGTGACATAATAGATCCTTGCTTCTATTGGTCCCCGTGCTGAAACAATTCATCCCTGGCCCTTTTTATAGCCCCTGGTGCCACAAGGGATCATTAGATTGTTAGCCTGCATTGGGTCACAATGGTTCCTTGCTTCTCTTAACCTCTGTGGTGTCACAATGCATTCCAAGCCCTTTTAGGCCACTTGGTCTTACAATGAACCATTTGATTCTTGGCCTTCATGGTGTCATAATGGTTCCTTGTTTCTATTGGTCCCCATGCTGTCACAATTCATCCCTGGACCTTTTACGCCCCCTGGTGTCAAATGGGATACTGGGATTATTAGCCTCCATTGGGTCACAATGGATCCTTGCTTCTCTGAACCCCTGTGGTGTCACAATGCATCCCATGCCCTTTTAGGCCACTTGATGTCACAATGAATCATTTGATTCTTGGCCTCCATGGTGGCATAATAGATCCTTGCTTCTTTTGGTCCACGTGCTGTAACAATCCATCCCTGGCCATTTTAGGCCCCCTGGTGTCACAAGGGATCATTAGATTGTTAGCCTGCATTGGGTCACAATGGTTCCTTGCTTCTCTTAACCTCTGTGGTGTCACAATGCATCCCATGCCCTTTTAGGCCACTTGATGTCACAATGAACCATTTGATTTTTGGCCTCCATGGTGGCATAATTTTACCAGGTTTTAATTGGGCCCCATGCTTTCACAATCCATCCCTGGCCCTTTTACGCCCCCTGGTGCCAAATGGGATCCTGGGATTATTAGCCTCCATTGGGTCACAATGGATCCTTGCTTCTCTTAACCCCTGTGGTGTCACAATGCATCCCATGCCCTTTTAGGCCACTTGATGTCACAATGAATCATTTGATTCTTGGCGTCCATGGTGGCATAATAGATCCTTGCTTCTATTGGTCCCCGTGCTGTAACAATCCATCCCTGGCCATTTTAGGCCCCCTGGTGTCACAAGGGATCATTAGATTTTTAGCAAGCATTGGGTCACAATGGTTCCTTGCTTCTCTTAACCTCTGTGGTGTCACAATGCATCCCATGCCCTTTTAGGCCACTTGATGTCACAATGAATCATTTGATTCTTGGCCTCCATGGTGACATAATAGACCCTTGCTTCTATTGGTCCCCGTGCTGTAACAATTCATCCCTGGCCCTTTTTATACCCCCTGGTGCCACACGGGATCATTAGATTGTTAGCCTGCATTGGGTCACAATGGTTCCTTGCTTCTCTTAACCTCTGTGGTGTCACAATGCATTCCAAGCCCTTTTAGGCCACTTGGTCTTACAATGAACCATTTGATTCTTGGCCTTCATGGTGTCATAATGGTTCCTTGTTTCTATTGGTCCCCATGCTGTCACAATTCATCCCTGGCCCTTTTACGCCCCCTGGTGTCAAATGGGATCCTGGGATTATTAGCCTCCATTGGGTCACAATGGATCCTTGCTTCTCTGAACCCCTGTGGTGTCACAATGCATCCCATGCCCTTTTAGGCCACTTGATGTCACAATGAATCATTTGATTCTTGGCGTCCATGGTGGCATAATAGATCCTTGCTTCTATTGGTCCCCGTGCTGTAACAATCCATCCCTGGCCATTTTAGGCCCCCTGGTGTCACAAGGGATCATTAGATTGTTAGCCTCCATTGGGTAACAATGGTTCCTTGCTTCTCTTAACCTCTGT
Organism: Cinclus cinclus; assembly: GCF_963662255.1. Lineage (NCBI taxonomy): Eukaryota > Metazoa > Chordata > Aves > Passeriformes > Cinclidae > Cinclus > Cinclus cinclus. The sequence continues at coordinate 1,772,710 of NW_026912222.1, read as the reverse complement.
GGTGTCACAATGCATCCCATGCCCTTTTAGGCCACTTGATGTCACAATGAATCATTTGATTCTTGGCCTCCATGGTGACATAATAGACCCTTGCTTCTATTGGTCCCCGTGCTGTAACAATTCATCCCTGGCCCTTTTTATAGCCCCTGGTGCCACAAGGGATCATTAGATTGTTAGCCTGCATTGGGTCACAATGGTTCCTTGCTTCTCTTAACCTCTGTGGTGTCACAATGCATTCCAAGCCCTTTTAGGCCACTTGGTCTTACAATGAACCATTTGATTCTTGGCCTCCATGGTGGCATAATTTTACCAGGTTTTAATTGGGCCCCATGCTTTCACAATCCATCCCTGGCCCTTTTACGCCCCCTGGTGCCAAATGGGATCCTGGGATTATTAGCCTCCATTGGGTCACAATGGATCCTTGCTTCTCTTAACCCCTGTGGTGTCACAATGCATCCCATGCCCTTTTAGGCCACTTGGTCTTACAATGAACCATTTGATTCTTGGCCTTCATGGTGTCATAATGGTTCCTTGTTTCTATTGGTCCCCATGCTGTTACAATTCATCCCTGGCCCTTTTACGCCCCCTGGTGTCAAATGGGATCCTGGGATTATTAGCCTCCATTGGGTCACAATGGATCCTTGCTTCTCTGAACCCCTGTGGTGTCACAATGCATCCCATGCCCTTTTAGGCCACTTGATGTCACAATGAATCATTTGATTCTTGGCCTCCATGGTGGCATAATAGATCCCTGCTTCTATTGGTCCCCGTGCTGTAACAATCCATCCCTGGCCATTTTAGGCCCCCTGGTGTCACAAGGGACCATTAGATTTTTAGCCTGCATTGGGTCACAATGGTTCCTTGCTTCTCTTAACCTCTGTGGTGTCACAATGCATCCCATGCCCTTTTAGGCCACTTGATGTCACAATGAATCATTTGATTTTTGGCCTCCATGGTGGCATAATTGTACCAGGTTTTAATTGGGCCCCATGCTTTCACAATTCATCCCTGGCCCTTTTAGGCCCATTGGTGTCACAAGGAACCATTAGATTGTTAGCCTCCATTGGGTAACAATGGTTCCTTGCTTCTCTTAACCTCTGTGGTGTCACAATGCATTCCATGCCATTTTAGGCCACTTGATGTCACAATGAATCATTTGATTCTTGGCCTCCATGGTGTCATAATGGTTCCTTGTTTCTATTGGGCCCCATGCTGTCACAATTCATCCCTGGCCCTTTTACGCCCCCTGGTGCCAAATGGGATCCTGGGATTATTAGCCTCCATTGGGTCACAATGGATCCTTGCTTCTCTTAACCCCTGTGGTGTCACAATGCATCCCATGCCCTTTTAGGCCACTTGATGTCACAATGAATCATTTGATTCTTGGCGTCCATGGTGGCATAATAGATCCTTGATTCTATTGGTCCCCGTGCTGTAACAATCCATCCCTGGCCATTTTAGGCCCCCTGGTGTCACAAGGGATCATTAGATTTTTAGCAAGCATTGGGTCACAATGGTTCCTTGCTTCTCTTAACCTCTGTGGTGTCACAATGCATCCCATGCCCTTTTAGGCCACTTGATGTCACAATGAATCATTTGATTCTTGGCCTCCATGGTGACATAATAGATCCTTGCTTCTATTGGTCCCCGTGCTGTAACAATTCATCCCTGGCCCTTTTTATAGCCCCTGGTGCCACAAGGGATCATTAGATTGTTAGCCTGCATTGGGTCACAATGGTTCCTTGCTTCTCTTAACCTCTGTGGTGTCACAATGCATTCCAAGCCCTTTTAGGCCACTTGGTCTTACAATGAACCATTTGATTCTTGGCCTTCATGGTGTCATAATGGTTCCTTGTTTCTATTGGTCCCCATGCTGTCACAATTCATCCCTGGACCTTTTACGCCCCCTGGTGTCAAATGGGATACTGGGATTATTAGCCTCCATTGGGTCACAATGGATCCTTGCTTCTCTGAACCCCTGTGGTGTCACAATGCATCCCATGCCCTTTTAGGCCACTTGATGTCACAATGAATCATTTGATTCTTGGCCTCCGTGGTGACATAATAGATCCTTGCTTCTATTGGTCCCCGTTCTGTTACAATTCATCCCTGGCCATTTTAGGCCCCCTGGTGCCACAAGGGATCATTAGATTGTTAGCCTGCATTGGGTCACAATGGTTCCTTGCTTCTCTTAACCTCTGTGGTGTCACAATGCATCCCATGCCCTTTTAGGCCACTTGATGTCACAATGAATCATTTGATTCTTGGCCTCCATGGTGGCATAATAGATCCTTGCTTCTTTTGGTCCACGTGCTGTAACAATCCATCCCTGGCCATTTTAGGCCCCCTGGTGTCACAAGGGATCATTAGATTGTTAGCCTGCATTGGGTCACAATGGTTCCTTGCTTCTCTTAACCTCTGTGGTGTCACAATGCATCCCATGCCCTTTTAGGCCACTTGATGTCACAATGAACCATTTGATTTTTGGCCTCCATGGTGGCATAATTTTACCAGGTTTTAATTGGGCCCCATGCTTTCACAATCCATCCCTGGCCCTTTTACGCCCCCTGGTGCCAAATGGGATCCTGGGATTATTAGCCTCCATTGGGTCACAATGGATCCTTGCTTCTCTTAACCCCTGTGGTGTCACAATGCATCCCATGCCCTTTTAGGCCACTTGATGTCACAATGAATCATTTGATTCTTGGCCTCCATGGTGGCATAATAGATCCTTGCTTCTATTGGTCCCCGTGCTGTAACAATCCATCCCTGGCCATTTTAGGCCCCCTGGTGTCACAAGGGATCATTAGATTTTTAGCAAGCATTGGGTCACAATGGTTCCTTGCTTCTCTTAACCTCTGTGGTGTCACAATGCATCCCATGCCCTTTTAGGCCACTTGATGTCACAATGAATCATTTGATTCTTGGCCTCCATGGTGACATAATAGACCCTTGCTTCTATTGGTCCCCGTGCTGTAACAATTCATCCCTGGCCCTTTTTATACCCCCTGGTGCCACACGGGATCATTAGATTGTTAGCCTGCATTGGGTCACAATGGTTCCTTGCTTCTCTTAACCTCTGTGGTGTCACAATGCATTCCAAGCCCTTTTAGGCCACTTGGTCTTACAATGAACCATTTGATTCTTGGCCTTCATGGTGTCATAATGGTTCCTTGTTTCTATTGGTCCCCATGCTGTCACAATTCATCCCTGGCCCTTTTACGCCCCCTGGTGTCAAATGGGATCCTGGGATTATTAGCCTCCATTGGGTCACAATGGATCCTTGCTTCTCTGAACCCCTGTGGTGTCACAATGCATCCCATGCCCTTTTAGGCCACTTGATGTCACAATGAATCATTTGATTCTTGGCGTCCATGGTGGCATAATAGATCCTTGCTTCTATTGGTCCCCGTGCTGTAACAATCCATCCCTGGCCATTTTAGGCCCCCTGGTGTCACAAGGGATCATTAGATTGTTAGCCTCCATTGGGTAACAATGGTTCCTTGCTTCTCTTAACCTCTGTGGTGTCACAATGCATCCCATGCCCTTTTAGGCCACTTGATGTCACAATGAATCATTTGATTCTTGGCCTCCATGGTGACATAATAGACCCTTGCTTCTATTGGTCCCCGTGCTGTAACAATTCATCCCTGGCCCTTTTTATAGCCCCTGGTGCCACAAGGGATCATTAGATTGTTAGCCTGCATTGGGTCACAATGGTTCCTTGCTTCTCTTAACCTCTGTGGTGTCACAATGCATTCCAAGCCCTTTTAGGCCACTTGGTCTTACAATGAACCATTTGATTCTTGGCCTCCATGGTGGCATAATTTTACCAGGTTTTAATTGGGCCCCATGCTTTCACAATCCATCCCTGGCCCTTTTACGCCCCCTGGTGCCAAATGGGATCCTGGGATTATTAGCCTCCATTGGGTCACAATGGATCCTTGCTTCTCTTAACCCCTGTGGTGTCACAATGCATCCCATGCCCTTTTAGGCCACTTGGTGTTACAATGAACCATTTGATTCTTGGCCTTCATGGTGTCATAATGGTTCCTTGTTTCTATTGGTCCCCATGCTGTTACAATTCATCCCTGGCCCTTTTACGCCCCCTGGTGTCAAATGGGATCCTGGGATTATTAGCCTCCATTGGGTCACAATGGTTCCTTGCTTCTCTTAACCTCTGTGGTGTCACAATGCATCCCATGCCCTTTTAGGCCACTTGATGTCACAATGAATCATTTGATTCTTGGCCTCCATGGTGACATAATAGATCCTTGCTTCTATTGGTCCCCGTGCTGTAACAATTCATCCCTGGCCCTTTTTATAGCCCCTGGTGCCACAAGGGATCATTAGATTGTTAGCCTGCATTGGGTCACAATGGTTCCTTGCTTCTCTTAACCTCTGTGGTGTCACAATGCATTCCAAGCCCTTTTAGGCCACTTGGTCTTACAATGAACCATTTGATTCTTGGCCTTCATGGTGTCATAATGGTTCCTTGTTTCTATTGGTCCCCATGCTGTCACAATTCATCCCTGGACCTTTTACGCCCCCTGGTGTCAAATGGGATACTGGGATTATTAGCCTCCATTGGGTCACAATGGATCCTTGCTTCTCTGAACCCCTGTGGTGTCACAATGCATCCCATGCCCTTTTAGGCCACTTGATGTCACAATGAATCATTTGATTCTTGGCCTCCGTGGTGACATAATAGATCCTTGCTTCTATTGGTCCCCGTTCTGTTACAATTCATCCCTGGCCATTTTAGGCCCCCTGGTGCCACAAGGGATCATTAGATTGTTAGCCTGCATTGGGTCACAATGGTTCCTTGCTTCTCTTAACCTCTGTGGTGTCACAATGCATCCCATGCCCTTTTAGGCCACTTGATGTCACAATGAATCATTTGATTCTTGGCCTCCATGGTGGCATAATAGATCCTTGCTTCTTTTGGTCCACGTGCTGTAACAATCCATCCCTGGCCATTTTAGGCCCCCTGGTGTCACAAGGGATCATTAGATTGTTAGCCTGCATTGGGTCACAATGGTTCCTTGCTTCTCTTAACCTCTGTGGTGTCACAATGCATCCCATGCCCTTTTAGGCCACTTGATGTCACAATGAACCATTTGATTTTTGGCCTCCATGGTGGCATAATTTTACCAGGTTTTAATTGGGCCCCATGCTTTCACAATCCATCCCTGGCCCTTTTACGCCCCCTGGTGCCAAATGGGATCCTGGGATTATTAGCCTCCATTGGGTCACAATGGATCCTTGCTTCTCTTAACCCCTGTGGTGTCACAATGCATCCCATGCCCTTTTAGGCCACTTGATGTCACAATGAATCATTTGATTCTTGGCCTCCATGGTGGCATAATAGATCCTTGCTTCTATTGGTCCCCGTGCTGTAACAATCCATCCCTGGCCATTTTAGGCCCCCTGGTGTCACAAGGGATCATTAGATTTTTAGCAAGCATTGGGTCACAATGGTTCCTTGCTTCTCTTAACCTCTGTGGTGTCACAATGCATCCCATGCCCTTTTAGGCCACTTGATGTCACAATGAATCATTTGATTCTTGGCCTCCATGGTGACATAATAGACCCTTGCTTCTATTGGTCCCCGTGCTGTAGCAATCCATCCCTGGCCCTTTTTATACCCCCTGGTGCCACACGGGATCATTAGATTGTTAGCCTGCTTTGGGTCACAATGGTTCCTTGCTTCTCTTAACCTCTGTGGTGTCACAATACATTCCAAGCCCTTTTAGGCCACTTGGTCTTACAATGAACCATTTGATTCTTGGCCTCCATGGTGGCATAATTGTACCAGGTTTTAATTGGGACCCATGCTGTCACAATTCATCCCTGGCCCTTTTACGCCCCCTGGTGTCAAATGGGATCCTGGGATTATTAGCCTCCATTGGGTCACAATGGATCCTTGCTTCTCTTAACCCCTGTGGTGTCACAATGCATCCCATGCCCTTTTAGGCCACTTGATGTCACAATGAATCATTTGATTCTTGGCCTCCGTGGTGACATAATAGATCCTTGCTTCTATTGGTCCCCGTGCTGTTACAATTCATCCCTGGCCATTTTAGGCCCCCTGGTGCCACAAGGGATCATTAGATTGTTAGCCTGCATTGGGTCACAATGGTTCCTTGCTTCTCTTAACCTCTGTGGTGTCACAATGCATCCCATGCCCTTTTAGGCCACTTGATGTCACAATGAATCATTTGATTCTTGGCCTCCATGGTGGCATAATAGATCCTTGCTTCTTTTGGTCCACGTGCTGTAACAATCCATCCCTGGCCATTTTAGGCCCCCTGGTGTCACAAGGGATCATTAGATTGTTAGCCTGCATTGGGTCACAATGGTTCCTTGCTTCTCTTAACCTCTGTGGTGTCACAATGCATCCCATGCCCTTTTAGGCCACTTGATGTCACAATGAACCATTTGATTTTTGGCCTCCATGGTGGCATAATTTTACCAGGTTTTAATTGGGCCCCATGCTTTCACAATCCATCCCTGGCCCTTTTACGCCCCCTGGTGCCAAATGGGATCCTGGGATTATTAGCCTCCATTGGGTCACAATGGATCCTTGCTTCTCTTAACCCCTGTGGTGTCACAATGCATCCCATGCCCTTTTAGGCCACTTGATGTCACAATGAATCATTTGATTCTTGGCGTCCATGGTGGCATAATAGATCCTTGATCTATTGGTCCCCGTGCTGTAACAATCCATCCCTGGCCATTTTAGGCCCCCTGGTGTCACAAGGGATCATTAGATTTTTAGCAAGCATTGGGTCACAATGGTTCCTTGCTTCTCTTAACCTCTGTGGTGTCACAATGCATCCCATGCCCTTTTAGGCCACTTGATGTCACAATGAATCATTTGATTCTTGGCCTCCATGGTGACATAATAGACCCTTGCTTCTATTGGTCCCCGTGCTGTAACAATCCATCCCTGGCCCTTTTTATACCCCCTGGTGCCACACGGGATCATTAGATTGTTAGCCTGCTTTGGGTCACAATGGTTCCTTGCTTCTCTTAACCTCTGTGGTGTCACAATGCATTCCAAGCCCTTTTAGGCCACTTGGTCTTACAATGAACCATTTGATTCTTGACCTTCATGGTGTCATAATGGTTCCTTGCTTCTATTGGTCCCCATGCTGTCACAATTCATCCCTGGCCCTTTTACGCCCCCTGGTGTCAAATGGGATCCTGGGATTATTAGCCTCCATTGGGTCACAATGGATCCTTGCTTCTCTGAACCCCTGTGGTGTCACAATGCATCCCATGCCCTTTTAGGCCACTTGATGTCACAATGAATCATTTGATTCTTGGCCTCCATGGTGGCATAATAGATCCTTGCTTCTATTGGTCCCCGTGCTGTAACAATCCATCCCTGGCCATTTTAGGCCCCCTGGTGTCACAAGGGATCATTAGATTGTTAGCCTGCATTGGGTCACAATGGTTCCTTGCTTCTCTTAACCTCTGTGGTGTCACAATGCATCCCATGCCCTTTTAGGCCACTTGATGTCACAATGAATCATTTGATTCTTGGCCTCCATGGTGACATAATAGACCCTTGCTTCTATTGGTCCCCGTGCTGTAACAATTCATCCCTGGCCCTTTTTATAGCCCCTGGTGCCACAAGGGATCATTAGATTGTTAGCCTGCATTGGGTCACAATGGTTCCTTGCTTCTCTTAACCTCTGTGGTGTCACAATGCATTCCATGCCATTTTAGGCCACTTGATGTCACAATGAAGCATTTGATTCTTGGCCTCCATGGTGTCATAATGGTTCCTTGTTTCTATTGGGCCCCATGCTGTCACAATTCATCCCTGGCCCTTTTACGCCCCCTGGTGTCAAATGGGATCCTGGGATTATTAGCCTCCATTGGGTCACAATGGATCCTTGTTTCTCTTAACCCCTGTGGTGTCACAATGCATCCCATGCCCTTTTAGGCCACTTGATGTCACAATGAATCATTTGATTCTTGGCCTCCGTGGTGACATAATAGATCCTTGCTTCTATTGGTCCCCGTGCTGTTACAATTCATCCCTGGCACTTTTTATAGCCCCTGGTGCCACAAGGGATCATTAGATTGTTAGCCTGCTTTGGGTCACAATGGTTCCTTGCTTCTCTTAACCTCTGTGGTGTCACAATGCATCCCATGCCCTTTTAGGCCACTTGTTGTCACAATGAATCATTTGATTCTTGGCCTCCATGGTGGCATAATAGATCCTTGCTTCTTTTGGTCCCCGTGCTGTAACAATCCATCCCTGGCCATTTTAGGCCCCCTGGTGTCACAAGGGATCATTAGATTGTTAGCCTGCATTGGGTCACAACGGTTCCTTGCTTCTCTTAACCTCTGTGGTGTCACAATGCATCCCATGCCCTTTTAGGCCACTGGATGTCACAATGAACCATTTGATTTTTGGCCTCTATGGTGGCATAATTTTACCAGGTTTTAATTGGGCCCCATGCTTTCACAATCCATCCCTGGCCCTTTTAGGCCCATTGGTGTCAAAAGAGACCATTAGATTGTTAGCCTCCATTGGGTCACAATGGTTCCTTTCTTGTCTTAACCTCTGTGGTGTCACAATGCATTCCATGCCATTTTAGGCCACTTGATGTCACAATGAATCATTTGATTCTTGGCCTCCATGGTGTCATAATGGTTCCTTGTTTCTATTGGTCCCCGTGCTGTAACAATTCATCCCTGGCCCTTTTTATAGCCCCTGGTGCCGCAAGGGATCATTAGATTGTTAGCCTGCATTGGGTCACAATTGTTCCTTGCTTCTCTTAACCTCTGTGGTGTCACAATGCATTCCAAGCCCTTTTAGGCCACTTGGTCTTACAATGAACCATTTGATTCTTGGCCTTCATGGTGTCATAATGGTTCCTTGTTTCTATTGGTCCCCATGCTGTCACAATTCATCCCTGGCCCTTTTATGCCCCCTGGTGTCAAATGGGATCCTGGGATTATTAGCCTCCATTGGGTCACAATGGATCCTTGCTTCTCTGAACCCCTGTGGTGTCACAATGCATCCCATGCCCTTTTAGGCCACTTGATGTCACAATGAATCATTTGATTCTTGGCGTCCATGGTGGCGTAATAGATCCTTGCTTCTATTGGTCCCCGTGCTGTAACAATCCATCCCTGGCCATTTTAGCCCCCCTGGTGTCACAAGGGATCATTAGATTGTTAGCCTGCATTGGGTCACAATGGTTCCTTGCTTCTCTTAGCCCCTGTGGTGTCACAATGCATCCCATGCCCTTTTAGGCCACTTGATTTCACAATGAATCATTTGATTCTTGGCCTCCATGGTGACATAATAGATCCTTGCTTCTATTGGTCCCCGTGCTGTAACAATTCATCCCTGGCCCTTTTTATACCCCATGGTGCCACAAGGGATCATTAGATTGTTAGCCTGCATTGGGTCACAATGGTTCCTTGCTTCTCTTAACCTCTGTGGTGTCACAATGCATTCCAAGCCCTTTTAGGCCACTTGGTCTTACAATGAACCATTTGATTCTTGGCCTTCATGGTGTCATAATGGTTCCTTGTTTCTATTGGTCCCCATGCTGTCACAATTCATCCCTGGCCCTTTTACGCCCCCTGGTGTCAAATGGGATCCTGGGATTATTAGCCTCCATTGGGTCACAATGTATCCTTGATTCTCTGAACCCCTGTGGTGTCACAATGCATCCCATGCCCTTTTAGGCCACTTGATGTCACAATGAATCATTTGATTCTTGGCCTCCATGGTGGCATAATTGTACCAGGTTTTAATTGGGCCCCATGCTTTCACAATTCATCCCTGGCCCTTTTAGGCCCATTGGTGTCACAAGGGACCATTAGATTGTTAGCCTCCATTGGGTCACAATGGTTCCTTGCTTCTCTTAACCTCTGTGGTGTCACAATGCATTCCATGCCATTTTAGGCCACTTGATGTCACAATGAATCATTTGATTCTTGGCCTCCATGGTGTCATAATGGTTCCTTGCTTCTATTGGGCCCCATGCTGTCACAATTCATCCCTGGCCCTTTTACGCCCCCTGGTGTCAAATGGGATCCTGGGATTATTAGCCTCCATTGGGTCACAATGGATCCTTGCTTCTCTTAACCCCTGTGGTGTCACAATGCATCCCATGCCCTTTTAGGCCACTTGATGTCACAATGAATCATTTGATTCTTGGCCTCCATGGTGGCATAATAGATCCTTGCTTCTATTGGTCCCCGTGCTGTAACAATCCATCCCTGGCCATTTTAGGCCCCCTGGTGTCACAAGGGATCATTAGATTGTTAGCCTGCATTGGGTCACAATGGTTCCTTGCTTCTCTTAACCCCTGTGGTGTCACAATGCATCCCATGCCCTTTTAGGCCACTGGATGTCACAATGAATCATTTGATTTTTGGCCTCCATGGTGGCATAATTTTACCAGGTTTTAATTGGGCCCCATGCTTTCACAATCCATCCCTGGCCCTTTTAGGCCCATTGGTGTCACAAGGAACCATTAGATTGTTAGCCTCCATTGGGTAACAATGGTTCCTTGCTTCTCTTAACCTCTGTGGTGTCACAATGCATTCCATGCCATTTTAGGCCACTTGATGTCACAATGAATCATTTGATTCTTGGCCTCCATGGTGTCATAATGGTTCCTTGTTTCTATTGGTCCCCATGCTGTCACAATTCATCCCTGGCCCTTTTTCGCCCCCTGGTGCCAAATGGGATCCTGGGATTATTAGCCTCCATTGGGTCACAATGGATCCTTGTTTCTCTTAACCCCTGTGGTGTCACAGTGCATCCCATGCCCTTTTAGGCCACTTGATGTCACAATGAATCATTTGATTCTTGGCCTCCATGGTGGCATAATAGATCCTTGCTTCTATGGGTCCCCGTGCTGTAACAATCCATCCCTGGCCCTTTTTATAGCCCCTGGTGCCACAAGGGATCATTAGATTGTTAGCCTGCATTGGGTCACAATGGTTCCTTGCTTCTCTTAACCCCTGTGGTGTCACAATGCATCCCATGCCCTTTTAGGCCACTTGATGTCACAATGAATCATTTGATTCTTGGCCTCCATGGTGGCATAATAGATCCTTGCTTCTATTGGTCCCCGTGCTGTAAAAATCCATCCCTGGCCATTTTAGGCCCCCTGGTGTCACAAGGGATCATTAGATTGTTAGCCTGCATTGGGTCACAATGGTTCCTTGCTTCTCTTAACCTCTGTGGTGTCACAATGCATCCCATGCCCTTTTAGGCCACTGGATGTCACAATGAACCATTTGATTTTTGGCCTCCATGGTGGCATAATTTTACCAGGTTTTAATTGGGCCCCATGCTTTCACAATCCATCCCTGGCCCTTTTAAGCCCCCTGGTGCCAAATGGGATCCTGGGATTATTAGCCTCCATTGGGTCACAATGGATCCTTGCTTCTCTTAACCCCTGTGGTGTCACAATGCATCCCATGCCCTTTTAGGCCACTTGTTGTCACAATGAATCATTTGATTCTTGGCGTCCATGGTGGCATAATAGATCCTTGCTTCTATTGGTCCCCGTGCTGTAACAATCCATCCCTGGCCATTTTAGGCCCCCTGGTGTCACAAGGGATCATTAGATTTTTAGCAAGCATTGGGTCACAATGGTTCCTTGCTTCTCTTAACCTCTGTGGTGTCACAATGCATCCCATGCCCTTTTAGGCCACTTGATGTGACAATGAATCATTTGATTCTTGGCCTCCATGGTGACATAATAGATCCTTGCTTCTATTGGTCCCCGTGCTGTAACAATTCATTCCTGGCCCTTTTTATACCCCCTGGTGCCACACGGGATCATTAGATTGTTAGCCTGCTTTGGGTCACAATGGTTCCTTGCTTCTCTTAACCTCTGTGGTGTCACAATGCATTCCAAGCCCTTTTAGGCCACTTGGTCTTACAATGAACCATTTGATTCTTGGCCTTCATGGTGTCATAATGGTTCCTTGTTTCTATTGGTCCCCATGCTGTCACAATTCATCCCTGGCCCTTTTACGCCCCCTGGTGTCAAATGGGATCCTGGGATTATTAGCCTCCATTGGGTCACAATGGATCCTTGCTTCTCTGAACCCCTGTGGTGTCACAATGCATCCCATGCCCTTTTAGGCCACTTGATGTCACAATGAATCATTTGATTCTTGGCCTCCATGGTGGCATAATAGATCCTTGCTTCTATTGGTCCCCGTGCTGTAACAATCCATCCCTGGCCATTTTAGGCCCCCTGGTGTCACAAGGGACCATTAGATTTTTAGCCTGCATTGGGTCACAATGGTTCCTTTCTTCTCTTAACCCCTGTGGTGTCACAATGCATCCCATGCCCTTTTAGGCCACTTGATGTCACAATGAATCATTTGATTCTTGGCCTCCATGGTGACATAATAGATCCTTGCTTCTATTGGTCCCCGTGCTGTAACAATTCATCCCTGGCCCTTTTTATAGCCCCTGGTGCCACAAGGGATCATTAGATTGTTAGCCTGCATTGGGTCACAATGGTTCCTTGCTTCTCTTAACCTCTGTGGTGTCACAATGCATTCCAAGCCCTTTTAGGCCACTTGGTCTTACAATGAACCATTTGATTCTTGGCCTTCATGGTGTCATAATGGTTCCTTGTTTCTATTGGTCCCCATGCTGTCACAATTCATCCCTGGCCCTTTTACGCCCCCTGGTGTCAAATGGGATCCTGGGATTATTAGCCTCCATTGGGTCACAATGGATCCTTGCTTCTCTTAACCCCTGTGCTGTCACAATGCATCCCATGCCCTTTTAGGCCACTTGATGTCAATGAATCATTTGATTCTTGGCCTCCATGGTGACATAATAGATCCTTGCTTCTATTGGTCCCCGTGCTGTAACAATCCATCCCTGGCCATTTTAGGCCCCCTGGTGTCACAAGGGATCATTAGATTGTTAGCCTGCATTGGGTCACAATGGTTCCTTGCTTCTCTTAGCCCCTGTGCTGTCACAATGCATCCCATGCCCTTTTAGGCCACTTGGTGTTACAATGAATCATTTGAGTCTTGGTCTCTATTGTGTCATAATATTTCCATGTTTTTATTGTGCCCCATGCTTTCACAATTCATCCCTGGCCCTATTGCAACCCCTGGTGTCACAATGGATCATTAGATTGTTAACCTGCATTGGGTCACAATGGTTCCTTGCTTCTCTTAACCTCTGTGGTGTCACAATGCATTCCAAGCCCTTTTAGGCCACTTGGTCTTACAATGAACCATTTGATTCTTGGCCTTCATGGTGTCATAATGGTTCCTTGCTTCTATAGGTCCCCATGCTGTCACAGTTCATCCGTGGTCCTTTTGCACCCCCTGGTGTCAAAAGGGATTCTAAGATTGTTAGCCTGCCTTGGGTCACAATGGTTCCTTGCTTCTCTTAACCCCTGTGGTGTCACAATGCATCCCATGCCCTTTTAGGCCACTTGATGTCACAATGAATCATTTGATTTTTGGCCTCCATGGTGGCATAATTGTACCAGGTTTTAATTGGGCCCCATGCTTTCACAATTCATCCCTGGCCCTTTTAGGCCCATTGGTGTCACAAGGGACCATTAGATTGTTAGCCTCCATTGGGTAACAATGGTTCCTTGCTTCTCTTAACCTCTGTGGTGTCACAATGCATTCCATGCCATTTTAGGCCACTTGATGTCACAATGAATCATTTGATTCTTGGCCTCCATGGTGTCATAATGGTTCCTTGTTTCTATTGGGCCCCATGCTGTCACAATTCATCCCTGGCCCTTTTACGCCCCCTGGTGTCAAATGGGATCCTGGGATTATTAGCCTCCATTGGGTCACAATGGATCCTTGCTTCTCTTAACCCCTGTGGTGTCACAATGCATCCCATGCCCTTTTAGGCCACTTGATGTCACAATGAATCATTTGATTCTTGGCCTCCATGGTGGCATAATAGATCCTTGCTTCTATTGGTCCCCGTGCTGTAACAATCCATCCCTGGCCATTTTAGGCCCCCTGGTGTCACAAGGGATCATTAGATTGTTAGCCTGCATTGGGTCACAATGGTTCCTTGCTTCTCTTAGCCCCTGTGGTGTCACAATGCATCCCATGCCCTTTTAGGCCACTTGGTGTTACAATGAATCATTTGAGTCTTGGTCTCTATTGTGTCATAATATTTCCATGTTTTTATTGTGCCCCATGCTTTCACAATTCATCCCTGGCCCTATTGCAACCCCTGGTGTCACAATGGATCATTAGATTGTTAGCCTGCATTGGGTCACAATGGTTCCTTGCTTCTCTTAACCTCTGTGGTGTCACAATGCATTCCAAGACCTTTTAGGCCACTTGGTCTTACAATGAACCATTTGATTCTTGACCTTCATGGTGTCATAATGGTTCCTTGCTTCTATAGGTCCCCATGCTGTCGCAGTTCATCCGTGGTCCTTTTGCACCCCCTGGTGTCAAAAGGGATTCTAAGATTGTTAGCCTGCCTTGGGTCACAATGGTTCCTTGCTTCTCTTAACCCCTGTGGTGTCACAATGCATCCCATGCCCTTTTAGGCCACTTGATGTCACAATGAATCATTTGATTTTTGGCCTCCATGGTGGCATAATTGTACCAGGTTTTAATTGGGCCCCATGCTTTCACAATTCATCCCTGGCCCTTTTAGGCCCATTGGTGTCACAAGGGACCATTAGATTGTTAGCCTCCATTGGGTAACAATGGTTCCTTGCTTCTCTTAACCTCTGTGGTGTCACAATGCATTCCATGCCATTTTAGGCCACTTGATGTCACAATGAATCATTTGATTCTTGGCCTCCATGGTGTCATAATGGTTCCTTGTTTCTATTGGGCCCCATGCTGTCACAATTCATCCCTGGCCCTTTTACGCCCCCTGGTGTCAAATGGGATCCTGGGATTATTAGCCTCCATTGGGTCACAGTGGATCCTTGCTTCTCTTAACCCCTGTGCTGTCACAATGCATCCCATGCCCTTTTAGGCCACTTGATGTCACAATGAATCATTTGATTCGTGGCCTCCATGGTGACATAATAGATCCTTGCTTCTATTGGTCCCCGTGCTGTAACAATACATCCCTGGCCATTTTAGGCCCCCTGGTGTCACAAGGGATCATTAGATTGTTAGCCTGCATTGGGTCACAATGGTTCCTTGCTTCTCTTAGCCCCTGTGGTGTCACAATGCATCCCATGCCCTTTTAGGCCACTTGGTGTTACAATGAATCATTTGAGTCTTGGTCTCTATTGTGTCATAATATTTCCATGTTTTTATTGTGCCCCATGCTTTCACAATTCATCCCTGGCCCTATTGCAACCCCTGGTGTCACAATGGATCATTAGATTGTTAGCCTGCATTGGGTCACAATGGTTCCTTGCTTCTCTTAACCTCTGTGGTGTCACAATGCATTCCAAGCCCTTTTAGGCCACTTGGTCTTACAATGAACCATTTGATTCTTGGCCTTCATGGTGTCATAATGGTTCCTTGCTTCTATAGGTCCCCATGCTGTCACAGTTCATCCGTGGTCCTTTTGCACCCCCTGGTGTCAAAAGGGATTCTAAGATTGTTAGCCTGCCTTGGGTCACAATGGTTCCTTGCTTCTCTTAACCCCTGTGGTGTCACAATGCATCCCATGCCCTTTTAGGCCACTTGATGTCACAATGAATCATTTGATTTTTGGCCTCCATGGTGGCATAATTGTACCAGGTTTTAATTGGGCCCCATGCTTTCACAATTCATCCCTGGCCCTTTTAGGCCCATTGGTGTCACAAGGGACCATTAGATTGTTAGCCTCCATTGGGTAACAATGGTTCCTTGCTTCTCTTAACCTCTGTGGTGTCACAATGCATTCCATGCCATTTTAGGCCACTTGATGTCACAATGAATCATTTGATTCTTGGCCTCCATGGTGTCATAATGGTTCCTTGTTTCTATTGGGCCCCATGCTGTCACAATTCATCCCTGGCCCTTTTACGCCCCCTGGTGTCAAATGGGATCCTGGGATTATTAGCCTCCATTGGGTCACAATGGATCCTTGCTTCTCTTAACCCCTGTGGTGTCACAATGCATCCCATGCCCTTTTAGGCCACTTGATGTCACAATGAATCATTTGATTCTTGGCCTCCATGGTGGCATAATAGATCCTTGCTTCTATTGGTCCCCGTGCTGTAACAATCCATCCCTGGCCATTTTAGGCCCCCTGGTGTCACAAGGGATCATTAGATTGTTAGCCTGCATTGGGTCACAATGGTTCCTTGCTTCTCTTAGCCCCTGTGGTGTCACAATGCATCCCATGCCCTTTTAGGCCACTTGGTGTTACAATGAATCATTTGAGTCTTGGTCTCTATTGTGTCATAATATTTCCATGTTTTTATTGTGCCCCATGCTTTCACAATTCATCCCTGGCCCTATTGCAACCCCTGGTGTCACAATGGATCATTAGATTGTTAGCCTGCATTGGGTCACAATGGTTCCTTGCTTCTCTTAACCTCTGTGGTGTCACAATGCATTCCAAGCCCTTTTAGGCCACTTGGTCTTACAATGAACCATTTGATTCTTGGCCTTCATGGTGTCATAATGGTTCCTTGCTTCTATAGGTCCCCATGCTGTCACAGTTCATCCGTGGTCCTTTTGCACCCCCTGGTGTCAAAAGGGATTCTAAGATTGTTAGCCTGCCTTGGGTCACAATGGTTCCTTGCTTCTCTTAACCCCTGTGGTGTCACAATGCATCCCATGCCCTTTTAGGCCACTTGATGTCACAATGAATCATTTGATTTTTGGCCTCCATGGTGGCATAATTGTACCAGGTTTTAATTGGGCCCCATGCTTTCACAATTCATCCCTGGCCCTTTTAGGCCCATTGGTGTCACAAGGGACCATTAGATTGTTAGCCTCCATTGGGTAACAATGGTTCCTTGCTTCTCTTAACCTCTGTGGTGTCACAATGCATCCCATGCCATTTTAGGCCACTTGATGTCACAATGAATCATTTGATTCTTGGCCTCCATGGTGTCATAATAGTTCCTTGTTTCTATTGGGCCCCATGCTGTCGCAGTTCGTCCGTGGTCCTTTTGCACCCCCTGGTGTCAAAAGGGATTCTAAGATTGTTAGCCTGCCTTGGGTCACAAAGGATCCTTGCTTCTCTTAACCCCTGTGGTGTCACAATGCATCCCATGCCCTTTTAGGCCACTTGATGTCACAATGAATCATTTGATTTTTGGCCTCCATGGTGGCATAATTGTACCAGGTTTTAATTGGGCCCCATGCTTTCACAATTCATCCCTGGCCGTTTTAGGCCCATTGGTGTCACAAGGGACCATTAGATTGTTAGCCTCCATTGGGTAACAATGGTTCCTTGCTTCTCTTAACCTCTGTGGTGTCACAATGCATTCCATGCCATTTTAGGCCACTTGATGTCACAATGAATCATTTGATTCTTGGCCTCCATGGTGTCATAATGGTTCCTTGTTTCTATTGGGCCCCATGCTGTCACAATTCATCCCTGGCCCTTTTACGCCCCCTGGTGTCAAATGGGATCCTGGGATTATTAGCCTCCATTGGGTCACAATGGATCCTTGCTTCTCTTAACCCCTGTGGTGTCACAATGCATCCCATGCCCTTTTAGGCCACTTGATGTCACAATGAATCATGTGATTCTTGGCCTCCATGGTGACATAATAGATCCTTGCTTCTATTGGTCCCCGTGCTGTAACAATCCATCCCTGGCCATTTTAGGCCCCCTGGTGTCACAAGGGATCATTAGATTGTTAGCCTGCATTGGGTCACAATGGTTCCTTGCTTCTCTTAGCCCCTGTGGTGTCACAATGCATCCCATGCCCTTTTAGGCCACTTGGTGTTACAATGAATCATTTGAGTCTTGGTCTCTATTGTGTCATAATATTTCCATGTTTTTATTGTGCCCCATGCTTTCACAATTCATCCCTGGCCCTATTGCAACCCCTGGTGTCACAATGGATCATTAGATTGTTAGCCTGCATTGGGTCACAATGGTTCCTTGCTTCTCTTAACCTCTGTGGTGTCACAATGCATTCCAAGCCCTTTTAGGCCACTTGGTCTTACAATGAACCATTTGATTCTTGGCCTTCATGGTGTCATAATGGTTCCTTGCTTCTATAGGTCCCCATGCTGTCGCAGTTCATCCGTGGTCCTTTTGCACCCCCTGGTGTCAAAAGGGATTCTAAGATTGTTAGCCTGCCTTGGGTCAGAATGGTTCCTTGCTTCTCTTAACCCCTGTGGTGTCACAATGCATCCCATGCCCTTTTAGGCCACTTGATGTCACAATGAATCATTTGATTTTTGGCCTCCATGGTGGCATAATTGTACCAGGTTTTAATTGGGCCCCATGCTTTCACAATTCATCCCTGGCCCTTTTAGGCCCATTGGTGTCACAAGGGACCATTAGATTGTTAGCCTCCATTGGGTAACAATGGTTCCTTGCTTCTCTTAACCTCTGTGGTGTCACCATGCATTCCATGCCATTTTAGGCCACTTGATGTCACAATGAATCATTTGATTCTTGGCCTCCATGGTGTCATAATAGTTCCTTGTTTCTATTGGGCCCCATGCTGTCGCAGTTCATCCGTGGTCCTTTTGCACCCCCTGGTGTCAAAAGGGATTCTAAGATTGTTAGCCTGCCTTGGGTCACAAAGGATCCTTGCTTCTCTTAACCCCTGTGGTGTCACAATGCATCCCATGCCCTTTTAGGCCACTTGATGTCACAATGAATCATTTGATTTTTGGCCTCCATGGTGGCATAATTGTACCAGGTTTTAATTGGGCCCCATGCTTTCACAATTCATCCCTGGCCCTTTTAGGCCCATTGGTGTCACAAGGGACCATTAGATTGTTAGCCTCCATTGGGTAACAATGGTTCCTTGCTTCTCTTAACCTCTGTGGTGTCACAATGCATTCCATGCCATTTTAGGCCACTTGATGTCACAATGAATCATTTGATTCTTGGCCTCCATGGTGTCATAATGGTTCCTTGTTTCTATTGGGCCCCATGCTGTCACAATTCATCCCTGGCCCTTTTACGCCCCCTGGTGTCAAATGGGATCCTGGGATTATTAGCCTCCATTGGGTCACAATGGATCCTTGCTTCTCTTAACCCCTGTGGTGTCACAATGCATCCCATGCCCTTTTAGGCCACTTGATGTCACAATGAATCATTTGATTCTTGGCCTCCATGGTGACATAATAGATCCTTGCTTCTATTGGTCCCCGTGCTGTAACAATCCATCCCTGGCCATTTTAGGCCCCCTGGTGTCACAAGGGATCATTAGATTGTTAGCCTGCATTGGGTCACAATGGTTCCTTGCTTCTCTTAGGCCCTGTGGTGTCACAATGCATCCCATGCCCTTTTAGGCCACTTGGTGTTACAATGAATCATTTGAGTCTTGGTCTCTATTGTGTCATAATATTTCCATGTTTTTATTGTGCCCCATGCTTTCACAATTCATCCCTGGCCCTATTGCAACCCCTGGTGTCACAATGGATCATTAGATTGTTAGCCTGCATTGGGTCACAATGGTTCCTTGCTTCTCTTAACCTCTGTGGTGTCACAATGCATTCCAAGCCCTTTTAGGCCACTTGGTTTAATAATGAACCATTTGATTCTTTGCCTTCATGGTGTCATAATGGTTCCTTGCTTCTATAGGTCCCCATGCTGTCACAGTTCATCCGTGGTCCTTTTGCGCCCCCTGGTGTCAAAAGGCATTCTAAGATTGTTAGCCTGCCTTGGGTCACAATGGATCCTTGCTTCTCTTAACCCCTGTGGTGTCACAATGCATCCCATGCCCTTTTAGGCCACTTGATGTCACAATGAATCATTTGATTTTTGGCCTCCATGGTGGCATAATTGTACCAGGTTTTAATTGGGCCCCATGCTTTCACAATTCATCCCTGGCCGTTTTAGGCTCATTGGTGTCACAAGGGACCATTACATTGTTAGCCTCCATTGGGTCACAATGGTTCCTTGCTTCTCTTAACCTCTGTGGTGTCACAATGCATCCCATGCCCTTTTAGGCCACTTGATGTCAATGAATCATTTGATTCTTGGCCTCCATGGTGACATAATAGATCCTTGCTTCTATTGGTCCCCGTGCTGTAACAATCCATCCCTGGCCCTTTTAGGCCCCCTGGTGTCACAAGGGATCATTAGATTGTTAGCCTGCATTGGGTCACAATGGTTCCTTGCTTCTCTTAACCTCTGTGGTGTCACAATGAATTCCATGCCATTTTAGGCCATTGATGTCACAATGAATCATTTAATTCTTGGCCTCCATGGTGTCATAATGGTTCCTTGTTTCTATTGGGCCCCATGCTGTCACAATTCATCCCTGGCCCTTTTACGCCCCCTGGTGTCAAATGGGATCCTGGGATTATTAGCCTCCATTGGGTCACAATGGATCCTTGCTTCTCTTAACCCCTGTGGTGTCACAATGCATCCCATGCCCTTTTAGGCCACTTGGTGTTACAATGAATCATTTGAGTCTTGGTCTCTATTGTGTCATAATATTTCCATGTTTTTATTGTGCCCCATGCTTTCACAATTCATCCCTGGCCCTATTGCAACCCCTGGTGTCACAATGGATCATTAGATTGTTAGCCTGCATTGGGTCACAATGGTTCCTTGCTACTCTTAACCTCTGTGGTGTCACAATGCATTCCAAGCCCTTTTAGGCCACTTGGTCTTACAATGAACCATTTGATTCTTGGCCTTCATGGTGTCATAATGGTTCCTTGCTTCTATAGGTCCCCATGCTGTCACAGTTCATCCGTGGTCCTTTTGCGCCCCCTGGTGTCAAAAGGGATTCTAAGATTGTTAGCCTGCCTTGGGTCACAATGGTTCCTTGCTTCTCTTAACCCCTGTGGTGTCACAATGCATCCCATGCCCTTTTAGGCCACTTGATGTCACAATGAATCATTTGATTTTTGGCCTCCATGGTGGCATAATTGTACCAGGTTTTAATTGGGCCCCATGCTTTCACAATTCATCCCTGGCCCTTTTAGGCCCATTGGTGTCACAAGGGACCATTAGATTGTTAGCCTCCATTGGGTAACAATGGTTCCTTGCTTCTCTTAACCTCTGTGGTGTCACAATGCATTCCATGCCATTTTAGGCCACTTGATGTCACAATGAATCATTTGATTCTTGGCCTCCATGGTGTCATAATGGTTCCTTGTTTCTATTGGGCCCCATGCTGTCACAATTCATCCCTGGCCCTTTTACGCCCCCTGGTGTCAAATGGGATCCTGGGATTATTAGCCTCCATTGGGTCACAATGGATCCTTGCTTCTCTTAACCCCTGTGCTGTCACAATGCATCCCATGCCCTTTTAGGCCACTTGATGTCAATGAATCATTTGATTCTTGGCCTCCATGGTGACATAATAGATCCTTGCTTCTATTGGTCCCCGTGCTGTAACAATCCATCCCTGGCCATTTTAGGCCCCCTGGTGTCACAAGGGATCATTAGATTGTTAGCCTGCATTGGGTCACAATTGTTTCTTGCTTCTCTTAGGCCCTGTGGTGTCACAATGCATCCCATGCCCTTTTAGGCCACTTGGTGTTACAATGAATCATTTGAGTCTTGGTCTCTATTGTGTCATAATATTTCCATGTTTTTATTGTGCCCCATGCTTTCACATTTCATCCCTGGACCTATTGCAAACCCTGGTGTCACAATGGATCATTAGATTGTTAACCTGCATTGGGTCACAATGGTTCCTTGCTTCTCTTAACCTCTGTGGTGTCACAATGCATTCCAAGCCCTTTTAGGCCACTTGGTCTTACAATGAACCATTTGATTCTTGGCCTTCATGGTGTCATAATGGTTCCTTGCTTCTATAGGTCCCCATGCTGTCACAGTTCATCCGTGGTCCTTTTGCACCCCCTGGTGTCAAAAGGGATTCTAAGATTGTTAGCCTGCCTTGGGTCAGAATGGTTCCTTGCTTCTCTTAACCCCTGTGGTGTCACAATGCATCCCATGCCCTTTTAGGCCACTTGATGTCACAATGAATCATTTGATTTTTGGCCTCCATGGTGGCATAATTGTACCAGGTTTTAATTGGGCCCCATGCTTTCACAATTCATCCCTGGCCCTTTTAGGCCCATTGGTGTCACAAGGGACCATTAGATTGTTAGCCTCCATTGGGTAACAATGGTTCCTTGCTTCTCTTAACCTCTGTGGTGTCACAATGCATTCCATGCCATTTTAGGCCACTTGATGTCACAATGAATCATTTGATTCTTGGCCTCCATGGTGTCATAATGGTTCCTTGTTTCTATTGGGCCCCATGCTGTCACAATTCATCCCTGGCCCTTTTACGCCCCCTGGTGTCAAATGGGATCCTGGGATTATTAGCCTCCATTGGGTCACAATGGATCCTTGCTTCTCTTAACCCCTGTGGTGTCACAATGCATCCCATGCCCTTTTAGGCCACTTGATGTCACAATGAATCATTTGATTCTTGGCCTCCATGGTGACATAATAGATCCTTGCTTCTATTGGTCCCCGTGCTGTAACAATCCATCCCTGGCCATTTTAGGCCCCCTGGTGTCACAAGGGATCATTAGATTGTTAGCCTGCATTGGGTCACAATGGTTCCTTGCTTCTCTTAGCCCCTGTGGTGTCACAATGCATCCCATGCCCTTTTAGGCCACTTGGTGTTACAATGAATCATTTGAGTCTTGGTCTCTATTGTGTCATAATATTTCCATGTTTTTATTGGTCCCCATGCTTTCACAATTCATCCCTGGCCCTATTGCAACCCCTGGTGTCACAATGGATCATTAGATTGTTAGCCTGCATTGGGTCACAATGGTTCCTTGCTTCTCTTAACCTCTGTGGTGTCACAATGCATTCCAAGCCCTTTTAGGCCACTTGGTCTTACAATGAACCATTTGATTCTTGGCCTTCATGGTGTCATAATGGTTCCTTGCTTCTATAGGTCCCCATGCTGTCACAGTTCATCCGTGGTCCTTTTGCACCCCCTGGTGTCAAAAGGGATTCTAAGATTGTTAGCCTGCCTTGGGTCACAATGGTTCCTTGCTTCTCTTAACCCCTGTGGTGTCACAATGCATCCCATGCCCTTTTAGGCCACTTGATGTCACAATGAATCATTTGATTTTTGGCCTCCATGGTGGCATAATTGTACCAGGTTTTAATTGGGCCCCATGCTTTCACAATTCATCCCTGGCCCTTTTAGGCCCATTGGTGTCACAAGGGACCATTAGATTGTTAGCCTCCATTGGGTAACAATGGTTCCTTGCTTCTCTTAACCTCTGTGGTGTCACAATGCATTCCATGCAATTTTAGGCCACTTGATGTCACAATGAATCATTTGATTCTTGGCCTCCATGGTGTCATAATAGTTCCTTGTTTCTATTGGGCCCCATGCTGTCGCAGTTCATCCGTGGTCCTTTTGCACCCCCTGGTGTCAAAAGGGATTCTAAGATTGTTAGCCTGCCTTGGGTCACAAAGGATCCTTGCTTCTCTTAACCCCTGTGGTGTCACAATGCATCCCATGCCCTTTTAGGCCACTTGATGTCACAATGAATCATTTGATTCTTGGCCTCCATGGTGTCATAATGGTTCCTTGTTTCTATTGGTCCCCATGCTGTCACAATTCATCCCTGGCCCTTTTACGCCCCCTGGTGTCAAATGGGATCCTGGGATTATTAGCCTCCATTGGGTCACAATGGATCCTTGCTTCTCTTAACCCCTGTGCTGTCACAATGCATCCCATGCCCTTTTAGGCCACTTGATGTCACAATGAATCATTTGATTCTGGCCTCCATGGTGACATAATAGATCCTTGCTTCTATTGGTCCCTGTGCTGTAACAATCCATCCCTGGCCATTTTAGGCCCCCTGGTGTCACAAGGGATCATTAGATTGTTAGCCTGCATTGGGTCACAATGGTTCCTTGCTTCTCTTAGCCCCTGTGGTGTCACAATGCATCCCATGCCCTTTTAGGCCACTTGGTGTTACAATGAATCATTTGAGTCTTGGTCTCTATTGTGTCATAATATTTCCATGTTTTTATTGTGCCCCATGCTTTCACAATTCATCCCTGGCCCTATTGCAACCCCTGGTGTCACAATGGATCATTAGATTGTTAGCCTGCATTGGGTCACAATGGTTCCTTGCTTCTCTTAACCTCTGTGGTGTCACAATGCATTCCAAGCCCTTTTAGGCCACTTGGTTTAATAATGAACCATTTGATTCTTTGCCTTCATGGTGTCATAATGGTTCCTTGCTTCTATAGGTCCCCATGCTGTCACAGTTCATCCGTGGTCCTTTTGCGCCCCCTGGTGTCAAAAGGCATTCTAAGATTGTTAGCCTGCCTTGGGTCACAATGGATCCTTGCTTCTCTTAACCCCTGTGGTGTCACAATGCATCCCATGCCCTTTTAGGCCACTTGATGTCACAATGAATCATTTGATTTTTGGCCTCCATGGTGGCATAATTGTACCAGGTTTTAATTGGGCCCCATGCTTTCACAATTCATCCCTGGCCCTTTTAGGCTCATTGGTGTCGCAAGGGACCATTACATTGTTAGCCTCCATTGGGTCACAATGGTTCCTTGCTTCTCTTAACCTCTGTGGTGTCACAATGCATCCCATGCCCTTTTAGGCCACTTGATGTCAATGAATCATTTGATTCTTGGCCTCCATGCTGACATAATAGATCCTTGCTTCTATTGGTCCCCGTGCTGTAACAATCCATCCCTGGCCCTTTTAGGCCCCCTGGTGTCACAAGGGATCATTAGATTGTTAGCCTGCATTGGGTCACAATGGTTCCTTGCTTCTCTTAACCTCTGTGGTGTCACAATGAATTCCATGCCATTTTAGGCCACTTGATGTCACAATGAATCATTTAATTCTTGGCCTCCATGGTGTCATAATGGTTCCTTGTTTCTATTGGGCCCCATGCTGTCACAATTCATCCCTGGCCCTTTTACGCCCCCTGGTGTCAAATGGGATCCTGGGATTATTAGCCTCCATTGGGTCACAATGGTTCCTTGCTTCTCTTAGCCCCTGTGGTGTCACAATGCATCCCATGCCCTTTTAGGCCACTTGGTGTTACAATGAATCATTTGAGTCTTGGTCTCTATTGTGTCATAATATTTCCATGTTTTTATTGTGCCCCATGCTTTCACAATTCATCCCTGGCCCTATTGCAACCCCTGGTGTCACAATGGATCATTAGATTGTTAGCCTGCATTGGGTCACAATGGTTCCTTGCTTCTCTTAACCTCTGTGGTGTCACAATGCATTCCAAGACCTTTTAGGCCACTTGGTCTTACAATGAACCATTTGATTCTTGACCTTCATGGTGTCATAATGGTTCCTTGCTTCTATAGGTCCCCATGCTGTCACAGTTCATCCGTGGTCCTTTTGCACCCCCTGGTGTCAAAAGGGATTCTAAGATTGTTAGCCTGCCTTGGGTCACAATGGTTCCTTGCTTCTCTTAACCCCTGTGGTGTCACAATGCATCCCATGCCCTTTTAGGCCACTTGATGTCACAATGAATCATTTGATTTTTGGCCTCCATGGTGGCATAATTGTACCAGGTTTTAATTGGGCCCCATGCTTTCACAATTCATCCCTGGCCCTTTTAGGCCCATTGGTGTCACAAGGGACCATTAGATTGTTAGCCTCCATTGGGTAACAATGGTTCCTTGATTCTCTTAACCTCTGTGGTGTCACAATGCATTCCATGCCATTTTAGGCCACTTGATGTCACAATGAATCATTTGATTCTTGGCCTCCATGGTGGCATAATAGTTCCTTGTTTCTATTGGGCCCCATGCTGTCGCAGTTCATCCGTGGTCCTTTTGCACCCCCTGGTGTCAAAAGGGATTCTAAGATTGTTAGCCTGCCTTGGGTCACAAAGGATCCTTGCTTCTCTTAACCCCTGTGGTGTCACAATGCATCCCATGCCCTTTTAGGCCACTTGATGTCACAATGAATCATTTGATTTTTGGCCTCCATGGTGGCATAATTGTACCAGGTTTTAATTGGGCCCCATGCTTTCACAATTCATCCCTGGCCCTTTTAGGCCCATTGGTGTCACAAGGGACCATTAGATTGTTAGCCTCCATTGGGTCACAATGGTTCCTTGCTTCTCTTAACCTCTGTGGTGTCACAATGCATTCCATGCCATTTTAGGCCACTTGATGTCACAATGAATCATTTGATTCTTGGCCTCCATGGTGTCATAATGGTTCCTTGTTTCTATTGGGCACCATGCTGTCACAATTCATCCCTGGCCCTTTTACGCACCCTGGTGTCAAATGGGATCCTGGGATTATTAGCCTCCATTGGGTCACAATGGATCCTTGCTTCTCTTAACCCCTGTGGTGTCACAATGCATCCCATGCCCTTTTAGGCCACTTGATGTCACAATGAATCATTTGATTTTTGGCCTCCATGGTGGCATAATTGTACCAGGTTTTAATTGGGCCCCATGCTTTCACAATTCATCCCTGGCCATTTTAGGCCCATTGGTGTCACAAGGGACCATTAGATTGTTAGCCTCCCTTGGGTCACAATGATTCCTTGCTTCTCTTAGCCCCTGTGGTGTCACAATGCATTCCAAGCCCTTTTAGGCCACTTGATGTCACAATGAATCATTTGATTCTTGGCCTCCATGGTGTCATAATAGTTCCTTGTTTCTATTGGGCCCCATGCTGTCACAGTTCATCCGTGGTCCTTTTGCACCCCCTGGTGTCAAAGGGGATTCTAAGATTTTTAGCCTGCCTTGGGTCACAATGGATCCTTGCTTCTCTTAACCCCTGTGGTGTCACAATGCATCCCATGCCCTTTTAGGCCACTTGATGTCACAATGAATCATTTGATTCTTGGCCTCCATGGTGACATAATAGATCCTTGCTTCTATTGGTCCCCGTGCTGTAACAATCCATCCCTGGCCATTTTAGGCCCCCTGGTGTCACAAGGGATCATTAGATTGTTAGCCTGCATTGGGTCACAATGGTTCCTTGCTTCTCTTAGGCCCTGTGGTGTCACAATGCATCCCATGCCCTTTTAGGCCACTTGGTGTTACAATGAATCATTTGAGTCTTGGTCTCTATTGTGTCATAATATTTCCATGTTTTTATTGTGCCCCTTGCTTTCACAATTCATCCCTGGCCCTATTGCAACCCCTGGGGTCACAATGGATCATTAGATTGTTAGCCTGCATTGGGTCACAATGGTTCCTTGCTTCTCTTAACCTCTGTGGTGTCACAATGCATTCCAAGCCCTTTTAGGCCACTTGGTTCTACAATGAACCATTTGATTCTTGGCCTTCATGGTGTCATAATGGTTCCTTGCTTCTATAGGTCCCCATGCTGTCACAGTTCATCCGTGGTCCTTTTGCACCCCCTGGTGTCAAAAGGGATTCTAAGATTGTTAGCCTGCCTTGGGTCACAATGGTTCCTTGCTTCTCTTAACCCCTGTGGTGTCACAATGCATCCCATGCCCTTTTAGGCCACTTGATGTCACAATGAATCATTTGATTTTTGGCCTCCATGGTGGCATAATTGTACCATGTTTTAATTGGGCCCCATGCTTTCACAATTCATCCCTGGCCCTTTTAGGCCCATTGGTGTCACAAGGGACCATTAGATTGTTAGCCTCCATTGGGTAACAATGGTTCCTTGCTTCTCTTAACCTCTGTGGTGTCACAATGCATTCCATGCCATTTTAGGCCACTTGATGTCATAATGAATCATTTGATTCTTGGCCTCCATGGTGTCATAATAGTTCCTTGTTTCTATTGGGCCCCATGCTGTCACAGTTCATCCGTGGTCCTTTTGAACCCCCTGGTGTCAAAAGGGATTCTAAGATTGTTAGCCTGCCTTGGGTCACAAAGGATCCTTGCTTCTCTTAACCCCTGTGGTGTCACAATGCATCCCATGCCCTTTTAGGCCACTTGATGTCACAATGAATCATTTCATTTTTGGCCTCCATGGTGGCATAATTGTACCAGGTTTTAATTGGGCCCCATGCTTTCACAATTCATCCCTGGCCCTTTTAGGCCCATTGGTGTCACAAGGGATCATTAGATTGTTAGCCTCCATTGGGTAACAATGGTTCCTTGCTTCTCTTAACCTCTGTGGTGTCACAATGCATTCCATGCCATATTAGGCCACTTGATGTCACAATGAACCATTTGATTCTTGGCCTCCATGGTGTCATAATGGTTCCTTGTTTCTATTGGGGCCCATGCTGTCACAATTCATCCCTGGCCCTTTTAAGCCCCCTGGTGTCAAATGGGATCCTGGGATTATTAGCCTCCATTGGGTCACAATGGATCCTTGCTTCTCTTAACCTCTGTGCTGTCACAATGCATCCCATGCCCTTTTAGGCCACTTGATGTCAATGAATCATTTGATTCTTGGCCTCCATGGTGACATAATAGATCCTTGCTTCTATTGGTCCCCGTGCTGTAACAATCCATCCCTGGCCATTTTAGGCCCCCTGGTGTTACAAGGGATCATTAGATTGTTAGCCTGCATTGGGTCACAATGGTTCCTTGCTTTTCTTAGGCCCTGTGGTGTCACAATGCATCCCATGCCCTTTTAGGCCACTTGGTGTTACAATGAATCATTTGAGTCTTGGTCTCTATTGTGTCATAGTATTTCCATGTTTTTATTGTGCCCCATGCTTTCACAATTCATCCCTGGCCCTATTGCAACCCCTGGTGTCACAATGGATCATTAGATTGTTAGCCTGCCTTGGGTCACAAAGGATCCTTGCTTCTCTTAAATCCTGTGGTGTCACAATGCATCCCATGCCCTTTTAGGCCACTTGATGTCACAATGAATCATTTGATTCTTGGCGTCCATGGTGGCATAATAGATCCTTGCTTCCATTGGTCCCCGTGCTGTTACAATCCATCCCTGGCCATTTTAGGACCCCTGGTGTCACAAGGGATCATTAGATATTTAGCAAGCATTGGGTCACAATGGTTCCTTGCTTCTCTTAACCTCTGTGGTGTCACAATGCATCCCATGCCCTTTTAGGCCACTTGATGTCACAATGAATCATTTGATACTTGGCCTCCATGGTGACATAAGAGATCCTTGCTTCTATTGGTCCCCGTGCTGTAACAATTCATCCCTGGGCCTTTTTATACCCCCTGGTGCCACAAGGGATCATTAGATTGTTAGCCTGCATTGGGTCACAATGGTTCCTTGCTTCTCTTAACCTCTGTGGTGTCACAATGCATTCCAAGCGCTTTTATGCCACTTGGTCTTACAATGAACCATTTGATTCTTGGCCTTCATGGTGTCATAATGGTTCCTTGTTTCTATTGGTCCCCATGCTGTCACAATTCATCCCTGGCCCTTTTACGCCCCCTGGTGTCAAATGGGATCCTGGGTTTATTAGCCTCCATTGGGTCACAATGGATCCTTGCTTCTCTTAACCCCTGTGGTGTCACAATGCATCCCATGCCCTTTTTTGGCCACTTGATGTCAGAATGAATCATTTGATTCTTGGCCTCCATGGTGGCATAATAGATCCTTGCTTCTATTGGTCCCCGTGCTGTAACAATCCATCCCTGGCCATTTTAGGCCCCCTGGTGTCACAAGGGATCATTAGATTGTTAGCCTGCATTGGGTCACAATGGTTCCTTGCTTCTCTTAACCCCTGTGGTGTCACAATGCATCCCATGCCCTTTTAGGCCACTTGATGTCACAATGAATCATTTGATTTTTGGCCTCCATGGTGGCATAATTGTACCAGGATTTAATTGGGCCCCATGCTTTCACAATTCATCCCTGGTCCTTTTAGGCCCATTGGTGTCACAAGGGACCATTAGATTGTTAGCCTCCATTGGGTAACACTGGTTCCTTGCTTCTCTTAACCTCTGTGGTGTCACAATGCATTCCATGCCATTTTAGGCCACTTGATGTCACAATGAATCATTTGATTCTTGGCCTCCATGGTGGCATAATAGTTCCTTGTTTCTATTGGGCCCCATGCTGTCACAGTTCATCCGTGGTCCTTTTGAACCCCCTGGTGTCAAAAGGGATTCTAAGATTGTTAGCCTGACTTGGGTCACAACGGATCCTTGCTTCTCGTAACCCCTGTGGTGTCACAATGCATCCCATGCCCTTTTAGGCCACTTGATGTCACAATGAATCATTTGATTTTTGGCCTCCATGGTGGCATAATTGTACCAGGTTTTAATTGGGCCCCATGCTTTCACAATTCATCCCTGGCCCTTTTAGGCCCATTGGTGTCACAAGGGACCATTAGATTGTTAGCCTCCATTGGGTAACAATGGTTCCTTGCTTCTGTTATCCTCTGTGGTGTCACAATGCATTCCATGCCTTTTTAGGCCACTTAATGTCACAATGAATCATTTGATTCTTGGCCTCCATGGTGTCATAATGGTTCCTTGTTTCTATTGGGCCCCATGCTGTCACAATTCATCCCTGGCCCTTTTACGCCCCCTGGTGTCAAATGGGATCCTGGGATTATTAGCCTCCATTGGGTCACAATGGATCCTTGCTTCTCTTAACCCCTGTGGTGTCACAATGCATCCCATGCCCTTTTAGGCCACTTGATGTCACAATGAATCATTTGATTCTTGGCCTCCATGGTGACATAATAGATCCTTGCTTCTATTGGTCCCCGTGCTGTAACAATCCATCCCTGGCCATTTTAGGCCCCCTGGTGTCACAAGGGATCATTAGATTGTTAGCCTGCATTGGGTCACAATGGTTCCTTGGTTCTCTTAGCCCCTGTGGTGTCACAGTGCATCCCATGCCCTTTTAGGCCACTTGGTGTTACAATGAATCATTTGAGTCTTGGTCTCTATTGTGTCATAATATTTCCATGTTTTTATTGTGCCCCATGCTTTCACAATTCATCCCTGGCCCGATTGCAACCTCTGGTGTCACAATGGATCAT
The DNA here is from genome assembly GCF_963662255.1 of Cinclus cinclus. Classification (NCBI taxonomy): domain Eukaryota; kingdom Metazoa; phylum Chordata; class Aves; order Passeriformes; family Cinclidae; genus Cinclus; species Cinclus cinclus. The sequence goes on along the minus strand of NW_026912222.1, from coordinate 1,741,742 downwards.
TAGATTGTTAGCCTCCATTGGGTAACAATGGTTCCTTGCTTCTCTTAACCTCTGTGGTGTCACAATGCATTCCATGCCATTTTAGGCCACTTGATGTCACAATGAATCATTTGATTCTTGGCCTCCATGGTGTCATAATGGTTCCTTGTTTCTATTGGTCCCCATGCTGTCACAATTCATCCCTGGCCCTTTTACGCCCCCTGGTGTCAAATGGGATCCTGGGATTATTAGCCTGCATTGGGTCACAATGGATCCTTGCTTCTCTGAACCCCTGTGGTGTCACAATGCATCCCATGCCCTTTTAGGCCACTTGATGTCACAATGAATCATTTGATTCTTGGCCTCCATGGTGGCATAATAGATCCTTGCTTCTATTGGTCCCCGTGCTGTAACAATCCATCCCTGGCCATTTTAGGCCCCCTGGTGTCACAAGGGATCATTAGATTTTTAGCCTGCATTGGGTCACAATGGTTCCTTGCTTCTCTTAACCTCTGTGGTGTCACAATGCATCCCATGCCCTTTTAGGCCACTTGATGTCACAATGAATCATTTGATTCTTGGCCTCCATGGTGGCATAATTGTACCAGGTTTTAATTGGGCCCCATGCTTTCACAATTCATCCCTGGCCCTTTTAGGCCCATTGGTGTCACAAGGAACCATTAGATTGTTAGCCTCCATTGGGTAACAATGGTTCCTTGCTTCTCTTAACCTCTGTGGTGTCACAATGCATTCCATGCCATTTTAGGCCACTTGATGTCACAATGAATCATTTGATTCTTGGCCTCCATGGTGTCATAATGGTTCCTTGTTTCTATTGGTCCCCATGCTGTCACAATTCATCCCTGGCCCTTTTACGCCCCCTGGTGCCAAATGGGATCCTGGGATTATTAGCCTCCATTGGGTCACAATGGATCCTTGCTTCTCTTAACCCCTGTGGTGTCACAATGCATCCCATGCCCTTTTAGGCCACTTGATGTCACAATGAATCATTTGATTCTTGGCCTCCATGGTGGCATAATAGATCCTTGATTCTATTGGTCCCCGTGCTGTAACAATCCATCCCTGGGCATTTTAGGCCCCCTGGTGTCACAAGGGATCATTAGATTTTTAGCAAGCATTGGGTCACAATGGTTCCTTGCTTCTCTTAACCTCTGTGGTGTCACAATGCATCCCATGCCCTTTTAGGCCACTTGATGTCACAATGAATCATTTGATTCTTGGCCTCCATGGTGACATAATAGACCCTTGCTTCTATTGGTCCCCGTGCTGTAACAATTCATCCCTTGCCCTTTTTATAGCCCCTGGTGCCACAAGGGATCATTAGATTGTTAGCCTGCATTGGGTCACAATGGATCCTTGCTTCTCTTAACCTCTGTGGTGTCACAATGCATTCCAAGCCCTTTTAGGCCACTTGGTCTTACAATGAACCATTTGATTCTTGGCCTTCATGGTGTCATAATGGTTCCTTGTTTCTATTGGTCCCCATGCTGTCACAATTCATCCCTGGCCCTTTTACGCCCCCTGGTGTCAAATGGGATCCTGGGATTATTAGCCTCCATTGGGTCACAAGGGTTCCTTGCTTCTCTGAACCTCTGTGGTGTCACAATGCATCCCATGCCCTTTTAGGCCACTTGATGTCACAATGAATCATTTGATTCTTGGCCTCCATGGTGGCATAATAGATCCTTGCTTCTTTTGGTCCCCGTGCTGTAACAATCCATCCCTGGCCATTTTAGGCCCCCTGGTGTCACAAGGGATCATTAGATTGTTAGCCTGCATTGGGTCACAATGGTTCCTTGCTTCTCTTAACCTCTGTGGTGTCACAATGCATCCCATGCCCTTTTAGGCCACTTGATGTCACAATGAACCATTTGATTTTTGGCCTCCATGGTGGCATAATTTTACCAGGTTTTAATTGGGCCCCATGCTTTCACAATCCATCCCTGGCCCTTTTACGCCCCCTGGTGCCAAATGGGATCCTGGGATTATTAGCCTCCATTGGGTCACAATGGATCCTTGCTTCTCTTAACCTCTGTGGTGTCACAATGCATCCCATGCCCTTTTAGGCCACTTGATGTCACAATGAATCATTTGATTCTTGGCCTCCATGGTGTCATAATAGTTCCTTGTTTCTATTGGGCCCCATGCTGTCGCAGTTCATCCGTGGTCCTTTTGCACCCCCTGGTGTCAAAAGGGATTCTAAGATTGTTAGCCTGCCTTGGGTCACAAAGGATCCTTGCTTCTCTTAACCCCTGTGGTGTCACAATGCATCCCATGCCCTTTTAGGCCACTTGATGTCACAATGAATCATTTGATTCTTGGCCTCCATGGTGTCATAATGGTTCCTTGTTTCTATTGGTCCTCATGCTGTCACAATTCATCCCTGGCCCTTTTACGCCCCCTGGTGTCAAATGGGATCCTGGGATTATTAGCCTCCATTGGGTCACAATGGATCCTTGCTTCTCTTAACCCCTGTGCTGTCACAATGCATCCCATGCCCTTTTAGGCCACTTGATGTCACAATGAATCATTTGATTCTGGCCTCCATGGTGACATAATAGATCCTTGCTTCTATTGGTCCCTGTGCTGTAACAATCCATCCCTGGCCATTTTAGGCCCCCTGGTGTCACAAGGGATCATTAGATTGTTAGCCTGCATTGGGTCACAATGGTTCCTTGCTTCTCTTAGCCCCTGTGGTGTCACAATGCATCCCATGCCCTTTTAGGCCACTTGGTGTTACAATGAATCATTTGAGTCTTGGTCTCTATTGTGTCATAATATTTCCATGTTTTTATTGTGCCCCATGCTTTCACAATTCATCCCTGGCCCTATTGCAACCCCTGGTGTCACAATGGATCATTAGATTGTTAGCCTGCATTGGGTCACAATGGTTCCTTGCTTCTCTTAACCTCTGTGGTGTCACAATGCATTCCAAGCCCTTTTAGGCCACTTGGTTTAATAATGAACCATTTGATTCTTTGCCTTCATGGTGTCATAATGGTTCCTTGCTTCTATAGGTCCCCATGCTGTCACAGTTCATCCGTGGTCCTTTTGCGCCCCCTGGTGTCAAAAGGCATTCTAAGATTGTTAGCCTGCCTTGGGTCACAATGGATCCTTGCTTCTCTTAACCCCTGTGGTGTCACAATGCATCCCATGCCCTTTTAGGCCACTTGATGTCACAATGAATCATTTGATTTTTGGCCTCCATGGTGGCATAATTGTACCAGGTTTTAATTGGGCCCCATGCTTTCACAATTCATCCCTGGCCCTTTTAGGCTCATTGGTGTCGCAAGGGACCATTACATTGTTAGCCTCCATTGGGTCACAATGGTTCCTTGCTTCTCTTAACCTCTGTGGTGTCACAATGCATCCCATGCCCTTTTAGGCCACTTGATGTCAATGAATCATTTGATTCTTGGCCTCCATGCTGACATAATAGATCCTTGCTTCTATTGGTCCCCGTGCTGTAACAATCCATCCCTGGCCCTTTTAGGCCCCCTGGTGTCACAAGGGATCATTAGATTGTTAGCCTGCATTGGGTCACAATGGTTCCTTGCTTCTCTTAACCTCTGTGGTGTCACAATGAATTCCATGCCATTTTAGGCCACTTGATGTCACAATGAATCATTTAATTCTTGGCCTCCATGGTGTCATAATGGTTCCTTGTTTCTATTGGGCCCCATGCTGTCACAATTCATCCCTGGCCCTTTTACGCCCCCTGGTGTCAAATGGGATCCTGGGATTATTAGCCTCCATTGGGTCACAATGGTTCCTTGCTTCTCTTAGCCCCTGTGGTGTCACAATGCATCCCATGCCCTTTTAGGCCACTTGGTGTTACAATGAATCATTTGAGTCTTGGTCTCTATTGTGTCATAATATTTCCATGTTTTTATTGTGCCCCATGCTTTCACAATTCATCCCTGGCCCTATTGCAACCCCTGGTGTCACAATGGATCATTAGATTGTTAGCCTGCATTGGGTCACAATGGTTCCTTGCTTCTCTTAACCTCTGTGGTGTCACAATGCATTCCAAGACCTTTTAGGCCACTTGGTCTTACAATGAACCATTTGATTCTTGACCTTCATGGTGTCATAATGGTTCCTTGCTTCTATAGGTCCCCATGCTGTCACAGTTCATCCGTGGTCCTTTTGCACCCCCTGGTGTCAAAAGGGATTCTAAGATTGTTAGCCTGCCTTGGGTCACAATGGTTCCTTGCTTCTCTTAACCCCTGTGGTGTCACAATGCATCCCATGCCCTTTTAGGCCACTTGATGTCACAATGAATCATTTGATTTTTGGCCTCCATGGTGGCATAATTGTACCAGGTTTTAATTGGGCCCCATGCTTTCACAATTCATCCCTGGCCCTTTTAGGCCCATTGGTGTCACAAGGGACCATTAGATTGTTAGCCTCCATTGGGTAACAATGGTTCCTTGATTCTCTTAACCTCTGTGGTGTCACAATGCATTCCATGCCATTTTAGGCCACTTGATGTCACAATGAATCATTTGATTCTTGGCCTCCATGGTGGCATAATAGTTCCTTGTTTCTATTGGGCCCCATGCTGTCGCAGTTCATCCGTGGTCCTTTTGCACCCCCTGGTGTCAAAAGGGATTCTAAGATTGTTAGCCTGCCTTGGGTCACAAAGGATCCTTGCTTCTCTTAACCCCTGTGGTGTCACAATGCATCCCATGCCCTTTTAGGCCACTTGATGTCACAATGAATCATTTGATTTTTGGCCTCCATGGTGGCATAATTGTACCAGGTTTTAATTGGGCCCCATGCTTTCACAATTCATCCCTGGCCCTTTTAGGCCCATTGGTGTCACAAGGGACCATTAGATTGTTAGCCTCCATTGGGTCACAATGGTTCCTTGCTTCTCTTAACCTCTGTGGTGTCACAATGCATTCCATGCCATTTTAGGCCACTTGATGTCACAATGAATCATTTGATTCTTGGCCTCCATGGTGTCATAATGGTTCCTTGTTTCTATTGGGCACCATGCTGTCACAATTCATCCCTGGCCCTTTTACGCACCCTGGTGTCAAATGGGATCCTGGGATTATTAGCCTCCATTGGGTCACAATGGATCCTTGCTTCTCTTAACCCCTGTGGTGTCACAATGCATCCCATGCCCTTTTAGGCCACTTGATGTCACAATGAATCATTTGATTTTTGGCCTCCATGGTGGCATAATTGTACCAGGTTTTAATTGGGCCCCATGCTTTCACAATTCATCCCTGGCCATTTTAGGCCCATTGGTGTCACAAGGGACCATTAGATTGTTAGCCTCCCTTGGGTCACAATGATTCCTTGCTTCTCTTAGCCCCTGTGGTGTCACAATGCATTCCAAGCCCTTTTAGGCCACTTGATGTCACAATGAATCATTTGATTCTTGGCCTCCATGGTGTCATAATAGTTCCTTGTTTCTATTGGGCCCCATGCTGTCACAGTTCATCCGTGGTCCTTTTGCACCCCCTGGTGTCAAAGGGGATTCTAAGATTTTTAGCCTGCCTTGGGTCACAATGGATCCTTGCTTCTCTTAACCCCTGTGGTGTCACAATGCATCCCATGCCCTTTTAGGCCACTTGATGTCACAATGAATCATTTGATTCTTGGCCTCCATGGTGACATAATAGATCCTTGCTTCTATTGGTCCCCGTGCTGTAACAATCCATCCCTGGCCATTTTAGGCCCCCTGGTGTCACAAGGGATCATTAGATTGTTAGCCTGCATTGGGTCACAATGGTTCCTTGCTTCTCTTAGGCCCTGTGGTGTCACAATGCATCCCATGCCCTTTTAGGCCACTTGGTGTTACAATGAATCATTTGAGTCTTGGTCTCTATTGTGTCATAATATTTCCATGTTTTTATTGTGCCCCTTGCTTTCACAATTCATCCCTGGCCCTATTGCAACCCCTGGGGTCACAATGGATCATTAGATTGTTAGCCTGCATTGGGTCACAATGGTTCCTTGCTTCTCTTAACCTCTGTGGTGTCACAATGCATTCCAAGCCCTTTTAGGCCACTTGGTTCTACAATGAACCATTTGATTCTTGGCCTTCATGGTGTCATAATGGTTCCTTGCTTCTATAGGTCCCCATGCTGTCACAGTTCATCCGTGGTCCTTTTGCACCCCCTGGTGTCAAAAGGGATTCTAAGATTGTTAGCCTGCCTTGGGTCACAATGGTTCCTTGCTTCTCTTAACCCCTGTGGTGTCACAATGCATCCCATGCCCTTTTAGGCCACTTGATGTCACAATGAATCATTTGATTTTTGGCCTCCATGGTGGCATAATTGTACCATGTTTTAATTGGGCCCCATGCTTTCACAATTCATCCCTGGCCCTTTTAGGCCCATTGGTGTCACAAGGGACCATTAGATTGTTAGCCTCCATTGGGTAACAATGGTTCCTTGCTTCTCTTAACCTCTGTGGTGTCACAATGCATTCCATGCCATTTTAGGCCACTTGATGTCATAATGAATCATTTGATTCTTGGCCTCCATGGTGTCATAATAGTTCCTTGTTTCTATTGGGCCCCATGCTGTCACAGTTCATCCGTGGTCCTTTTGAACCCCCTGGTGTCAAAAGGGATTCTAAGATTGTTAGCCTGCCTTGGGTCACAAAGGATCCTTGCTTCTCTTAACCCCTGTGGTGTCACAATGCATCCCATGCCCTTTTAGGCCACTTGATGTCACAATGAATCATTTCATTTTTGGCCTCCATGGTGGCATAATTGTACCAGGTTTTAATTGGGCCCCATGCTTTCACAATTCATCCCTGGCCCTTTTAGGCCCATTGGTGTCACAAGGGATCATTAGATTGTTAGCCTCCATTGGGTAACAATGGTTCCTTGCTTCTCTTAACCTCTGTGGTGTCACAATGCATTCCATGCCATATTAGGCCACTTGATGTCACAATGAACCATTTGATTCTTGGCCTCCATGGTGTCATAATGGTTCCTTGTTTCTATTGGGGCCCATGCTGTCACAATTCATCCCTGGCCCTTTTAAGCCCCCTGGTGTCAAATGGGATCCTGGGATTATTAGCCTCCATTGGGTCACAATGGATCCTTGCTTCTCTTAACCTCTGTGCTGTCACAATGCATCCCATGCCCTTTTAGGCCACTTGATGTCAATGAATCATTTGATTCTTGGCCTCCATGGTGACATAATAGATCCTTGCTTCTATTGGTCCCCGTGCTGTAACAATCCATCCCTGGCCATTTTAGGCCCCCTGGTGTTACAAGGGATCATTAGATTGTTAGCCTGCATTGGGTCACAATGGTTCCTTGCTTTTCTTAGGCCCTGTGGTGTCACAATGCATCCCATGCCCTTTTAGGCCACTTGGTGTTACAATGAATCATTTGAGTCTTGGTCTCTATTGTGTCATAGTATTTCCATGTTTTTATTGTGCCCCATGCTTTCACAATTCATCCCTGGCCCTATTGCAACCCCTGGTGTCACAATGGATCATTAGATTGTTAGCCTGCCTTGGGTCACAAAGGATCCTTGCTTCTCTTAAATCCTGTGGTGTCACAATGCATCCCATGCCCTTTTAGGCCACTTGATGTCACAATGAATCATTTGATTCTTGGCGTCCATGGTGGCATAATAGATCCTTGCTTCCATTGGTCCCCGTGCTGTTACAATCCATCCCTGGCCATTTTAGGACCCCTGGTGTCACAAGGGATCATTAGATATTTAGCAAGCATTGGGTCACAATGGTTCCTTGCTTCTCTTAACCTCTGTGGTGTCACAATGCATCCCATGCCCTTTTAGGCCACTTGATGTCACAATGAATCATTTGATACTTGGCCTCCATGGTGACATAAGAGATCCTTGCTTCTATTGGTCCCCGTGCTGTAACAATTCATCCCTGGGCCTTTTTATACCCCCTGGTGCCACAAGGGATCATTAGATTGTTAGCCTGCATTGGGTCACAATGGTTCCTTGCTTCTCTTAACCTCTGTGGTGTCACAATGCATTCCAAGCGCTTTTATGCCACTTGGTCTTACAATGAACCATTTGATTCTTGGCCTTCATGGTGTCATAATGGTTCCTTGTTTCTATTGGTCCCCATGCTGTCACAATTCATCCCTGGCCCTTTTACGCCCCCTGGTGTCAAATGGGATCCTGGGTTTATTAGCCTCCATTGGGTCACAATGGATCCTTGCTTCTCTTAACCCCTGTGGTGTCACAATGCATCCCATGCCCTTTTTTGGCCACTTGATGTCAGAATGAATCATTTGATTCTTGGCCTCCATGGTGGCATAATAGATCCTTGCTTCTATTGGTCCCCGTGCTGTAACAATCCATCCCTGGCCATTTTAGGCCCCCTGGTGTCACAAGGGATCATTAGATTGTTAGCCTGCATTGGGTCACAATGGTTCCTTGCTTCTCTTAACCCCTGTGGTGTCACAATGCATCCCATGCCCTTTTAGGCCACTTGATGTCACAATGAATCATTTGATTTTTGGCCTCCATGGTGGCATAATTGTACCAGGATTTAATTGGGCCCCATGCTTTCACAATTCATCCCTGGTCCTTTTAGGCCCATTGGTGTCACAAGGGACCATTAGATTGTTAGCCTCCATTGGGTAACACTGGTTCCTTGCTTCTCTTAACCTCTGTGGTGTCACAATGCATTCCATGCCATTTTAGGCCACTTGATGTCACAATGAATCATTTGATTCTTGGCCTCCATGGTGGCATAATAGTTCCTTGTTTCTATTGGGCCCCATGCTGTCACAGTTCATCCGTGGTCCTTTTGAACCCCCTGGTGTCAAAAGGGATTCTAAGATTGTTAGCCTGACTTGGGTCACAACGGATCCTTGCTTCTCGTAACCCCTGTGGTGTCACAATGCATCCCATGCCCTTTTAGGCCACTTGATGTCACAATGAATCATTTGATTTTTGGCCTCCATGGTGGCATAATTGTACCAGGTTTTAATTGGGCCCCATGCTTTCACAATTCATCCCTGGCCCTTTTAGGCCCATTGGTGTCACAAGGGACCATTAGATTGTTAGCCTCCATTGGGTAACAATGGTTCCTTGCTTCTGTTATCCTCTGTGGTGTCACAATGCATTCCATGCCTTTTTAGGCCACTTAATGTCACAATGAATCATTTGATTCTTGGCCTCCATGGTGTCATAATGGTTCCTTGTTTCTATTGGGCCCCATGCTGTCACAATTCATCCCTGGCCCTTTTACGCCCCCTGGTGTCAAATGGGATCCTGGGATTATTAGCCTCCATTGGGTCACAATGGATCCTTGCTTCTCTTAACCCCTGTGGTGTCACAATGCATCCCATGCCCTTTTAGGCCACTTGATGTCACAATGAATCATTTGATTCTTGGCCTCCATGGTGACATAATAGATCCTTGCTTCTATTGGTCCCCGTGCTGTAACAATCCATCCCTGGCCATTTTAGGCCCCCTGGTGTCACAAGGGATCATTAGATTGTTAGCCTGCATTGGGTCACAATGGTTCCTTGGTTCTCTTAGCCCCTGTGGTGTCACAGTGCATCCCATGCCCTTTTAGGCCACTTGGTGTTACAATGAATCATTTGAGTCTTGGTCTCTATTGTGTCATAATATTTCCATGTTTTTATTGTGCCCCATGCTTTCACAATTCATCCCTGGCCCGATTGCAACCTCTGGTGTCACAATGGATCATTAGATTGTTAGCCTCCATTGGGTAACAATGGTTCCTTGCTTCTCTTAACCTCTGTGGTGTCACAATGCATTCCATGCCATTTTAGGCCACTTGATGTCACAATGAATCATTTGATTCTTGGCCTCCATGGTGTCATAATGGTTCCTTGTTTCTATTGGTCCCCATGCTGTCACAATTCATCCCTGGCCCTTTTACGCCCCCTGGTGTCAAATGGGATCCTGGGATTATTAGCCTGCATTGGGTCACAATGGATCCTTGCTTCTCTGAACCCCTGTGGTGTCACAATGCATCCCATGCCCTTTTAGGCCACTTGATGTCACAATGAATCATTTGATTCTTGGCCTCCATGGTGGCATAATAGATCCTTGCTTCTATTGGTCCCCGTGCTGTAACAATCCATCCCTGGCCATTTTAGGCCCCCTGGTGTCACAAGGGATCATTAGATTTTTAGCCTGCATTGGGTCACAATGGTTCCTTGCTTCTCTTAACCTCTGTGGTGTCACAATGCATCCCATGCCCTTTTAGGCCACTTGATGTCACAATGAATCATTTGATTCTTGGCCTCCATGGTGGCATAATTGTACCAGGTTTTAATTGGGCCCCATGCTTTCACAATTCATCCCTGGCCCTTTTAGGCCCATTGGTGTCACAAGGAACCATTAGATTGTTAGCCTCCATTGGGTAACAATGGTTCCTTGCTTCTCTTAACCTCTGTGGTGTCACAATGCATTCCATGCCATTTTAGGCCACTTGATGTCACAATGAATCATTTGATTCTTGGCCTCCATGGTGTCATAATGGTTCCTTGTTTCTATTGGTCCCCATGCTGTCACAATTCATCCCTGGCCCTTTTACGCCCCCTGGTGCCAAATGGGATCCTGGGATTATTAGCCTCCATTGGGTCACAATGGATCCTTGCTTCTCTTAACCCCTGTGGTGTCACAATGCATCCCATGCCCTTTTAGGCCACTTGATGTCACAATGAATCATTTGATTCTTGGCCTCCATGGTGGCATAATAGATCCTTGATTCTATTGGTCCCCGTGCTGTAACAATCCATCCCTGGGCATTTTAGGCCCCCTGGTGTCACAAGGGATCATTAGATTTTTAGCAAGCATTGGGTCACAATGGTTCCTTGCTTCTCTTAACCTCTGTGGTGTCACAATGCATCCCATGCCCTTTTAGGCCACTTGATGTCACAATGAATCATTTGATTCTTGGCCTCCATGGTGACATAATAGACCCTTGCTTCTATTGGTCCCCGTGCTGTAACAATTCATCCCTTGCCCTTTTTATAGCCCCTGGTGCCACAAGGGATCATTAGATTGTTAGCCTGCATTGGGTCACAATGGATCCTTGCTTCTCTTAACCTCTGTGGTGTCACAATGCATTCCAAGCCCTTTTAGGCCACTTGGTCTTACAATGAACCATTTGATTCTTGGCCTTCATGGTGTCATAATGGTTCCTTGTTTCTATTGGTCCCCATGCTGTCACAATTCATCCCTGGCCCTTTTACGCCCCCTGGTGTCAAATGGGATCCTGGGATTATTAGCCTCCATTGGGTCACAAGGGTTCCTTGCTTCTCTGAACCTCTGTGGTGTCACAATGCATCCCATGCCCTTTTAGGCCACTTGATGTCACAATGAATCATTTGATTCTTGGCCTCCATGGTGGCATAATAGATCCTTGCTTCTTTTGGTCCCCGTGCTGTAACAATCCATCCCTGGCCATTTTAGGCCCCCTGGTGTCACAAGGGATCATTAGATTGTTAGCCTGCATTGGGTCACAATGGTTCCTTGCTTCTCTTAACCTCTGTGGTGTCACAATGCATCCCATGCCCTTTTAGGCCACTTGATGTCACAATGAACCATTTGATTTTTGGCCTCCATGGTGGCATAATTTTACCAGGTTTTAATTGGGCCCCATGCTTTCACAATCCATCCCTGGCCCTTTTACGCCCCCTGGTGCCAAATGGGATCCTGGGATTATTAGCCTCCATTGGGTCACAATGGATCCTTGCTTCTCTTAACCCCTGTGGTGTCACAATGCATTCCATGCCATTTTAGGCCACTTGATGTCATAATGAATCATTTGATTCTTGGCCTCCATGGTGTCATAATAGTTCCTTGTTTCTATTGGGCCCCATGCTGTCGCAGTTCATCCGTGGTCCTTTTGCACCCCCTGGTGTCAAAAGGGATTCTAAGATTGTTAGCCTGCCTTGGGTCACAAAGGATCCTTGCTTCTCTTAACCCCTGTGGTGTCACAATGCATCCCATGCCCTTTTAGGCCACTTGATGTCACAATGAATCATTTGATTCTTGGCCTCCATGGTGTCATAATGGTTCCTTGTTTCTATTGGTCCCCATGCTGTCACAATTCATCCCTGGCCCTTTTACGCCCCCTGGTGTCAAATGGGATCCTGGGATTATTAGCCTCCATTGGGTCACAATGGATCCTTGCTTCTCTTAACCCCTGTGCTGTCACAATGCATCCCATGCCCTTTTAGGCCACTTGATGTCACAATGAATCATTTGATTCTGGCCTCCATGGTGACATAATAGATCCTTGCTTCTATTGGTCCCTGTGCTGTAACAATCCATCCCTGGCCATTTTAGGCCCCCTGGTGTCACAAGGGATCATTAGATTGTTAGCCTGCATTGGGTCACAATGGTTCCTTGCTTCTCTTAGCCCCTGTGGTGTCACAATGCATCCCATGCCCTTTTAGGCCACTTGGTGTTACAATGAATCATTTGAGTCTTGGTCTCTATTGTGTCATAATATTTCCATGTTTTTATTGTGCCCCATGCTTTCACAATTCATCCCTGGCCCTATTGCAACCCCTGGTGTCACAATGGATCATTAGATTGTTAGCCTGCATTGGGTCACAATGGTTCCTTGCTTCTCTTAACCTCTGTGGTGTCACAATGCATTCCAAGCCCTTTTAGGCCACTTGGTTTAATAATGAACCATTTGATTCTTTGCCTTCATGGTGTCATAATGGTTCCTTGCTTCTATAGGTCCCCATGCTGTCACAGTTCATCCGTGGTCCTTTTGCGCCCCCTGGTGTCAAAAGGCATTCTAAGATTGTTAGCCTGCCTTGGGTCACAATGGATCCTTGCTTCTCTTAACCCCTGTGGTGTCACAATGCATCCCATGCCCTTTTAGGCCACTTGATGTCACAATGAATCATTTGATTTTTGGCCTCCATGGTGGCATAATTGTACCAGGTTTTAATTGGGCCCCATGCTTTCACAATTCATCCCTGGCCCTTTTAGGCTCATTGGTGTCGCAAGGGACCATTACATTGTTAGCCTCCATTGGGTCACAATGGTTCCTTGCTTCTCTTAACCTCTGTGGTGTCACAATGCATCCCATGCCCTTTTAGGCCACTTGATGTCAATGAATCATTTGATTCTTGGCCTCCATGCTGACATAATAGATCCTTGCTTCTATTGGTCCCCGTGCTGTAACAATCCATCCCTGGCCCTTTTAGGCCCCCTGGTGTCACAAGGGATCATTAGATTGTTAGCCTGCATTGGGTCACAATGGTTCCTTGCTTCTCTTAACCTCTGTGGTGTCACAATGAATTCCATGCCATTTTAGGCCACTTGATGTCACAATGAATCATTTAATTCTTGGCCTCCATGGTGTCATAATGGTTCCTTGTTTCTATTGGGCCCCATGCTGTCACAATTCATCCCTGGCCCTTTTACGCCCCCTGGTGTCAAATGGGATCCTGGGATTATTAGCCTCCATTGGGTCACAATGGTTCCTTGCTTCTCTTAGCCCCTGTGGTGTCACAATGCATCCCATGCCCTTTTAGGCCACTTGGTGTTACAATGAATCATTTGAGTCTTGGTCTCTATTGTGTCATAATATTTCCATGTTTTTATTGTGCCCCATGCTTTCACAATTCATCCCTGGCCCTATTGCAACCCCTGGTGTCACAATGGATCATTAGATTGTTAGCCTGCATTGGGTCACAATGGTTCCTTGCTTCTCTTAACCTCTGTGGTGTCACAATGCATTCCAAGACCTTTTAGGCCACTTGGTCTTACAATGAACCATTTGATTCTTGACCTTCATGGTGTCATAATGGTTCCTTGCTTCTATAGGTCCCCATGCTGTCACAGTTCATCCGTGGTCCTTTTGCACCCCCTGGTGTCAAAAGGGATTCTAAGATTGTTAGCCTGCCTTGGGTCACAATGGTTCCTTGCTTCTCTTAACCCCTGTGGTGTCACAATGCATCCCATGCCCTTTTAGGCCACTTGATGTCACAATGAATCATTTGATTTTTGGCCTCCATGGTGGCATAATTGTACCAGGTTTTAATTGGGCCCCATGCTTTCACAATTCATCCCTGGCCCTTTTAGGCCCATTGGTGTCACAAGGGACCATTAGATTGTTAGCCTCCATTGGGTAACAATGGTTCCTTGATTCTCTTAACCTCTGTGGTGTCACAATGCATTCCATGCCATTTTAGGCCACTTGATGTCACAATGAATCATTTGATTCTTGGCCTCCATGGTGGCATAATAGTTCCTTGTTTCTATTGGGCCCCATGCTGTCGCAGTTCATCCGTGGTCCTTTTGCACCCCCTGGTGTCAAAAGGGATTCTAAGATTGTTAGCCTGCCTTGGGTCACAAAGGATCCTTGCTTCTCTTAACCCCTGTGGTGTCACAATGCATCCCATGCCCTTTTAGGCCACTTGATGTCACAATGAATCATTTGATTTTTGGCCTCCATGGTGGCATAATTGTACCAGGTTTTAATTGGGCCCCATGCTTTCACAATTCATCCCTGGCCCTTTTAGGCCCATTGGTGTCACAAGGGACCATTAGATTGTTAGCCTCCATTGGGTCACAATGGTTCCTTGCTTCTCTTAACCTCTGTGGTGTCACAATGCATTCCATGCCATTTTAGGCCACTTGATGTCACAATGAATCATTTGATTCTTGGCCTCCATGGTGTCATAATGGTTCCTTGTTTCTATTGGGCACCATGCTGTCACAATTCATCCCTGGCCCTTTTACGCACCCTGGTGTCAAATGGGATCCTGGGATTATTAGCCTCCATTGGGTCACAATGGATCCTTGCTTCTCTTAACCCCTGTGGTGTCACAATGCATCCCATGCCCTTTTAGGCCACTTGATGTCACAATGAATCATTTGATTTTTGGCCTCCATGGTGGCATAATTGTACCAGGTTTTAATTGGGCCCCATGCTTTCACAATTCATCCCTGGCCATTTTAGGCCCATTGGTGTCACAAGGGACCATTAGATTGTTAGCCTCCCTTGGGTCACAATGATTCCTTGCTTCTCTTAGCCCCTGTGGTGTCACAATGCATTCCAAGCCCTTTTAGGCCACTTGATGTCACAATGAATCATTTGATTCTTGGCCTCCATGGTGTCATAATAGTTCCTTGTTTCTATTGGGCCCCATGCTGTCACAGTTCATCCGTGGTCCTTTTGCACCCCCTGGTGTCAAAGGGGATTCTAAGATTTTTAGCCTGCCTTGGGTCACAATGGATCCTTGCTTCTCTTAACCCCTGTGGTGTCACAATGCATCCCATGCCCTTTTAGGCCACTTGATGTCACAATGAATCATTTGATTCTTGGCCTCCATGGTGACATAATAGATCCTTGCTTCTATTGGTCCCCGTGCTGTAACAATCCATCCCTGGCCATTTTAGGCCCCCTGGTGTCACAAGGGATCATTAGATTGTTAGCCTGCATTGGGTCACAATGGTTCCTTGCTTCTCTTAGGCCCTGTGGTGTCACAATGCATCCCATGCCCTTTTAGGCCACTTGGTGTTACAATGAATCATTTGAGTCTTGGTCTCTATTGTGTCATAATATTTCCATGTTTTTATTGTGCCCCTTGCTTTCACAATTCATCCCTGGCCCTATTGCAACCCCTGGGGTCACAATGGATCATTAGATTGTTAGCCTGCATTGGGTCACAATGGTTCCTTGCTTCTCTTAACCTCTGTGGTGTCACAATGCATTCCAAGCCCTTTTAGGCCACTTGGTTCTACAATGAACCATTTGATTCTTGGCCTTCATGGTGTCATAATGGTTCCTTGCTTCTATAGGTCCCCATGCTGTCACAGTTCATCCGTGGTCCTTTTGCACCCCCTGGTGTCAAAAGGGATTCTAAGATTGTTAGCCTGCCTTGGGTCACAATGGTTCCTTGCTTCTCTTAACCCCTGTGGTGTCACAATGCATCCCATGCCCTTTTAGGCCACTTGATGTCACAATGAATCATTTCATTTTTGGCCTCCATGGTGGCATAATTGTACCAGGTTTTAATTGGGCCCCATGCTTTCACAATTCATCCCTGGCCCTTTTAGGCCCATTGGTGTCACAAGGGATCATTAGATTGTTAGCCTCCATTGGGTAACAATGGTTCCTTGCTTCTCTTAACCTCTGTGGTGTCACAATGCATTCCATGCCATATTAGGCCACTTGATGTCACAATGAACCATTTGATTCTTGGCCTCCATGGTGTCATAATGGTTCCTTGTTTCTATTGGGGCCCATGCTGTCACAATTCATCCCTGGCCCTTTTAAGCCCCCTGGTGTCAAATGGGATCCTGGGATTATTAGCCTCCATTGGGTCACAATGGATCCTTGCTTCTCTTAACCTCTGTGCTGTCACAATGCATCCCATGCCCTTTTAGGCCACTTGATGTCAATGAATCATTTGATTCTTGGCCTCCATGGTGACATAATAGATCCTTGCTTCTATTGGTCCCCGTGCTGTAACAATCCATCCCTGGCCATTTTAGGCCCCCTGGTGTTACAAGGGATCATTAGATTGTTAGCCTGCATTGGGTCACAATGGTTCCTTGCTTTTCTTAGGCCCTGTGGTGTCACAATGCATCCCATGCCCTTTTAGGCCACTTGGTGTTACAATGAATCATTTGAGTCTTGGTCTCTATTGTGTCATAGTATTTCCATGTTTTTATTGTGCCCCATGCTTTCACAATTCATCCCTGGCCCTATTGCAACCCCTGGTGTCACAATGGATCATTAGATTGTTAGCCTGCCTTGGGTCACAAAGGATCCTTGCTTCTCTTAAATCCTGTGGTGTCACAATGCATCCCATGCCCTTTTAGGCCACTTGATGTCACAATGAATCATTTGATTCTTGGCGTCCATGGTGGCATAATAGATCCTTGCTTCCATTGGTCCCCGTGCTGTTACAATCCATCCCTGGCCATTTTAGGACCCCTGGTGTCACAAGGGATCATTAGATATTTAGCAAGCATTGGGTCACAATGGTTCCTTGCTTCTCTTAACCTCTGTGGTGTCACAATGCATCCCATGCCCTTTTAGGCCACTTGATGTCACAATGAATCATTTGATACTTGGCCTCCATGGTGACATAAGAGATCCTTGCTTCTATTGGTCCCCGTGCTGTAACAATTCATCCCTGGGCCTTTTTATACCCCCTGGTGCCACAAGGGATCATTAGATTGTTAGCCTGCATTGGGTCACAATGGTTCCTTGCTTCTCTTAACCTCTGTGGTGTCACAATGCATTCCAAGCGCTTTTATGCCACTTGGTCTTACAATGAACCATTTGATTCTTGGCCTTCATGGTGTCATAATGGTTCCTTGTTTCTATTGGTCCCCATGCTGTCACAATTCATCCCTGGCCCTTTTACGCCCCCTGGTGTCAAATGGGATCCTGGGTTTATTAGCCTCCATTGGGTCACAATGGATCCTTGCTTCTCTTAACCCCTGTGGTGTCACAATGCATCCCATGCCCTTTTTTGGCCACTTGATGTCAGAATGAATCATTTGATTCTTGGCCTCCATGGTGGCATAATAGATCCTTGCTTCTATTGGTCCCCGTGCTGTAACAATCCATCCCTGGCCATTTTAGGCCCCCTGGTGTCACAAGGGATCATTAGATTGTTAGCCTGCATTGGGTCACAATGGTTCCTTGCTTCTCTTAACCCCTGTGGTGTCACAATGCATCCCATGCCCTTTTAGGCCACTTGATGTCACAATGAATCATTTGATTTTTGGCCTCCATGGTGGCATAATTGTACCAGGATTTAATTGGGCCCCATGCTTTCACAATTCATCCCTGGTCCTTTTAGGCCCATTGGTGTCACAAGGGACCATTAGATTGTTAGCCTCCATTGGGTAACACTGGTTCCTTGCTTCTCTTAACCTCTGTGGTGTCACAATGCATTCCATGCCATTTTAGGCCACTTGATGTCACAATGAATCATTTGATTCTTGGCCTCCATGGTGGCATAATAGTTCCTTGTTTCTATTGGGCCCCATGCTGTCACAGTTCATCCGTGGTCCTTTTGAACCCCCTGGTGTCAAAAGGGATTCTAAGATTGTTAGCCTGACTTGGGTCACAACGGATCCTTGCTTCTCGTAACCCCTGTGGTGTCACAATGCATCCCATGCCCTTTTAGGCCACTTGATGTCACAATGAATCATTTGATTTTTGGCCTCCATGGTGGCATAATTGTACCAGGTTTTAATTGGGCCCCATGCTTTCACAATCCATCCCTGGCCCTTTTAGGCCCATTGGTGTCACAAGGGACCATTAGATTGTTAGCCTCCATTGGGTAACAATGGTTCCTTGCTTCTGTTATCCTCTGTGGTGTCACAATGCATTCCATGCCTTTTTAGGCCACTTAATGTCACAATGAATCATTTGATTCTTGGCCTCCATGGTGTCATAATGGTTCCTTGTTTCTATTGGGCCCCATGCTGTCACAATTCATCCCTGGCCCTTTTACGCCCCCTGGTGTCAAATGGGATCCTGGGATTATTAGCCTCCATTGGGTCACAATGGATCCTTGCTTCTCTTAACCCCTGTGGTGTCACAATGCATCCCATGCCCTTTTAGGCCACTTGATGTCACAATGAATCATTTGATTCTTGGCCTCCATGGTGACATAATAGATCCTTGCTTCTATTGGTCCCCGTGCTGTAACAATCCATCCCTGGCCATTTTAGGCCCCCTGGTGTCACAAGGGATCATTAGATTGTTAGCCTGCATTGGGTCACAATGGTTCCTTGCTTCTCTTAGCCCCTGTGGTGTCACAGTGCATCCCATGCCCTTTTAGGCCACTTGGTGTTACAATGAATCATTTGAGTCTTGGTCTCTATTGTGTCATAATATTTCCATGTTTTTATTGTGCCCCATGCTTTCACAATTCATCCCTGGCCCGATTGCAACCTCTGGTGTCACAATGGATCATTAGATTGTTAGCCTCCATTGGGTAACAATGGTTCCTTGCTTCTCTTAACCTCTGTGGTGTCACAATGCATTCCATGCCATTTTAGGCCACTTGATGTCACAATGAATCATTTGATTCTTGGCCTCCATGGTGTCATAATGGTTCCTTGTTTCTATTGGTCCCCATGCTGTCACAATTCATCCCTGGCCCTTTTACGCCCCCTGGTGTCAAATGGGATCCTGGGATTATTAGCCTGCATTGGGTCACAATGGATCCTTGCTTCTCTGAACCCCTGTGGTGTCACAATGCATCCCATGCCCTTTTAGGCCACTTGATGTCACAATGAATCATTTGATTCTTGGCCTCCATGGTGGCATAATAGATCCTTGCTTCTATTGGTCCCCGTGCTGTAACAATCCATCCCTGGCCATTTTAGGCCCCTTGGTGTCACAAGGGATCATTAGATTTTTAGCCTGCATTGGGTCACAATGGTTCCTTGCTTCTCTTAACCTCTGTGGTGTCACAATGCATCCCATGCCCTTTTAGGCCACTTGATGTCACAATGAATCATTTGATTCTTGGCCTCCATGGTGGCATAATTGTACCAGGTTTTAATTGGGCCCCATGCTTTCACAATTCATCCCTGGCCCTTTTAGGCCCATTGGTGTCACAAGGAACCATTAGATTGTTAGCCTCCATTGGGTAACAATGGTTCCTTGCTTCTCTTAACCTCTGTGGTGTCACAATGCATTCCATGCCATTTTAGGCCACTTGATGTCACAATGAATCATTTGATTCTTGGCCTCCATGGTGTCATAATGGTTCCTTGTTTCTATTGGTCCCCATGCTGTCACAATTCATCCCTGGCCCTTTTACGCCCCCTGGTGCCAAATGGGATCCTGGGATTATTAGCCTCCATTGGGTCACAATGGATCCTTGCTTCTCTTAACCCCTGTGGTGTCACAATGCATCCCATGCCCTTTTAGGCCACTTGATGTCACAATGAATCATTTGATTCTTGGCCTCCATGGTGGCATAATAGATCCTTGATTCTATTGGTCCCCGTGCTGTAACAATCCATCCCTGGGCATTTTAGGCCCCCTGGTGTCACAAGGGATCATTAGATTTTTAGCAAGCATTGGGTCACAATGGTTCCTTGCTTCTCTTAACCTCTGTGGTGTCACAATGCATCCCATGCCCTTTTAGGCCACTTGATGTCACAATGAATCATTTGATTCTTGGCCTCCATGGTGACATAATAGACCCTTGCTTCTATTGGTCCCCGTGCTGTAACAATTCATCCCTTGCCCTTTTTATAGCCCCTGGTGCCACAAGGGATCATTAGATTGTTAGCCTGCATTGGGTCACAATGGATCCTTGCTTCTCTTAACCTCTGTGGTGTCACAATGCATTCCAAGCCCTTTTAGGCCACTTGGTCTTACAATGAACCATTTGATTCTTGGCCTTCATGGTGTCATAATGGTTCCTTGTTTCTATTGGTCCCCATGCTGTCACAATTCATCCCTGGCCCTTTTACGCCCCCTGGTGTCAAATGGGATCCTGGGATTATTAGCCTCCATTGGGTCACAAGGGTTCCTTGCTTCTCTGAACCTCTGTGGTGTCACAATGCATCCCATGCCCTTTTAGGCCACTTGATGTCACAATGAATCATTTGATTCTTGGCCTCCATGGTGGCATAATAGATCCTTGCTTCTTTTGGTCCCCGTGCTGTAACAATCCATCCCTGGCCATTTTAGGCCCCCTGGTGTCACAAGGGATCATTAGATTGTTAGCCTGCATTGGGTCACAATGGTTCCTTGCTTCTCTTAACCTCTGTGGTGTCACAATGCATCCCATGCCCTTTTAGGCCACTTGATGTCACAATGAACCATTTGATTTTTGGCCTCCATGGTGGCATAATTTTACCAGGTTTTAATTGGGCCCCATGCTTTCACAATCCATCCCTGGCCCTTTTACGCCCCCTGGTGCCAAATGGGATCCTGGGATTATTAGCCTCCATTGGGTCACAATGGATCCTTGCTTCTCTTAACCTCTGTGGTGTCACAATGCATCCCATGCCCTTTTAGGCCACTTGGTCTTACAATGAACCATTTGATTCTTGGCCTTCATGGTGTCATAATGGTTCCTTGTTTCTATTGGTCCCCATGCTGTCACAATTCATCCCTGGCCCTTTTACGCCCCCTGGTGTCAAATGGGATCCTGGGATTATTAGCCTCCATTGGGTCACAATGGATCCTTGCTTCTCTGAACCTCTGTGGTGTCACAATGCATCCCATGCCCTTTTAGGCCACTTGATGTCACAATGAATCATTTGATTCTTGGCCTCCATGGTGGCATAATAGATCCTTGCTTCTTTTGGTCCACGTGCTGTAACAATCCATCCCTGGCCATTTTAGGCCCCCTGGTGTCACAAGGGACCATTAGATTTTTAGCCTGCATTGGGTCACAATGGTTCCTTGCTTCTCTTAACCTCTGTGGTGTCACAATGCATCCCATGCCCTTTTAGGCCACTTGATGTCACAATGAATCATTTGATTTTTGGCCTCCATGGTGGCATAATTGTACCAGGTTTTAATTGGGCCCCATGCTTTCACAATTCATCCCTGGCCCTTTTAGGCCCATTGGTGTCACAAGGAACCATTAGATTGTTAGCCTCCATTGGGTAACAATGGTTCCTTGCTTCTCTTAACCTCTGTGGTGTCACAATGCATTCCATGCCATTTTAGGCCACTTGATGTCACAATGAATCATTTGATTCTTGGCCTCCATGGTGTCATAATGGTTCCTTGTTTCTATTGGTCCCCATGCTGTCACAATTCATCCCTGGCCCTTTTACGCCCCCTGGTGCCAAATGGGATCCTGGGATTATTAGCCTCCATTGGGTCACAATGGATCCTTGCTTCTCTTAACCCCTGTGGTGTCACAATGCATCCCATGCCCTTTTAGGCCACTTGATGTCACAATGAATCATTTGATTCTTGGCCTCCATGGTGGCATAATAGATCCTTGATTCTATTGGTCCCCGTGCTGTAACAATCCATCCCTGGGCATTTTAGGCCCCCTGGTGTCACAAGGGATCATTAGATTTTTAGCAAGCATTGGGTCACAATGGTTCCTTGCTTCTCTTAACCTCTGTGGTGTCACAATGCATCCCATGCCCTTTTAGGCCACTTGATGTCACAATGAATCATTTGATTCTTGGCCTCCATGGTGACATAATAGACCCTTGCTTCTATTGGTCCCCGTGCTGTAACAATTCATCCCTTGCCCTTTTTATAGCCCCTGGTGCCACAAGGGATCATTAGATTGTTAGCCTGCATTGGGTCACAATGGATCCTTGCTTCTCTTAACCTCTGTGGTGTCACAATGCATTCCAAGCCCTTTTAGGCCACTTGGTCTTACAATGAACCATTTGATTCTTGGCCTTCATGGTGTCATAATGGTTCCTTGTTTCTATTGGTCCCCATGCTGTCACAATTCATCCCTGGCCCTTTTACGCCCCCTGGTGTCAAATGGGATCCTGGGATTATTAGCCTCCATTGGGTCACAATGGTTCCTTGCTTCTCTGAACCTCTGTGGTGTCACAATGCATCCCATGCCCTTTTAGGCCACTTGATGTCACAATGAATCATTTGATTCTTGGCCTCCATGGTGGCATAATAGATCCTTGCTTCTTTTGGTCCCCGTGCTGTAACAATCCATCCCTGGCCATTTTAGGCCCCCTGGTGTCACAAGGGATCATTAGATTGTTAGCCTGCATTGGGTCACAATGGTTCCTTGCTTCTCTTAACCTCTGTGGTGTCACAATGCATCCCATGCCCTTTTAGGCCACTTGATGTCACAATGAACCATTTGATTTTTGGCCTCCATGGTGGCATAATTTTACCAGGTTTTAATTGGGCCCCATGCTTTCACAATCCATCCCTGGCCCTTTTACGCCCCCTGGTGCCAAATGGGATCCTGGGATTATTAGCCTCCATTGGGTCACAATGGATCCTTGCTTCTCTTAACCTCTGTGGTGTCACAATGCATCCCATGCCCTTTTAGGCCACTTGGTCTTACAATGAACCATTTGATTCTTGGCCTTCATGGTGTCATAATGGTTCCTTGTTTCTATTGGTCCCCATGCTGTCACAATTCATCCCTGGCCCTTTTACGCCCCCTGGTGTCAAATGGGATCCTGGGATTATTAGCCTCCATTGGGTCACAATGGATCCTTGCTTCTCTGAACCTCTGTGGTGTCACAATGCATCCCATGCCCTTTTAGGCCACTTGATGTCACAATGAATCATTTGATTCTTGGCCTCCATGGTGGCATAATAGATCCTTGCTTCTTTTGGTCCACGTGCTGTAACAATCCATCCCTGGCCATTTTAGGCCCCCTGGTGTCACAAGGGACCATTAGATTTTTAGCCTGCATTGGGTCACAATGGTTCCTTGCTTCTCTTAACCTCTGTGGTGTCACAATGCATCCCATGCCCTTTTAGGCCACTTGATGTCACAATGAATCATTTGATTTTTGGCCTCCATGGTGGCATAATTGTACCAGGTTTTAATTGGGCCCCATGCTTTCACAATTCATCCCTGGCCCTTTTAGGCCCATTGGTGTCACAAGGAACCATTAGATTGTTAGCCTCCATTGGGTAACAATGGTTCCTTGCTTCTCTTAACCTCTGTGGTGTCACAATGCATTCCATGCCATTTTAGGCCACTTGATGTCACAATGAATCATTTGATTCTTGGCCTCCATGGTGTCATAATGGTTCCTTGTTTCTATTGGTCCCCATGCTGTCACAATTCATCCCTGGCCCTTTTACGCCCCCTGGTGCCAAATGGGATCCTGGGATTATTAGCCTCCATTGGGTCACAATGGATCCTTGCTTCTCTTAACCCCTGTGGTGTCACAATGCATCCCATGCCCTTTTAGGCCACTTGATGTCACAATGAATCATTTGATTCTTGGCCTCCATGGTGGCATAATAGATCCTTGATTCTATTGGTCCCCGTGCTGTAACAATCCATCCCTGGCCATTTTAGGCCCCCTGGTGTCACAAGGGATCATTAGATTTTTAGCAAGCATTGGGTCACAATGGTTCCTTGCTTCTCTTAACCTCTGTGGTGTCACAATGCATCCCATGCCCTTTTAGGCCACTTGATGTCACAATGAATCATTTGATTCTTGGCCTCCATGGTGACATAATAGATCCTTGCTTCTATTGGTCCCCGTGCTGAAACAATTCATCCCTGGCCCTTTTTATAGCCCCTGGTGCCACAAGGGATCATTAGATTGTTAGCCTGCATTGGGTCACAATGGTTCCTTGCTTCTCTTAACCTCTGTGGTGTCACAATGCATTCCAAGCCCTTTTAGGCCACTTGGTCTTACAATGAACCATTTGATTCTTGGCCTTCATGGTGTCATAATGGTTCCTTGTTTCTATTGGTCCCCATGCTGTCACAATTCATCCCTGGCCCTTTTACGCCCCCTGGTGTCAAATGGGATCCTGGGATTATTAGCCTCCATTGGGTCACAATGGATCCTTGCTTCTCTGAACCCCTGTGGTGTCACAATGCATCCCATGCCCTTTTAGGCCACTTGATGTCACAATGAATCATTTGATTCTTGGCCTCCATGGTGGCATAATAGATCCTTGCTTCTTTTGGTCCACATGCTGTAACAATCCATCCCTGGCCATTTTAGGCCCCCTGGTGTCACAAGGGATCATTAGATTGTTAGCCTGCATTGGGTCACAATGGTTCCTTGCTTCTCTTAACCTCTGTGGTGTCACAATGCATCCCATGCCCTTTTAGGCCACTTGATGTCACAATGAACCATTTGATTTTTGGCCTCCATGGTGGCATAATTTTACCAGGTTTTAATTGGGCCCCATGCTTTCACAATCCATCCCTGGCCCTTTTACGCCCCCTGGTGCCAAATGGGATCCTGGGATTATTAGCCTCCATTGGGTCACAATGGATCCTTGCTTCTCTTAACCCCTGTGGTGTCACAATGCATCCCATGCCCTTTTAGGCCACTTGATGTCACAATGAATCATTTGATTCTTGGCGTCCATGGTGGCATAATAGATCCTTGCTTCTATTGGTCCCCATGCTGTAACAATCCATCCCTGGCCATTTTAGGCCCCCTGGTGTCACAAGGGATCATTAGATTTTTAGCAAGCATTGGGTCACAATGGTTCCTTGCTTCTCTTAACCTCTGTGGTGTCACAATGCATCCCATGCCCTTTTAGGCCACTTGATGTCACAATGAATCATTTGATTCTTGGCCTCCATGGTGACATAATAGACCCTTGCTTCTATTGGTCCCCGTGCTGTAACAATTCATCCCTGGCCCTTTTTATACCCCCTGGTGCCACACGGGATCATTAGATTGTTAGCCTGCATTGGGTCACAATGGATCCTTGCTTCTCTTAACCTCTGTGGTGTCACAATGCATTCCAAGCCCTTTTAGGCCACTTGGTCTTACAATGAACCATTTGATTCTTGGCCTTCATGGTGTCATAATGGTTCCTTGTTTCTATTGGTCCCCATGCTGTCACAATTCATCCCTGGCCCTTTTACGCCCCCTGGTGTCAAATGGGATCCTGGGATTATTAGCCTCCATTGGGTCACAATGGATCCTTGCTTCTCTTAACCCCTGTGGTGTCACAATGCATCCCATGCCCTTTTAGGCCACTTGATGTCACAATGAATCATTTGATTCTTGGCGTCCATGGTGGCATAATAGATCCTTGCTTCTATTGGTCCCCGTGCTGTAACAATCCATCCCTGGCCATTTTAGGCCCCCTGGTGTCACAAGGGATCATTAGATTGTTAGCCTGCATTGGGTCACAATGGTTCCTTGCTTCTCTTAACCTCTGTGGTGTCACAATGCATCCCATGCCCTTTTAGGCCACTTGATGTCACAATGAATCATTTGATTCTTGGCCTCCATGGTGACATAATAGACCCTTGCTTCTATTGGTCCCCGTGCTGTAACAATTCATCCCTGGCCCTTTTTATAGCCCCTGGCGGCACAAGGGATCATTAGATTGTTAGCCTGCATTGGGTCACAATGGTTCCTTGCTTCTCTTAACCTCTGTGGTGTCACAATGCATTCCAAGCCCTTTTAGGCCACTTGGTCTTACAATGAACCATTTGATTCTTGGCCTCCATGGTGGCATAATTTTACCAGGTTTTAATTGGGCCCCATGCTTTCACAATCCATCCCTGGCCCTTTTACGCCCCCTGGTGCCAAATGGGATCCTGGGATTATTAGCCTCCATTGGGTCACAGTGGATCCTTGCTTCTCTTAACCCCTGTGGTGTCACAATGCATCCCATGCCCTTTTAGGCCACTTGGTCTTACAATGAACCATTTGATTCTTGGCCTTCATGGTGTCATAATGGTTCCTTGTTTCTATTGGTCCCCATGCTGTTACAATTCATCCCTGGCCCTTTTACGCCCCCTGGTGTCAAATGGGATCCTGGGATTATTAGCCTCCATTGGGTCACAATGGATCCTTGCTTCTCTGAACCCCTGTGGTGTCACAATGCATCCCATGCCCTTTTAGGCCACTTGATGTCACAATGAATCATTTGATTCTTGGCCTCCATGGTGGCATAATAGATCCCTGCTTCTATTGGTCCCCGTGCTGTAACAATCCATCCCTGGCCATTTTAGGCCCCCTGGTGTCACAAGGGACCATTAGATTTTTAGCCTGCATTGGGTCACAATGGTTCCTTGCTTCTCTTAACCTCTGTGGTGTCACAATGCATCCCATGCCCTTTTAGGCCACTTGATGTCACAATGAATCATTTGATTTTTGGCCTCCATGGTGGCATAATTGTACCAGGTTTTAATTGGGCCCCATGCTTTCACAATTCATCCCTGGCCCTTTTAGGCCCATTGGTGTCACAAGGAACCATTAGATTGTTAGCCTCCATTGGGTAACAATGGTTCCTTGCTTCTCTTAACCTCTGTGGTGTCACAATGCATTCCATGCCATTTTAGGCCACTTGATGTCACAATGAATCATTTGATTCTTGGCCTCCATGGTGTCATAATGGTTCCTTGTTTCTATTGGTCCCCATGCTGTCACAATTCATCCCTGGCCCTTTTACGCCCCCTGGTGCCAAATGGGATCCTGGGATTATTAGCCTCCATTGGGTCACAATGGATCCTTGCTTCTCTGAACCCCTGTGGTGTCACAATGCATCCCATGCCCTTTTAGGCCACTTGATGTCACAATGAATCATTTGATTCTTGGCCTCCATGGTGGCATAATAGATCCTTGATTCTATTGGTCCCCGTGCTGTAACAATCCATCCCTGGCCATTTTAGGCCCCCTGGTGTCACAAGGGATCATTAGATTTTTAGCAAGCATTGGGTCACAATGGTTCCTTGCTTCTCTTAACCTCTGTGGTGTCACAATGCATCCCATGCCCTTTTAGGCCACTTGATGTCACAATGAATCATTTGATTCTTGGCCTCCATGGTGACATAATAGATCGTTGCTTCCATTGGTCCCCGTGCTGTTACAATCCATCCCTGGCCATTTTAGGACCCCTGGTGTCACAAGGGATCATTAGATATTTAGCAAGCATTGGGTCACAATGGTTCCTTGCTTCTCTTAACCTCTGTGGTGTCACAATGCATTCCAAGCCCTTTTAGGCCACTTGGTCTTACAATGAACCATTTGATTCTTGGCCTTCATGGTGTCATAATGGTTCCTTGTTTCTATTGGTCCCCATGCTGTCACAATTCATCCCTGGACCTTTTACGCCCCCTGGTGTCAAATGGGATCCTGGGATTATTAGCCTCCATTGGGTCACAATGGATCCTTGCTTCTCTGAACCCCTGTGGTGTCACAATGCATCCCATGCCCTTTTAGGCCACTTGATGTCACAATGAATCATTTGATTCTTGGCCTCCGTGGTGACATAATAGATCCTTGCTTCTATTGGTCCCCGTGCTGTTACAATTCATCCCTGGCCATTTTAGGCCCCCTGGTGCCACAAGGGATCATTAGATTGTTAGCCTGCATTGGGTCACAATGGTTCCTTGCTTCTCTTAACCTCTGTGGTGTCACAATGCATCCCATGCCCTTTTAGGCCACTTGATGTCACAATGAATCATTTGATTCTTGGCCTCCATGGTGGCATAATAGATCCTTGCTTCTTTTGGTCCACGTGCTGTAACAATCCATCCCTGGCCATTTTAGGCCCCCTGGTGTCACAAGGGATCATTAGATTGTTAGCCTGCATTGGGTCACAATGGTTCCTTGCTTCTGTTAACCTCTGTGGTGTCACAATGCATTCCATGCCTTTTTAGGCCACTTGATGTCACAATGAATCATTTGATTCTTGGCCTCCATGGTGTCATAATGGTTCCTTGTTTCTATTGGGCCCCATGCTGTCACAATTCATCCCTGGCCCTTTTACGCCCCCTGGTGTCAAATGGGATCCTGGGATTATTAGCCTCCATTGGGTCACAATGGATCCTTGCTTCTCTTAACCCCTGTGGTGTCACAATGCATCCCATGCCCCTTTAGGCCACTTGATGTCACAATGAATCATTTGATTCTTGGCCTCCATGGTGACATAATAGATCCTTGCTTCTATTGGTCCCCGTGCTGTAACAATCCATCCCTGGCCATTTTAGGCCCCCTGGTGTCACAAGGGATCATTAGATTGTTAGCCTGCATTGGGTCACAATGGTTCCTTGGTTCTCTTAGCCCCTGTGGTGTCACAGTGCATCCCATGCCCTTTTAGGCCACTTGGTGTTACAATGAATCATTTGAGTCTTGGTGTCTATTGTGTCATAATATTTCCATGTTTTTATTGTGCCCCATGCTTTCACAATTCATCCCTGGCCCGATTGCAACCTCTGGTGTCACAATGGATCATTAGATTGTTAGCCTCCATTGGGTAACAATGGTTCCTTGCTTCTCTTAACCTCTGTGGTGTCACAATGCATTCCATGCCATTTTAGGCCACTTGATGTCACAATGAATCATTTGATTCTTGGCCTCCATGGTGTCATAATGGTTCCTTGTTTCTATTGGTCCCCATGCTGTCACAATTCATCCCTGGCCCTTTTACGCCCCCTGGTGCCAAATGGGATCCTGGGATTATTAGCCTCCATTGGGTCACAATGGATCCTTGCTTCTCTGAACCCCTGTGGTGTCACAATGCATCCCATGCCCTTTTAGGCCACTTGATGTCACAATGAATCATTTGATTCTTGGCCTCCATGGTGGCATAATAGATCCTTGATTCTATTGGTCCCCGTGCTGTAACAATCCATCCCTGGGCATTTTAGGCCCCCTGGTGTCACAAGGGATCATTAGATTTTTAGCCTGCATTGGGTCACAATGGTTCCTTGCTTCTCTTAACCTCTGTGGTGTCACAATGCATCCCATGCCCTTTTAGGCCACTTGATGTCACAATGAATCATTTGATTTTTGGCCTCCATGGTGGCATAATTGTACCAGGTTTTAATTGGGCCCCATGCTTTCACAATTCATCCCTGGCCCTTTTAGGCCCATTGGTGTCACAAGGAACCATTAGATTGTTAGCCTCCATTGGGTAACAATGG
Source organism: Cinclus cinclus (assembly GCF_963662255.1). Classification (NCBI taxonomy): domain Eukaryota; kingdom Metazoa; phylum Chordata; class Aves; order Passeriformes; family Cinclidae; genus Cinclus; species Cinclus cinclus. Next base: position 1,712,230 of record NW_026912222.1, on the reverse strand, counting down.
TTCCTTGCTTCTCTTAACCTCTGTGGTGTCACAATGCATTCCATGCCATTTTAGGCCACTTGATGTCACAATGAATCATTTGATTCTTGGCCTCCATGGTGTCATAATGGTTCCTTGTTTCTATTGGTCCCCATGCTGTCACAATTCATCCCTGGCCCTTTTACGCCCCCTGGTGCCAAATGGGATCCTGGGATTATTAGCCTCCATTGGGTCACAATGGATCCTTGCTTCTCTTAACCCCTGTGGTGTCACAATGCATCCCATGCCCTTTTAGGCCACTTGATGTCACAATGAATCATTTGATTCTTGGCCTCCATGGTGGCATAATAGATCCTTGATTCTATTGGTCCCCGTGCTGTAACAATCCATCCCTGGCCATTTTAGGCCCCCTGGTGTCACAAGGGATCATTAGATTTTTAGCAAGCATTGGGTCACAATGGATCCTTGCTTCTCTTAACCCCTGTGGTGTCACAATGCATCCCATGCCCTTTTAGGCCACTTGATGTCACAATGAATCATTTGATTCTTGGCCTCCATGGTGACATAATAGATCCTTGCTTCTATTGGTCCCCGTGCTGTAACAATTCATCCCTGGCCCTTTTTATAGCCCCTGGTGCCACAAGGGATCATTAGATTGTTAGCCTGCATTGGGTCACAATGGATCCTTGCTTCTCTTAACCTCTGTGGTGTCACAATGCATTCCAAGCCCTTTTAGGCCACTTGGTCTTACAATGAACCATTTGATTCTTGGCCTTCATGGTGTCATAATGGTTCCTTGTTTCTATTGGTCCCCATGCTGTCACAATTCATCCCTGGCCCTTTTACGCCCCCTGGTGTCAAATGGGATCCTGGGATTATTAGCCTCCATTGGGTCACAATGGATCCTTGCTTCTCTGAACCCCTGTGGTGTCACAATGCATCCCATGCCCTTTTAGGCCACTTGATGTCACAATGAATCATTTGATTCTTGGCCTCCATGGTGGCATAATAGATCCTTGCTTCTATTGGTCCCCGTGCTGTAACAATCCATCCCTGGCCATTTTAGGCCCCCTGGTGTCACAAGGGACCATTAGATTTTTAGCCTGCATTGGGTCACAATGGTTCCTTGCTTCTCTTAACCTCTGTGGTGTCACAATGCATCCCATGCCCTTTTAGGCCACTTGATGTCACAATGAATCATTTGATTTTTGGCCTCCATGGTGGCATAATTGTACCAGGTTTTAATTGGGCCCCATGCTTTCACAATTCATCCCTGGCCCTTTTAGGCCCATTGGTGTCACAAGGAATCATTAGATTGTTAGCCTCCATTGGGTAACAATGGTTCCTTGCTTCTCTTAACCTCTGTGGTGTCACAATGCATTCCATGCCATTTTAGGCCACTTGATGTCACAATGAATCATTTGATTCTTGGCCTCCATGGTGTCATAATGGTTCCTTGTTTCTATTGGTCCCCATGCTGTCACAATTCATCCCTGGCCCTTTTACGCCCCCTGGTGCCAAATGGGATCCTGGGATTATTAGCCTCCATTGGGTCACAATGGATCCTTGCTTCTCTTAACCCCTGTGGTGTCACAATGCATCCCATGCCCTTTTAGGCCACTTGATGTCACAATGAATCATTTGATTCTTGGCCTCCATGGTGGCATAATAGATCCTTGATTCTATTGGTCCCCGTGCTGTAACAATCCATCCCTGGCCATTTTAGGCCCCCTGGTGTCACAAGGGATCATTAGATTTTTAGCAAGCATTGGGTCACAATGGTTCCTTGCTTCTCTTAACCTCTGTGGTGTCACAATGCATCCCATGCCCTTTTAGGCCACTTGATGTCACAATGAATCATTTGATTCTTGGCCTCCATGGTGACATAATAGATCCTTGCTTCTATTGGTCCCCGTGCTGAAACAATTCATCCCTGGCCCTTTTTATAGCCCCTGGTGCCACAAGGGATCATTAGATTGTTAGCCTGCATTGGGTCACAATGGTTCCTTGCTTCTCTTAACCTCTGTGGTGTCACAATGCATTCCAAGACCTTTTAGGCCACTTGGTCTTACAATGAACCATTTGATTCTTGGCCTTCATGGTGTCATAATGGTTCCTTGTTTCTATTGGTCCCCATGCTGTCACAATTCATCCCTGGCCCTTTTACGCCCCCTGGTGTCAAATGGGATCCTGGGATTATTAGCCTCCATTGGGTCACAATGGATCCTTGCTTCTCTGAACCCCTGTGGTGTCACAATGCATCCCATGCCCTTTTAGGCCACTTGATGTCACAATGAATCATTTGATTCTTGGCCTCCATGGTGGCATAATAGATCCTTGCTTCTTTTGGTCCACGTGCTGTAACAATCCATCCCTGGCCATTTTAGGCCCCCTGGTGTCACAAGGGATCATTAGATTGTTAGCCTGCATTGGGTCACAATGGTTCCTTGCTTCTCTTAACCTCTGTGGTGTCACAATGCATCCCATGCCCTTTTAGGCCACTTGATGTCACAATGAACCATTTGATTTTTGGCCTCCATGGTGGCATAATTTTACCAGGTTTTAATTGGGCCCCATGCTTTCACAATCCATCCCTGGCCCTTTTACGCCCCCTGGTGCCAAATGGGATCCTGGGATTATTAGCCTCCATTGGGTCACAATGGATCCTTGCTTCTCTTAACCCCTGTGGTGTCACAATGCATCCCATGCCCTTTTAGGCCACTTGATGTCACAATGAATCATTTGATTCTTGGCCTCCATGGTGACATAATAGACCCTTGCTTCTATTGGTCCCCGTGCTGTAACAATCCATCCCTGGCCATTTTAGGCCCCCTGGTGTCACAAGGGATCATTAGATTTTTAGCAAGCATTGGGTCACAATGGTTCCTTGCTTCTCTTAACCTCTGTGGTGTCACAATGCATCCCATGCCCTTTTAGGCCACTTGATGTCACAATGAATCATTTGATTCTTGGCCTCCATGGTGACATAATAGACCCTTGCTTCTATTGGTCCCCGTGCTGTAACAATTCATCCCTGGCCCTTTTTATACCCCCTGGTGCCACACGGGATCATTAGATTGTTAGCCTGCATTGGGTCACAATGGATCCTTGCTTCTCTTAACCTCTGTGGTGTCACAATGCATTCCAAGCCCTTTTAGGCCACTTGGTCTTACAATGAACCATTTGATTCTTGGCCTTCATGGTGTCATAATGGTTCCTTGTTTCTATTGGTCCCCATGCTGTCACAATTCATCCCTGGCCCTTTTACGCCCCCTGGTGTCAAATGGGATCCTGGGATTATTAGCCTCCATTGGGTCACAATGGATCCTTGCTTCTCTGAACCCCTGTGGTGTCACAATGCATCCCATGCCCTTTTAGGCCACTTGATGTCACAATGAATCATTTGATTCTTGGCCTCCATGGTGGCATAATAGATCCTTGCTTCTATTGGTCCCCGTGCTGTAACAATCCATCCCTGGCCATTTTAGGCCCCCTGGTGTCACAAGGGATCATTAGATCGTTAGCCTGCATTGGGTCACAATGGTTCCTTGCTTCTCTTAACCTCTGTGGTGTCACAATGCATCCCATGCCCTTTTAGGCCACTTGATGTCACAATGAATCATTTGATTCTTGGCCTCCATGGTGACATAATAGACCCTTGCTTCTATTGGTCCCCGTGCTGTAACAATTCATCCCTGGCCCTTTTTATAGCCCCTGGCGGCACAAGGGATCATTAGATTGTTAGCCTGCATTGGGTCACAATGGTTCCTTGCTTCTCTTAACCTCTGTGGTGTCACAATGCATTCCAAGCCCTTTTAGGCCACTTGGTCTTACAATGAACCATTTGATTCTTGGCCTCCATGGTGGCATAATTTTACCAGGTTTTAATTGGGCCCCATGCTTTCACAATCCATCCCTGGCCCTTTTACGCCCCCTGGTGCCAAATGGGATCCTGGGATTATTAGCCTCCATTGGGTCACAATGGATCCTTGCTTCTCTTAACCCCTGTGGTGTCACAATGCATCCCATGCCCTTTTAGGCCACTTGGTCTTACAATGAACCATTTGATTCTTGGCCTTCATGGTGTCATAATGGTTCCTTGTTTCTATTGGTCCCCATGCTGTTACAATTCATCCCTGGCCCTTTTACGCCCCCTGGTGTCAAATGGGATCCTGGGATTATTAGCCTCCATTGGGTCACAATGGATCCTTGCTTCTCTGAACCCCTGTGGTGTCACAATGCATCCCATGCCCTTTTAGGCCACTTGATGTCACAATGAATCATTTGATTCTTGGCCTCCATGGTGGCATAATAGATCCCTGCTTCTATTGGTCCCCGTGCTGTAACAATCCATCCCTGGCCATTTTAGGCCCCCTGGTGTCACAAGGGACCATTAGATTTTTAGCCTGCATTGGGTCACAATGGTTCCTTGCTTCTCTTAACCTCTGTGGTGTCACAATGCATCCCATGCCCTTTTAGGCCACTTGATGTCACAATGAATCATTTGATTTTTGGCCTCCATGGTGGCATAATTGTACCAGGTTTTAATTGGGCCCCATGCTTTCACAATTCATCCCTGGCCCTTTTAGGCCCATTGGTGTCACAAGGAACCATTAGATTGTTAGCCTCCATTGGGTAACAATGGTTCCTTGCTTCTCTTAACCTCTGTGGTGTCACAATGCATTCCATGCCATTTTAGGCCACTTGATGTCACAATGAATCATTTGATTCTTGGCCTCCATGGTGTCATAATGGTTCCTTGTTTCTATTGGTCCCCATGCTGTCACAATTCATCCCTGGCCCTTTTACGCCCCCTGGTGCCAAATGGGATCCTGGGATTATTAGCCTCCATTGGGTCACAATGGTTCCTTGCTTCTCTTAACCTCTGTGGTGTCACAATGCATCCCATGCCCTTTTAGGCCACTTGATGTCACAATGAATCATTTGATTCTTGGCCTCCATGGTGACATAATAGATCCTTGCTTCTATTGGTCCCCGTGCTGTAACAATTCATCCCTGGCCCTTTTTATAGCCCCTGGTGCCACAAGGGATCATTAGATTGTTAGCCTGCATTGGGTCACAATGGTTCCTTGCTTCTCTTAACCTCTGTGGTGTCACAATGCATTCCAAGCCCTTTTAGGCCACTTGGTCTTACAATGAACCATTTGATTCTTGGCCTTCATGGTGTCATAATGGTTCCTTGTTTCTATTGGTCCCCATGCTGTCACAATTCATCCCTGGACCTTTTACGCCCCCTGGTGTCAAATGGGATCCTGGGATTATTAGCCTCCATTGGGTCACAATGGATCCTTGCTTCTCTGAACCCCTGTGGTGTCACAATGCATCCCATGCCCTTTTAGGCCACTTGATGTCACAATGAATCATTTGATTCTTGGCCTCCGTGCTGACATAATAGATCCTTGCTTCTATTGGTCCCCGTGCTGTTACAATTCATCCCTGGCCATTTTAGGCCCCCTGGTGCCACAAGGGATCATTAGATTGTTAGCCTGCATTGGGTCACAATGGTTCCTTGCTTCTCTTAACCTCTGTGGTGTCACAATGCATCCCATGCCCTTTTAGGCCACTTGATGTCACAATGAATCATTTGATTCTTGGCCTCCATGGTGGCATAATAAATCCTTGCTTCTTTTGGTCCACGTGCTGTAACAATCCATCCCTGGCCATTTTAGGCCCCCTGGTGTCACAAGGGATCATTAGATTGTTAGCCTGCATTGGGTCACAATGGTTCCTTGCTTCTCTTAACCTCTGTGGTGTCACAATGCATCCCATGCCCTTTTAGGCCACTTGATGTCACAATGAACCATTTGATTTTTGGCCTCCATGGTGGCATAATTTTACCAGGTTTTAATTGGGCCCCATGCTTTCACAATCCATCCCTGGCCCTTTTACGCCCCCTGGTGCCAAATGGGATCCTGGGATTATTAGCCTCCATTGGGTCACAATGGATCCTTGCTTCTCTTAACCCCTGTGGTGTCACAATGCATCCCATGCCCTTTTAGGCCACTTGATGTCACAATGAATCATTTGATTCTTGGCGTCCATGGTGGCATAATAGATCCTTGCTTCTATTGGTCCCCGTGCTGTAACAATCCATCCCTGGCCATTTTAGGCCCCCTGGTGTCACAAGGGATCATTAGATTTTTAGCAAGCATTGGGTCACAATGTTTCCTTGCTTCTCTTAACCTCTGTGGTGTCACAATGCATCCCATGCCCTTTTAGGCCACTTGATGTCACAATGAATCATTTGATTCTTGGCCTCCATGGTGACATAATAGACCCTTGCTTCTACTGGTCCCCGTGCTGTAACAATCCATCCCTGGCCCTTTTTATACCCCCTGGTGCCACAAGGGATCATTAGATTGTTAGCCTGCTTTGGGTCACAATGGTTCCTTGCTTCTCTTAACCTCTGTGGTGTCACAATGCATTCCAAGCCCTTTTAGGCCACTTGGTCTTACAATGAACCATTTGATTCTTGGCCTTCATGGTGTCATAATGGTTCCTTGTTTCTATTGGTCCCCATGCTGTCACAATTCATCCCTGGCCCTTTTACGCCCCCTGGTGTCAAATGGGATCCTGGGATTATTAGCCTCCATTGGGTCACAATGGATCCTTGCTTCTCTGAACCCCTGTGGTGTCACAATGCATCCCATGCCCTTTTAGGCCACTTGATGTCACAATGAATCATTTGATTCTTGGCGTCCATGGTGGCATAATAGATCCTTGCTTCTATTGGTCCCCGTGCTGTAACAATCCATCCCTGGCCATTTTAGGCCCCCTGGTGCCACAAGGGATCATTAGATTGTTAGCCTGCATTGGGTCACAATGGTTCCTTGCTTCTCTTAACCTCTGTGGTGTCACAATGCATCCCATGCCCTTTTAGGCCACTTGATGTCACAATGAATCATTTGATTCTTGGCCTCCATGGTGACATAATAGACCCTTGCTTCTATTGGTCCCCGTGCTGTAACAATTCATCCCTGGCCCTTTTTATAGCCCCTGGTGCCACAAGGGATCATTAGATTGTTAGCCTGCATTGGGTCACAATGGTTCCTTGCTTCTCTTAACCTCTGTGGTGTCACAATGCATTCCAAGCCCTTTTAGGCCACTTGGTCTTACAATGAACCATTTGATTCTTGGCCTCCATGGTGTCATAATGGTTCCTTGTTTCTATTGGTCCCCATGCTGTCACAATTCATCCCTGGCCCTTTTACGCCCCCTGGTGTCAAATGGGATCCTGGGATTATTAGCCTCCATTGGGTCACAATGGATCCTTGCTTCTCTTAACCCCTGTGGTGTCACAATGCATCCCATGCCCTTTTAGGCCACTTGATGTCACAATGAATCATTTGATTCTTGGCCTCCGTGGTGACATAATAGATCCTTGCTTCTATTGGTCCCCGTGCTGTTACAATTCATCCCTGGCCATTTTAGGCCCCCTGGTGCCACAAGGGATCATTAGATTGTTAGCCTGCATTGGGTCACAATGGTTCCTTGCTTCTCTTAACCTCTGTGGTGTCACAATGCATCCCATGACCTTTTAGGCCACTTGATGTCACAATGAATCATTTGATTCTTGGCCTCCATGGTGGCATAATAGATCCTTGCTTCTTTTGGTCCACGTGCTGTAACAATACATCCCTGGCCATTTTAGGCCCCCTGGTGTCACAAGGGATCATTAGATTGTTAGCCTGCATTGGGTCACAATGGTTCCTTGCTTCTCTTAACCTCTGTGGTGTCACAATGCATCCCATGCCCTTTTAGGCCACTTGATGTCACAATGAACCATTTGATTTTTGGCCTCCATGGTGGCATAATTTTACCAGGTTTTAATTGGGCCCCATGCTTTCACAATCCATCCCTGGCCCTTTTACGCCCCCTGGTGCCAAATGGGATCCTGGGATTATTAGCCTCCATTGGGTCACAATGGATCCTTGCTTCTCTGAACCCCTGTGGTGTCACAATGCATCCCATGCCCTTTTAGGCCACTTGATGTCACAATGAATCATTTGATTCTTGGCCTCCATGGTGGCATAATAGATCCTTGCTTCTATTGGTCCCCGTGCTGTAACAATCCATCCCTGGCCATTTTAGGCCCCCTGGTGTCACAAGGGATCATTAGATTTTTAGCAAGCATTGGGTCACAATGGTTCCTTGCTTCTCTTAACCTCTGTGGTGTCACAATGCATCCCATGCCCTTTTAGGCCACTTGATGTCACAATGAATCATTTGATTCTTGGCCTCCATGGTGACATAATAGACCCTTGCTTCTATTGGTCCCCGTGCTGTAACAATCCATCCCTGGCCCTTTTTATACCCCCTGGTGCCACACGGGATCATTAGATTGTTAGCCTGCTTTGGGTCACAATGGTTCCTTGCTTCTCTTAACCTCTGTGGTGTCACAATGCATTCCAAGCCCTTTTAGGCCACTTGGTCTTACAATGAACCATTTGATTCTTGGCCTTCATGGTGTCATAATGGTTCCTTGTTTCTATTGGTCCCCATGCTGTCACAATTCATCCCTGGCCCTTTTACGCCCCCTGGTGTCAAATGGGATCCTGGGATTATTAGCCTCCATTGGGTCACAATGGATCCTTGCTTCTCTGAACCCCTGTGGTGTCACAATGCATCCCATGCCCTTTTAGGCCACTTGATGTCACAATGAATCATTTGATTCTTGGCGTCCATGGTGGCATAATAGATTCTTGCTTCTATTGGTCCCCGTGCTGTAACAATCCATCCCTGGCCATTTTAGGCCCCCTGGTGTCACAAGGGATCATTAGATTGTTAGCCTGCATTGGGTCACAATGGTTCCTTGCTTCTCTTAACCTCTGTGGTGTCACAATGCATCCCATGCCCTTTTAGGCCACTTGATGTCACAATGAATCATTTGATTCTTGGCCTCCATGGTGACATAATAGACCCTTGCTTCTATTGGTCCCCGTGCTGTAACAATTCATCCCTGGCCCTTTTTATAGCCCCTGGTGCCACAAGGGATCATTAGATTGTTAGCCTGCATTGGGTCACAATGGTTCCTTGTTTCTCTTAACCTCTGTGGTGTCACAATGCATTCCAAGCCCTTTTAGGCCACTTGGTCTTACAATGAACCATTTGATTCTTGGCCTTCATGGTGTCATAATGGTTCCTTGTTTCTATTGGTCCCCATGCTGTCACAATTCATCCCTGGCCCTTTTACGCCCCCTGGTGTCAAATGGGATCCTGGGATTATTAGCCTCCATTGGGTCACAATGGATCCTTGCTTCTCTGAACCCCTGTGGTGTCACAATGCATCCCATGCCCTTTTAGGCCACTTGATGTCACAATGAATCATTTGATTCTTGGCGTCCATGGTGGCATAATAGATCCTTGCTTCTATTGGTCCCCGTGCTGTAACAATCCATCCCTGGCCATTTTAGGCCCCCTGGTGTCACAAGGGACCATTAGATTTTTAGCCTGCATTGGGTCACAATGGTTCCTTGCTTCTCTTAACCCCTGTGGTGTCACAATGCATCCCATGCCCTTTTAGGCCACTTGATGTCACAATGAATCATTTGATTCTTGGCCTCCATGGTGACATAATAGATCCTTGCTTCTATTGGTCCCCGTGCTGTAACAATTCATCCCTGGCCCTTTTTATAGCCCCTGGTGCCACAAGGGATCATTAGATTGTTAGCCTGCATTGGGTCACAATGGTTCCTTGCTTCTCTTAACCTCTGTGGTGTCACAATGCATTCCAAGCCCTTTTAGTCCACTTGGTCTTACAATGAACCATTTGATTCTTGGCCTTCATGGTGTCATAAAGGTTCCTTGTTTCTATTGGTCCCCATGCTGTCACAATTCATCCCTGGCCCTTTTACGCCCCCTGGTGTCAAATGGGATCCTGGGATTATTAGCCTCCATTGGGTCACAATGGATCCTTGCTTCTCTTAACCCCTGTTGTGTCACAATGCATCCCATGCCCTTTTAGGCCACTTGATGTCACAATGAATCATTTGATTTTTGGCCTCCATGGTGGCATAATTGTACCGGGTTTTAATTGGGCCCCATGATTTCACAATTCATCCCTGGCCCTTTTAGGCCCATTGGTGTCACAAGGGACCATTAGATTGTTAGTCTCCATTGGGTAACAATGGTTCCTTGCTTCTCTTAACCTCTGTGGTGTCACAATGCATTCCATGCCATTTTAGGCCACTTGATGTCACAATGAAGCATTTGATTCTTGGCCTCCATGGTGTCATAATGGTTCCTTGTTTCTATTGGGCCCCATGCTGTCACAATTCATCCCTGGCCCTTTTACGCCCCCCGGTGTCAAATGGGATCCTGGGATTATTAGCCTCCATTGGGTCACAATGGATCCTTGTTTCTCTTAACCCCTGTGGTGTCACAATGCATCCCATGCCCTTTTAGGCCACTTGATGTCACAATGAATCATTTGATTCTTGGCCTCCGTGGTGACATAATAGATCCTTGCTTCTATTGGTCCCCGTGCTGTTACAATTCATCCCTGGCACTTTTTATAGCCCCTGGTGCCACAAGGGATCATTAGATTGTTAGCCTGCTTTGGGTCACAATGGTTCCTTGCTTCTCTTAACCCCTGTGGTGTCACAATGCATCCCATGCCCTTTTAGGCCACTTGTTGTCACAATGAATCATTTGATTCTTGGCCTCCATGGTGGCATAATAGATCCTTGCTTCTTTTGGTCCCCGTGCTGTAACAATCCATCCCTGGCCATTTTAGGCCCCCTGGTGTCACAAGGGATCATTAGATTGTTAGCCTGCATTGGGTCACAATGGTTCCTTGCTTCTCTTAACCTCTGTGGTGTCACAATGCATCCCATGCCCTTTTAGGCCACTGGATGTCACAATGAACCATTTGATTTTTGGCCTCTATGGTGGCATAATTTTACCAGGTTTTAATTGGGCCCCATGCTTTCACAATCCATCCCTGGCCCTTTTAGGCCCATTGGTGTCACAAGAGACCATTAGATTGTTAGCCTCCATTGGGTCACAATGGTTCCTTTCTTGTCTTAACCTCTGTGGTGTCACAATGCATTCCATGCCATTTTAGGCCACTTGATGTCACAATGAATCATTTGATTCTTGGCCTCCATGGTGTCATAATGGTTCCTTGTTTCTATTGGTCCCCGTGGTGTAACAATTCATCCCTGGCCCTTTTTATAGCCCCTGGTGCCACAAGGGATCATTAGATTGTTAGCCTGCATTGGGTCACAATGGATCCTTGCTTCTCTTAACCTCTGTGGTGTCACAATGCATTCCAAGCCCTTTTAGGCCACTTGGTCTTACAATGAACCATTTGATTCTTGGCCTTCATGGTGTCATAATGGTTCCTTGTTTCTATTGGTCCCCATGCTGTCACAATTCATCCCTGGCCCTTTTACGCCCCCTGGTGTCAAATGGGATCCTGGGATTATTAGCCTCCATTGGGTCACAATGGATCCTTGCTTCTCTGAACCCCTGTGGTGTCACAATGCATCCCATGCCCTTTTAGGCCACTTGATGTCACAATGAATCATTTGATTCTTGGCCTCCATGGTGGCATAATAGATCCTTGCTTCTATTGGTCCCCGTGCTGTAACAATCCATCCCTGGCCATTTTAGGCCCCCTGGTGTCACAAGGGACCATTAGATTTTTAGCCTGCATTGGGTCACAATGGTTCCTTGCTTCTCTTAACCTCTGTGGTGTCACAATACATCCCATGCCCTTTTAGGCCACTTGATGTCACAATGAATCATTTGATTTTTGGCCTCCATGGTGGCATAATTGTACCAGGTTTTAATTGGGCCCCATGCTTTCACAATTCATCCCTGGCCCTTTTAGGCCCATTGGTGTCACAAGGAACCATTAGATTGTTAGCCTCCATTGGGTAACAATGTTTCCTTGCTTCTCTTAACCTCTGTGGTGTCACAATGCATTCCATGCCATTTTAGGCCACTTGATGTCACAATGAATCATTTGATTCTTGGCCTCCATGGTGTCATAATGGTTCCTTGTTTCTATTGGTCCCCATGCTGTCACAATTCATCCCTGGCCCTTTTACGCCCCCTGGTGCCAAATGGGATCCTGGGATTATTAGCCTCCATTGGGTCACAATGGATCCTTGCTTCTCTTAACCCCTGTGGTGTCACAATGCATCCCATGCCCTTTTAGGCCACTTGATGTCACAATGAATCATTTGATTCTTGGCCTCCATGGTGGCATAATAGATCCTTGATTCTATTGGTCCCCGTGCTGTAACAATCCATCCCTGGGCATTTTAGGCCCCCTGGTGTCACAAGGGATCATTAGATTTTTAGCAAGCATTGGGTCACAATGGTTCCTTGCTTCTCTTAACCTCTGTGGTGTCACAATGCATCCCATGCCCTTTTAGGCCACTTGATGTCACAATGAATCATTTGATTCTTGGCCTCCATGGTGACATAATAGATCCTTGCTTCTATTGGTCCCCGTGCTGTAACAATTCATCCCTGGCCCTTTTTATAGCCCCTGGTGCCACAAGGGATCATTAGATTGTTAGCCTGCATTGGGTCACAATGGATCCTTGCTTCTCTTAACCTCTGTGGTGTCACAATGCATTCCAAGCCCTTTTAGGCCACTTGGTCTTACAATGAACCATTTGATTCTTGGCCTTCATGGTGTCATAATGGTTCCTTGTTTCTATTGGTCCCCATGCTGTCACAATTCATCCCTGGCCCTTTTACGCCCCCTGGTGTCAAATGGGATCCTGGGATTATTAGCCTCCATTGGGTCACAATGGTTCCTTGCTTCTCTGAACCTCTGTGGTGTCACAATGCATCCCATGCCCTTTTAGGCCACTTGATGTCACAATGAATCATTTGATTCTTGGCGTCCATGGTGGCATAATAGATCCTTGCTTCTTTTGGTCCACGTGCTGTAACAATCCATCCCTGGCCATTTTAGGCCCCCTGGTGTCACAAGGGATCATTAGATTGTTAGCCTGCATTGGGTCACAATGGTTCCTTGCTTCTCTTAACCTCTGTGGTGTCACAATGCATCCCATGCCCTTTTAGGCCACTGGATGTCACAATGAACCATTTGATTTTTGGCCTCCATGGTGGCATAATTTTACCAGGTTTTAATTGGGCCCCATGCTTTCACAATCCATCCCTGGCCCTTTTACGCCCCCTGGTGCCAAATGGGATCCTGGGATTATTAGCCTCCATTGGGTCACAATGGATCCTTGCTTCTCTTAACCCCTGTGGTGTCACAATGCATCCCATGCCCTTTTAGGCCACTTGGTCTTACAATGAACCATTTGATTCTTGGCCTTCATGGTGTCATAATGGTTCCTTGTTTCTATTGGTCCCCATGCTGTCACAATTCATCCCTGGCCCTTTTACGCCCCCTGGTGTCAAATGGGATCCTGGGATTATTAGCCTCCATTGGGTCACAATGGATCCTTGCTTCTCTGAACCCCTGTGGTGTCACAATGCATCCCATGCCCTTTTAGGCCACTTGATGTCACAATGAATCATTTGATTCTTGGCCTCCATGGTGGCATAATAGATCCTTGCTTCTATTGGTCCCCGTGCTGTAACAATCCATCCCTGGCCATTTTAGGCCCCCTGGTGTCACAAGGGACCATTAGATTTTTAGCCTGCATTGGGTCACAATGGTTCCTTGCTTCTCTTAACCTCTGTGGTGTCACAATGCATCCCATGCCCTTTTAGGCCACTTGATGTCACAATGAATCATTTGATTTTTGGCCTCCATGGTGGCATAATTGTACCAGGTTTTAATTGGGCCCCATGCTTTCACAATTCATCCCTGGCCCTTTTAGGCCCATTGGTGTCACAAGGAACCATTAGATTGTTAGCCTCCATTGGGTAACAATGGTTCCTTGCTTCTCTTAACCTCTGTGGTGTCACAATGCATTCCATGCCATTTTAGGCCACTTGATGTCACAATGAATCATTTGATTCTTGGCCTCCATGGTGTCATAATGGTTCCTTGTTTCTATTGGTCCCCATGCTGTCACAATTCATCCCTGGCCCTTTTACGCCCCCTGGTGCCAAATGGGATCCTGGGATTATGAGCCTCCATTGGGTCACAATGGATCCTTGCTTCTCTTAACCCCTGTGGTGTCACAATGCATCCCATGCCCTTTTAGGCCACTTGATGTCACAATGAATCATTTGATTCTTGGCCTCCATGGTGGCATAATAGATCCTTGATTCTATTGGTCCCCGTGCTGTAACAATCCATCCCTGGCCATTTTAGGCCCCCTGGTGTCACAAGGGATCATTAGATTTTTAGCCTGCATTGGGTCACAATGGTTCCTTGCTTCTCTTAACCTCTGTGGTGTCACAATGCATCCCATGCCCTTTTAGGCCACTTGATGTCACAATGAATCATTTGATTCTTGGCCTCCATGGTGACATAATAGATCCTTGCTTCTATTGGTCCCCGTGCTGAAACAATTCATCCCTGGCCCTTTTTATAGCCCCTGGTGCCACAAGGGATCATTAGATTGTTAGCCTGCATTGGGTCACAATGGTTCCTTGCTTCTCTTAACCTCTGTGGTGTCACAATGCATTCCAAGCCCTTTTAGGCCACTTGGTCTTACAATGAACCATTTGATTCTTGGCCTTCATGGTGTCATAATGGTTCCTTGTTTCTATTGGTCCCCATGCTGTCACAATTCATCCCTGGCCCTTTTACGCCCCCTGGTGTCAAATGGGATCCTGGGATTATTAGCCTCCATTGGGTCACAATGGATCCTTGCTTCTCTGAACCCCTGTGGTGTCACAATGCATCCCATGCCCTTTTAGGCCACTTGATGTCACAATGAATCATTTGATTCTTGGCCTCCGTGGTGACATAATAGATCCTTGCTTCTATTGGTCCCCGTGCTGTTACAATTCATCCCTGGCCATTTTAGGCCCCCTGGTGCCACAGGGGATCATTAGATTGTTAGCCTGCATTGGGTCACAATGGTTCCTTGCTTCTCTTAACCTCTGTGGTGTCACAATGCATCCCATGCCCTTTTAGGCCACTTGATGTCACAATGAATCATTTGATTCTTGGCCTCCATGGTGGCATAATAGATCCTTGCTTCTTTTGGTCCACGTGCTGTAACAATCCATCCCTGGCCATTTTAGGCCCCCTGGTGTCACAAGGGATCATTAGATTGTTAGCCTGCATTGGGTCACAATGGTTCCTTGCTTCTCTTAACCTCCGTGTTGTCACAATGCATCCCATGCCCTTTTAGGCCACTTGATGTCACAATGAACCATTTGATTTTTGGCCTCCATGGTGGCATAATTTTACCAGGTTTTAATTGGGCCCCATGCTTTCACAATCCATCCCTGGCCCTTTTACGCCCCCTGGTGCCAAATGGGATCCTGGGATTATTAGCCTCCATTGGGTCACAATGGATCCTTGCTTCTCTGAACCCCTGTGGTGTCACAATGCATCCCATGCCCTTTTAGGCCACTTGATGTCACAATGAATCATTTGATTCTTGGCGTCCATGGTGGCATAATAGATCCTTGCTTCTATTGGTCCCCGTGCTGTAACAATCCATCCCTGGCCATTTTAGGCCCCCTGGTGTCACAAGGGATCATTAGATTTTTAGCAAGCATTGGGTCACAATGGTTCCTTGCTTCTCTTAACCTCTGTGGTGTCACAATGCATCCCATGCCCTTTTAGGCCACTTGATGTCACAATGAATCATTTGATTCTTGGCCTCCATGGTGACATAATAGATCCTTGCTTCTATTGGTCCCCGTGCTGTAACAATCCATCCCTGGCCCTTTTTATACCCCCTGGTGCCACACGGGATCATTAGATTTTTAGCCTGCATTGGGTCACAATGGTTCCTTGCTTCTCTTAACCTCTGTGGTGTCACAATGCATTCCAAGCCCTTTTAGGCCACTTGGTCTTACAATGAACCATTTGATTCTTGGCCTTCATGGTGTCATAATGGTTCCTTGTTTCTATTGGTCCCCATGCTGTCACAATTCATCCCTGGCCCTTTTACGCCCCCTGGTGTCAAATGGGATCCTGGGATTATTAGCCTCCATTGGGTCACAATGGATCCTTGCTTCTCTGAACCCCTGTGGTGTCACAATGCATCCCATGCCCTTTTAGGCCACTTGATGTCACAATGAATCATTTGATTCTTGGCGTCCATGGTGGCATAATAGATCCTTGCTTCTATTGGTCCCCGTGCTGTAACAATCCATCCCTGGCCATTTTAGGCCCCCTGGTGTCACAAGGGATCATTAGATTGTTAGCCTGCATTGGGTCACAATGGTTCCTTGCTTCTCTTAACCTCTGTGGTGTCACAATGCATCCCATGCCCTTTTAGGCCACTTGATGTCACAATGAATCATTTGATTCTTGGCCTCCATGGTGACATAATAGACCCTTGCTTCTATTGGGCCCCGTGCTGTAACAA
Organism: Cinclus cinclus; assembly: GCF_963662255.1. Classification (NCBI taxonomy): domain Eukaryota; kingdom Metazoa; phylum Chordata; class Aves; order Passeriformes; family Cinclidae; genus Cinclus; species Cinclus cinclus. The sequence continues at coordinate 1,695,791 of NW_026912222.1, read as the reverse complement.
TTCATCCCTGGCCCTTTTTATAGCCCCTGGTGCCACAAGGGATCATTAGATTGTTAGCCTGCATTGGGTCACAATGGTTCCTTGCTTCTCTTAACCTCTGTGGTGTCACAATGCATTCCAAGCCCTTTTAGGCCACTTGGTCTTACAATGAACCATTTGATTCTTGGCCTTCATGGTGTCATAATGGTTCCTTGTTTCTATTGGTCCCCATGCTGTCACAATTCATCCCTGGCCCTTTTACGCCCCCTGGTGTCAAATGGGATCCTGGGATTATTAGCCTCCATTGGGTCACAATGGATCCTTGCTTCTCTGAACCCCTGTGGTGTCACAATGCATCCCATGCCCTTTTAGGCCACTTGATGTCACAATGAACCATTTGATTCTTGGCCTCCATGGTGGCATAATAGATCCTTGCTTCTATTGGTCCCCGTGCTGTAACAATCCATCCCTGGCCATTTTAGGCCCCCTGGTGTCACAAGGGACCATTAGATTTTTAGCCTGCATTGGGTCACAATGGTTCCTTGCTTCTCTTAACCCCTGTGGTGTCACAATGCATCCCATGCCCTTTTAGGCCACTTGATGTCACAATGAATCATTTGATTCTTGGCCTCCATGGTGACATAATAGATCCTTGCTTCTATTGGTCCCCGTGCTGTAACAATTCATCCCTGGCCCTTTTTATAGCCCCTGGTGCCACAAGGGATCATTAGATTGTTAGCCTGCATTGGGTCACAATGGTTCCTTGCTTCTCTTAACCTCTGTGTTGTCACAATGCATTCCAAGCCCTTTTAGTCCACTTGGTCTTACAATGAACCATTTGATTCTTGGCCTTCATGGTGTCATAATGGTTCCTTGTTTCTATTGGTCCCCATGCTGTCACAATTCATCCCTGGCCCTTTTACGCCCCCTGGTGTCAAATGGGATCCTGGGATTATTAGCCTCCATTGGGTCACAATGGATCCTTGCTTCTCTTAACCCCTGTGGTGTCACAATGCATCCCATGCCCTTTTAGGCCACTTGATGTCACAATGAATCATTTGATTCTTGGCCTCCATGGTGGCATAATTGTACCGGGTTTTAATTGGGCCCCATGCTTTCACAATTCATCCCTGGCCCTTTTAGGCCCATTGGTGTCACAAGGGACCATTAGATTGTTAGTCTCCATTGGGTAACAATGGTTCCTTGCTTCTCTTAACCTCTGTGGTGTCACAATGCATCCCATGCCCTTTTAGGCCACTTGATGTCACAATGAACCATTTGATTTTTGGCCTCCATGGTGGCATAATTTTACCAGGTTTTAATTGGGCCCCATGCTTTCACAATCCATCCCTGGCCCTTTTACGCCCCCTGGTGCCAAATGGGATCCTGGGATTATTAGCCTCCATTGGGTCACAATGGATCCTTGCTTCTCTGAACCCCTGTGGTGTCACAATGCATCCCATGCCCTTTTAGGCCACTTGATGTCACAATGAATCATTTGATTCTTGGCGTCCATGGTGGCATAATAGATCCTTGCTTCTATTGGTCCCCGTGCTGTAACAATCCATCCCTGGCCATTTTAGGCCCCCTGGTGTCACAAGGGATCATTAGATTTTTAGCAAGCATTGGGTCACAATGGTTCCTTGCTTCTCTTAACCTCTGTGGTGTCACAATGCATCCCATGCCCTTTTAGGCCACTTGATGTCACAATGAATCATTTGATTCTTGGCCTCCATGGTGACATAATAGACCCTTGCTTCTATTGGTCCCCGTGCTGTAACAATCCATCCCTGGCCCTTTTTATACCCCCTGGTGCCACACGGGATCATTAGATTTTTAGCCTGCATTGGGTCACAATGGTTCCTTGCTTCTCTTAACCTCTGTGGTGTCACAATGCATTCCAAGCCCTTTTAGGCCACTTGGTCTTACAATGAACCATTTGATTCTTGGCCTTCATGGTGTCATAATGGTTCCTTGTTTCTATTGGTCCCCATGCTGTCACAATTCATCCCTGGCCCTTTTACGCCCCCTGGTGTCAAATGGGATCCTGGGATTATTAGCCTCCATTGGGTCACAATGGATCCTTGCTTCTCTGAACCCCTGTGGTGTCACAATGCATCCCATGCCCTTTTAGGCCACTTGATGTCACAATGAATCATTTGATTCTTGGCCTCCATGGTGGCATAATAGATCCTTGCTTCTATTGGTCCCCGTGCTGTAACAATCCATCCCTGGCCATTTTAGGCCCCCTGGTGTCACAAGGGATCATTAGATTGTTAGCCTGCATTGGGTCACAATGGTTCCTTGCTTCTCTTAACCTCTGTGGTGTCACAATGCATCCCATGCCCTTTTAGGCCACTTGATGTCACAATGAATCATTTGATTCTTGGCCTCCATGGTGACATAATAGACCCTTGCTTCTATTGGGCCCCGTGCTGTAACAATTCATCCCTGGCCCTTTTTATAGCCCCTGGTGCCACAAGGGATCATTAGATTGTTAGCCTGCATTGGGTCACAATGGTTCCTTGCTTCTCTTAACCTCTGTGGTGTCACAATGCATTCCAAGCCCTTTTAGGCCACTTGGTCTTACAATGAACCATTTGATTCTTGGCCTTCATGGTGTCATAATGGTTCCTTGTTTCTATTGGTCCCCATGCTGTCACAATTCATCCCTGGCCCTTTTACGCCCCCTGGTGTCAAATGGGATCCTGGGATTATTAGCCTCCATTGGGTCACAATGGATCCTTGCTTCTCTGAACCCCTGTGGTGTCACAATGCATCCCATGCCCTTTTAGGCCACTTGATGTCACAATGAATCATTTGATTCTTGGCCTCCATGGTGGCATAATAGATCCTTGCTTCTATTGGTCCCCGTGCTGTAACAATCCATCCCTGGCCATTTTAGGCCCCCTGGTGTCACAAGGGACCATTAGATTTTTAGCCTGCATTGGGTCACAATGGTTCCTTGCTTCTCTTAACCCCTGTGGTGTCACAATGCATCCCATGCCCTTTTAGGCCACTTGATGTCACAATGAATCATTTGATTCTTGGCCTCCATGGTGACATAATAGATCCTTGCTTCTATTGGTCCCCGTGCTGTAACAATTCATCCCTGGCCCTTTTTATAGCCCCTGGTGTCACAAGGGATCATTAGATTGTTAGGCTGCATTGGGTCACAATGGTTCCTTGCTTCTCTTAACCTCTGTGGTGTCACAATGCATTCCAAGCCCTTTTAGTCCACTTGGTCTTACAATGAACCATTTGATTCTTGGCCTTCATGGTGTCATAATGGTTCCTTGTTTCTATTGGTCCCCATGCTGTCACAATTCATCCCTGGCCCTTTTACGCCCCCTGGTGTCAAATGGGATCCTGGGATTATTAGCCTCCATTGGGTCACAATGGATCCTTGCTTCTCTTAACCCCTGTGGTGTCACAATGCATCCCATGCCCTTTTAGGCCACTTGATGTCACAATGAATCATTTGATTCTTGGCCTCCATGGTGGCATAATTGTACCGGGTTTTAATTGGGCCCCATGCTTTCACAATTCATCCCTGGCCCTTTTAGGCCCATTGGTGTCACAAGGGACCATTAGATTGTTAGTCTCCATTGGGTAACAATGGTTCCTTGCTTCTCTTAACCTCTGTGGTGTCACAATGCATTCCATGCCATTTTAGGCCACTTGATGTCACAATGAAGCATTTGATTCTTGGCCTCCATGGTGTCATAATGGTTCCTTGTTTCTATTGGGCCCCATGCTGTCACAATTCATCCCTGGCCCTTTTACGCCCCCTGGTGTCAAATGGGATCCTGGGATTATTAGCCTCCATTGGGTCACAATGGATCCTTGTTTCTCTTAACCCCTGTGGTGTCACAATGCATCCCATGCCCTTTTAGGCCACTTGATGTCACAATGAATCATTTGATTCTTGGCCTCCGTGGTGACATAATAGATCCTTGCTTCTATTGGTCCCCGTGCTGTTACAATTCATCCCTGGCACTTTTTATAGCCCCTGGTGCCACAAGGGATCATTAGATTGTTAGCCTGCTTTGGGTCACAATGGTTCCTTGCTTCTCTTAACCTCTGTGGTGTCACAATGCATCCCATGCCCTTTTAGGCCACTTGTTGTCACAATGAATCATTTGATTCTTGGCCTCCATGGTGGCATAATAGATCCTTGCTTCTTTTGGTCCCCGTGCTGTAACAATCCATCCCTGGCCATTTTAGGCCCCCTGGTGTCACAAGGGATCATTAGATTGTTAGCCTGCATTGGGTCACAATGGTTCCTTGCTTCTCTTAACCTCTGTGGTGTCACAATGCATCCCATGCCCTTTTAGGCCACTGGATGTCACAATGAACCATTTGATTTTTGGCCTCTATGGTGGCATAATTTTACCAGGTTTTAATTGGGCCCCATGCTTTCACAATCCATCCCTGGCCCTTTTAGGCCCATTGGTGTCACAAGAGACCATTAGATTGTTAGCCTCCATTGGGTCACAATGGTTCCTTTCTTGTCTTAACCTCTGTGGTGTCACAATGCATTCCATGCCATTTTAGGCCACTTGATGTCACAATGAATCATTTGATTCTTGGCCTCCATGGTGTCATAATGGTTCCTTGTTTCTATTGGTCCCCGTGCTGTAACAATTCATCCCTGGCCCTTTTTATAGCCCCTGGTGCCACAAGGGATCATTAGATTGTTAGCCTGCATTGGGTCACAATTGTTCCTTGCTTCTCTTAACCTCTGTGGTGTCACAATGCATTCCAAGCCCTTTTAGGCCACTTGGTCTTACAATGAACCATTTGATTCTTGGCCTTCATGGTGTCATAATGGTTCCTTGTTTCTATTGGTCCCCATGCTGTCACAATTCATCCCTGGCCCTTTTATGCCCCCTGGTGTCAAATGGGATCCTGGGATTATTAGCCTCCATTGGGTCACAATGGATCCTTGCTTCTCTGAACCCCTGTGGTGTCACAATGCATCCCATGCCCTTTTAGGCCACTTGATGTCACAATGAATCATTTGATTCTTGGCGTCCATGGTGGCGTAATAGATCCTTGCTTCTATTGGTCCCCGTGCTGTAACAATCCATCCCTGGCCATTTTAGCCCCCCTGGTGTCACAAGGGATCATTAGATTGTTAGCAAGCATTGGGTCACAATGGTTCCTTGCTTCTCTTAGCCCCTGTGGTGTCACAATGCATCCCATGCCCTTTTAGGCCACTTGATTTCACAATGAATCATTTGATTCTTGGCCTCCATGGTGACATAATAGATCCTTGCTTCTATTGGTCCCCGTGCTGTAACAATTCATCCCTGGCCCTTTTTATACCCCATGGTGCCACAAGGGATCATTAGATTGTTAGCCTGCATTGGGTCACAATGGTTCCTTGCTTCTCTTAACCTCTGTGGTGTCACAATGCATTCCAAGCCCTTTTAGGCCACTTGGTCTTACAATGAACCATTTGATTCTTGGCCTTCATGGTGTCATAATGGTTCCTTGTTTCTATTGGTCCCCATGCTGTCACAATTCATCCCTGGCCCTTTTACGCCCCCTGGTGTCAAATGGGATCCTGGGATTATTAGCCTCCATTGGGTCACAATGGATCCTTGCTTCTCTGAACCCCTGTGGTGTCACAAGGCATCCCATGCCCTTTTAGGCCACTTGATGTCACAATGAATCATTTGATTCTTGGCCTCCATGGTGGCATAATTGTACCAGGTTTTAATTGGGCCCCATGCTTTCACAATTCATCCCTGGCCCTTTTAGGCCCATTGGTGTCACAAGGGACCATTAGATTGTTAGCCTCCATTGGGTAACAATGGTTCCTTGCTTCTCTTAACCTCTGTGGTGTCACAATGCATTCCATGCCATTTTAGGCCACTTGATGTCACAATGAATCATTTGATTCTTGGCCTCCATGGTGTCATAATGGTTCCTTGCTTCTATTGGGCCCCATGCTGTCACAATTCATCCCTGGCCCTTTTACGCCCCCTGGTGTCAAATGGGATCCTGGGATTATTAGCCTCCATTGGGTCACAATGGATCCTTGCTTCTCTGAACCCCTGTGGTGTCACAATGCATCCCATGCCCTTTTAGGCCACTTGATGTCACAATGAATCATTTGATTCTTGGCCTCCATGGTGGCATAATAGATCCTTGCTTCTATTGGTCCCCGTGCTGTAACAATCCATCCCTGGCCATTTTAGGCCCCCTGGTGTCACAAGGGATCATTAGATTGTTAGCCTGCATTGGGTCACAATGGTTCCTTGTTTCTCTTAACCCCTGTGGTGTCACAATGCATCCCATGCCCTTTTAGGCCACTGGATGTCACAATGAATCATTTGATTTTTGGCCTCCATGGTGGCATAATTTTACCAGGTTTTAATTGGGCCCCATGCTTTCACAATCCATCCCTGGCCATTTTAGGCCCATTGGTGTCACAAGGAACCATTAGATTGTTAGCCTCCATTGGGTAACAATGGTTCCTTGCTTCTCTTAACCTCTGTGGTGTCACAATGCATTCCATGCCATTTTAGGCCACTTGATGTCACAATGAATCATTTGATTCTTGGCCTCCATGGTGTCATAATGGTTCCTTGTTTCTATTGGTCCCCATGCTGTCACAATTCATCCCTGGCCCTTTTACGCCCCCTGGTGCCAAATGGGATCCTGGGATTATTAGCCTCCATTGGGTCACAATGGATCCTTGCTTCTCTTAACCCCTGTGGTGTCACAATGCATCCCATGCCCTTTTAGGCCACTTGATGTCACAATGAATCATTTGATTCTTGGCCTCCATGGTGGCATAATAGATCCTTGCTTCTATTGGTCCCCGTGCTGTAACAATCCATCCCTGGCCATTTTAGGCCCCCTGGTGTCACAAGGGATCATTAGATTTTTAGCAAGCATTGGGTCACAATGGTTCCTTGCTTCTCTTAACCTCTGTGGTGTCACAATGCATCCCATGCCCTTTTAGGCCACTTGATGTCACAATGAATCATTTGATTCTTGGCCTCCATGGTGACATAATAGATCCTTGCTTCTATTGGTCCCCGTGCTGTAACAATTCATCCCTGGCCCTTTTTATAGCCCCTGGTGCCACAAGGGATCATTAGATTGTTAGCCTGTATTGGGTCACAATGGTTCCTTGCTTCTCTTAACCTCTGTGGTGTCACAATGCATCCCATGCCCTTTTAGGCCACTTGGTCTTACAATGAACCATTTGATTCTTGGCCTTCATGGTGTCATAATGGTTCCTTGTTTCTATTGGTCCCCATGCTGTCACAATTCATCCCTGGCCCTTTTACGCCCCCTGGTGTCAAATGGGATCCTGGGATTATTAGCCTCCATTGGGTCACAATGGATCCTTGCTTCTCTTAACCCCTGTGGTGTCACAATGCATCCCATGCCCTTTTAGGCCACTGGATGTCACAATGAATCATTTGAGTCTTGGCCTCCATGGTGGCATAATTGTACCAGGTTTTAATTGGGCCCCATGCTTTCACAATTCATCCCTGGCCCTTTTAGGCCCATTGGTGTCACAAGGGACCATTAGATTGTTAGCCTCCATTGGGTAACAATGGTTCCTTGCTTCTCTTAACCTCTGTGGTGTCACAATGCATTCCATGCCATTTTAGGCCACTTGATGTCACAATGAATCATTTGATTCTTGGCCTCCATGGTGTCATAATGGTTCCTTGTTTCTATTGGGCCCCATGCTGTCACAATTCATCCCTGGCCCTTTTACGCCCCCTGGTGTCAAATGGGATCCTGGGATTATTAGCCTCCATTGGGTCACAATGGATCCTTGTTTCTCTTAACCCCTGTGGTGTCACAATGCATCCCATGCCCTTTTAGGCCACTTGATGTCACAATGAATCATTTGATTCTTGGCCTCCGTGGTGACATAATAGATCCTTGCTTCTATTGGTCCCCGTGCTGTTACAATTCATCCCTGGCCCTTTTTATAGCCCCTGGTGCCACAAGGGATCATTAGATTGTTAGCCTGCATTGGGTCACAATGGTTCCTTGCTTCTCTTAACCCCTGTGGTGTCACAATGCATCCCATGCCCTTTTAGGCCACTTGATGTCACAATGAATCATTTGATTCTTGGCCTCCATGGTGGCATAATAGATCCTTGCTTCTATTGGTCCCCGTGCTGTAACAATCCATCCCTGGCCATTTTAGGCCCCCTGGTGTCACAAGGGATCATTAGATTGTTAGCCTGCATTGGGTCACAATGGTTCCTTGCTTCTCTTAACCTCTGTGGTGTCACAATGCATCCCATGCCCTTTTAGGCCACTGGATGTCACAATGAACCATTTGATTTTTGGCCTCCATGGTGGCATAATTGTACCAGGTTTTAATTGGGCCCCATGCTTTCACAATCCATCCCTGGCCCTTTTAGGCCCATTGGTGTCACAAGAGACCATTAGATTGTTAGCCTCCATTGGGTAACAATGGTTCCTTGCTTCTCTTAACCTCTGTGGTGTCACAATGCATTCCACGACATTTTAGGCCACTTGATGTCACAATGAATCATTTGATTCTTGGCCTCCATGGTGTCATAATGGTTCCTTGTTTCTATTGGTCCCCATGCTGTCACAATTCATCCCTGGCCATTTTAAGCCCCCTGGTGCCAAATGGGATCCTGGGATTATTAGCCTCCATTGGGTCACAATGGATCCTTGCTTCTCTTAACCCCTGTGGTGTCACAATGCATCCCATGCCCTTTTAGGCCACTTGATGTCACAATGAATCATTAGATTCTTGGCCTCCATGGTGGCATAATAGATCCTTGCTTCTATTGGTCCCCGTGCTGTAACAATCCATCCCTGGCCATTTTAGGCCCCCTGGTGTCACAAGGGATCATTAGATTGTTAGCAAGCATTGGGTCACAATGGTTCCTTGCTTCTCTTAACCTCTGTGGTGTCACAATGCATCCCATGCCCTTTTAGGCCACTTGATGTCACAATGAATCATTTGATTCTTGGCCTCCATGGTGACATAATAGATCCTTGCTTCTATTGGTCCCCGTGCTGTAACAATTCATCCCTGGCCCTTTTTATAGCCCCTGGTGCCACAAGGGATCATTAGATTGTTAGCCTGCATTGGGTCACAATGGTTCCTTGCTTCTCTTAACCTCTGTGGTGTCACAATGCATTCCAAGACCTTTTAGGCCACTTGGTCTTACAATGAACCATTTGATTCTTGGCCTTCATGGTGTCATAATGGTTCCTTGTTTCTATTGGTCCCCATGCTGTCACAATTCATCCCTGGCCCTTTTACGCCCCCTGGTGTCAAATGGGATCCTGGGATTATTAGCCTCCATTGGGTCACAATGGATCCTTGCTTCTCTGAACCCCTGTGGTGTCACAATGCATCCCATGCCCTTTTAGGCCACTTGATGTCACAATGAATTATTTGATTCTTGGCCTCCATGGTGGCATAATAGATCCTTGCTTCTATTGGTCCCCGTGCTGTAACAATCCATCCCTGGCCATTTTAGGCCCCCTGGTGTCACAAGGGATCATTAGATTTTTAGCCTGCTTTGGGTCACAATGGTTCCTTGGTTCTCTTAGCCCCTGTGGTGTCACAATGCATCCCATGCCCTTTTAGGCCACTTGATTTCACAATGAATCATTTGATTCTTGGCCTCCATGGTGACATAATAGATCCTTGCTTCTATTGGTCCCCGTGCTGTAACAATTCATCCCTGGCCCTTTTTATACCCCCTGGTGCCACAAGGGATCATTAGATTGTTAGCCTGCATTGGGTCACAATGGTTCCTTGCTTCTCTTAACCTCTGTGGTGTCACAATGCATTCCAAGCCCTTTTAGGCCACTTGGTCTTACAATGAACCATTTGATTCTTGGCCTTCATGGTGTCATAATGGTTCCTTGTTTCTATTGGTCCCCATGCTGTCACAATTCATCCCTGGCCCTTTTAAGCCCCCTGGTGCCAAATGGGATCCTGGGATTATTAGCCTCCATTGGGTCACAATGGATCCTTGCTTCTCTGAACCCCTGTGGTGTCACAATGCATCCCATGCCCTTTTAGGCCACTTGATGTCACAATGAATCATTTGATTCTTGGCCTCCATGGTGGCATAATAGATCCTTGCTTCTATTGGTCCCCGTGCTGTAACAATCCATCCCTGGCCATTTTAGGCCCCCTGGTGTCACAAGGGATCATTAGATTTTTAGCAAGCATTGGGTCACAATGGTTCCTTGCTTCTCTTAACCTCTGTGGTGTCACAATGCATCCCATGCCCTTTTAGGCCACTTGATGTCACAATGAATCATTTGATTCTTGGCCTCCATGGTGACATAATAGATCCTTGCTTCTATTGGTCCCCGTGCTGTAACAATTCATCCCTGGCCCTTTTTATAGCCCCTGGTGCCACAAGGGATCATTAGATTGTTAGCCTGCATTGGGTCACAATGGTTCCTTGCTTCTCTTAACCTCTGTGGTGTCACAATGCATCCCATGCCCTTTTAGGCCACTTGGTCTTACAATGAACCATTTGATTCTTGGCCTTCATGGTGTCATAATGGTTCCTTGTTTCTATTGGTCCCCATGCTGTCACAATTCATCCCTGGCCCTTTTACGCCCCCTGGTGTCAAATGGGATCCTGGGATTATTAGCCTCCATTGGGTCACAATGGATCCTTGCTTCTCTTAACCCCTGTGGTGTCACAATGCATCCCATGCCCTTTTAGGCCACTGGATGTCACAATGAATCATTTGAGTCTTGGCCTTCATGGTGGCATAATTGTACCAGGTTTTAATTGGGCCCCATGCTTTCACAATTCATCCCTGGCCCTTTTAGGCCCATTGGTGTCACAAGGGACCATTAGATTGTTAGCCTCCATTGGGTAACAATGGTTCCTTGCTTCTCTTAACCTCTGTGGTGTCACAATGCATTCCATGCCATTTTAGGCCACTTGATGTCACAATGAATCATTTGATTCTTGGCCTCCATGGTGTCATAATGGTTCCTTGTTTCTATTGGGCCCCATGCTGTCACAATTCATCCCTGGCCCTTTTGCGCCCCCTGGTGTCAAATGGGATCCTGGGATTATTAGCCTCCATTGGGTCACAATGGATCCTTGTTTCTCTTAACCCCTGTGGTGTCACAATGCATCCCATGCCCTTTTAGGCCACTTGATGTCACAATGAATCATTAGATTCTTGGCCTCCATGGTGGCATAATAGATCCTTGCTTCTATTGGTCCCCGTGCTGTAACAATCCATCCCTGGCCATTTTAGGCCCCCTGGTGTCACAAGGGATCATTAGATTGTTAGCAAGCATTGGGTCACAATGGTTCCTTGCTTCTCTTAACCTCTGTGGTGTCACAATGCATCCCATGCCCTTTTAGGCCACTTGATGTCACAATGAATCATTTGATTCTTGGCCTCCATGGTGACATAATAGACCGTTGCTTCTATTGGTCCCCGTGCTGTAACAATTCATCCCTGGCCCTTTTTATACCCCCTGGTGCCACAAGGGATCATTAGATTGTTAGCCTGCATTGGGTCACAATGGTTCCTTGCTTCTCTTAACCTCTGTGGTGTCACAATGCATTCCAAGCCCTTTTAGGCCACTTGGTCTTACAATGAACCATTTGATTCTTGGCCTTCATGGTGTCATAATGGTTCCTTGTTTCTATTGGTCCCCATGCTGTCACAATTCATCCCTGGCCCTTTTACGCCCCCTGGTGTCAAATGGGATCCTGGGATTATTAGCCTCCATTGGGTCACAATGGATCCTTGCTTCTCTGAACCCCTGTGGTGTCACAATGCATCCCATGCCCTTTTAGGCCACTTGATGTCACAATGAATCATTTGATTCTTGGCCTCCATGGTGGCATAATAGATCCTTGCTTCTATTGGTCCCCGTGCTGTAACAATCCATCCCTGGCCATTTTAGGCCCCCTGGTGTCACAAGGGATCATTAGATTTTTAGCCTGCTTTGGGTCACAATGGTTCCTTGGTTCTCTTAACCCCTGTGGTGTCACAATGCATCCCATGCCCTTTTAGGCCACTTGATTTCACAATGAATCATTTGATTCTTGGCCTCCATGGTGACATAATAGATCCTTGCTTCTATTGGTCCCCGTGCTGTAACAATTCATCCCTGGCCCTTTTTATACCCCATGGTGCCACAAAGGATCATTAGATTGTTAGCCTGCATTGGGTCACAATGGTTCCTTGCTTCTCTTAACCTCTGTGGTGTCACAATGCATTCCAAGCCCTTTTAGGCCACTTGGTCTTACAATGAAACATTTGATTCTTGGCCTTCATGGTGTCATAATGGTTCCTTGTTTCTATTGGTCCCCATGCTGTCACAATTCATCCCTGGCCCTTTTAAGCCCCCTGGTGCCAAATGGGATCCTGGGATTATTAGCCTCCATTGGGTCACAATGGATCCTTGCTTCTCTGAACCCCTGTGGTGTCACAATGCATCCCATGCCCTTTTAGGCCACTTGATGTCACAATGAATCATTTGATTCTTGGCCTCCATGGTGGCATAATTGTACCAGGTTTTAATTGGGCCCCATGCTTTCACAATTCATCCCTGGCCCTTTTAGGCCCATTGGTGTCACAAGGGACCATTAGATTGTTAGCCTCCATTGGGTAACAATGGTTCCTTGCTTCTCTTAACCTCTGTGGTGTCACAATGCATTCCATGCCATATTAGGCCACTTGATGTCACAATGAATCATTTGATTCTTGGCCTCCATGGTGTCATAATGGTTCCTTGTTTCTATTGGGCCCCATGCTGTCACAATTCATCCCTGGCCCTTTTACGCCCCCTGGTGTCAAATGGGATCCTGGGATTATTAGCCTCCATTGGGTCACAATGGATCCTTGCTTCTCTTAACCCCTGTGGTGTCACAATGCATCCCATGCCCTTTTAGGCCACTTGATGTCACAATGAATCATTTGATTCTTGGCCTCCATGGTGGCATAATAGATCCTTGCTTCTATTGGTCCCCGTGCTGTAACAATCCATCCCTGGCCATTTTAGGCCCCCTGGTGTCACAAGGGATCATTAGATTGTTAGCCTGCATTGGGTCACAATGGTTCCTTGCTTCTCTTAACCCCTGTGGTGTCACAATGCATCCCATGCCCTTTTAGGCCACTTGATGTCACAATGAATCATTTCATTTTTGGCCTCCATGGTGGCATAATTGTACCAGGTTTTAATTGGGCCCCATGCTTTCACAATCCATCCCTGGCCCTTTTAGGCCCATTGGTGTCACAAGGAACCATTAGATTGTTAGCCTCCATTGGGTAACAATGGTTCCTTGCTTCTCTTAACCTCTGTGGTGTCACAATGCATTCCATTGCATTTTAGGCCTCTTGATGTCACAATGAATCATTTGATTCTTGGCCTCCATGGTGTCATAATGGTTCCTTGTTTCTATTGGTCCCCATGCTGTCACAATTCATCCCTGGCCCTTTTACGCCCCCTGGTGCCAAATGGGATCCTGGGATTATTAGCCTCCATTGGGTCACAATGGATCCTTGCTTCTCTTAACCCCTGTGGTGTCACAATGCATCCCATGCCCTTTTAGGCCACTTGATGTCACAATGAATCATTTGATTCTTGGCCTCCATGGTGGCATAATCGATCCTTGCTTCTATTGGTCCCCGTGCTGTAACAATCCATCCCTGGCCATTTTAGGCCCCCTGGTGTCACAAGGGATCATTAGATTTTTAGCAAGCATTGGGTCACAATGGTTCCTTGCTTCTCTTAACCTCTGTGGTGTCACAATGCATCCCATGCCCTTTTAGGCCACTTGATGTCACAATGAATCATTTGATTCTTGGCCTCCATGGTGACATAATAGATCCTTGCTTCTATTGGTCCCCGTGCTGTTACAATTCATCCCTGGCCCTTTTTATAGCCCCTGGTGCCACAAGGGATCATTAGATTGTTAGCCTGCATTGGGTCACAATGGTTCCTTGCTTCTCTTAACCTCTGTGGTGTCACAATGCATCCCATGCCCTTTTAGGCCACTTGGTCTTACAATGAACCATTTGATTCTTGGCCTTCATGGTGTCATAATGGTTCCTTGTTTCTATTGGTCCCCATGCTGTCACAATTCATCCCTGGCCCTTTTACGCCCCCTGGTGTCAAATGGGATCCTGGGATTATTAGCCTCCATTGGGTCACAATGGATCCTTGCTTCTCTTAACCCCTGTGGTGTCACAATGCATCCCATGCCCTTTTAGGCCACTGGATGTCACAATGAATCATTTGAGTCTTGGCCTCCATGGTGGCATAATTGTACCAGGTTTTAATTGGGCCCCATGCTTTCACAATTCATCCCTGGCCCTTTTAGGCCCATTGGTGTCACAAGGGACCATTAGATTGTTAGCCTCCATTGGGTAACAATGGTTCCTTGCTTCTCTTAACCTCTGTGGTGTCACAATGCATTCCATGCCATTTTAGGCCACTTGATGTCACAATGAATCATTTGATTCTTGGCCTCCATGGTGTCATAATGGTTCCTTGTTTCTATTGGGCCCCATGCTGTCACAATTCATCCCTGGCCCTTTTACGCCCCCTGGTGTCAAATGGGATCCTGGGATTATTAGCCTCCATTGGGTCACAATGGATCCTTGTTTCTCTTAACCCCTGTGGTGTCACAATGCATCCCATGCCCTTTTAGGCCACTTGATGTCACAATGAATCATTTGATTCTTGGCCTCCGTGGTGACATAATAGATCCTTGCTTCTATTGGTCCCCGTGCTGTTACAATTCATCCCTGGCCCTTTTTATAGCCCCTGGTGCCACAAGGGATCATTAGATTGTTAGCCTGCATTGGGTCACAATGGTTCCTTGCTTCTCTTAACCCCTGTGGTGTCACAATGCATCCCATGCCCTTTTAGGCCACTTGATGTCACAATGAATCATTTGATTCTTGGCCTCCGTGGTGGCATAATAGATCCTTGCTTCTATTGGTCCCCGTGCTGTAACAATCCATCCCTGGCCATTTTAGGCCCCCTGGTGTCACAAGGGATCATTAGATTGTTAGCCTGCATTGGGTCACAATGGTTCCTTGCTTCTCTTAACCTCTGTGGTGTCACAATGCATCCCATGCCCTTTTAGGCCACTGGATGTCACAATGAACCATTTGATTTTTGGCCTCCATGGTGGCATAATTTTACCAGGTTTTAATTGGGCCCCATGCTTTCACAATCCATCCCTGGCCCTTTTAGGCCCATTGGTGTCACAAGGAACCATTAGATTGTAAGCCTCCATTGGGTAACAATGGTTCCTTGCTTCTCTTAACCTCTGTGGTGTCACAATGCATTCCATGCCATTTTAGGCCACTTGATGTCACAATGAATCATTTGATTCTTGGCCTCCATGGTGTCATAATGGTTCCTTGTTTCTATTGGTCCCCATGCTGTCACAATTCATCCCTGGCCCTTTTACGCCCCCTGGTGCCAAATGGGATCCTGGGATTATTAGCCTCCATTGGGTCACAATGGATCCTTGCTTCTCTGAACCCCTGTGGTGTCACAATGCATCCCATGCCCTTTTAGGCCACTTGATGTCACAATGAATCATTTGATTTTTGGCCTCCATGGTGGCATAATTGTACCAGGTTTTAATTGGGCCCCATGCTTTCACAATCCATCCCTGGCCCTTTTAGGCCCATTGGTGTCACAAGAGACCATTAGATTGTTAGCCTCCATTGTGTAACAATGGTTCCTTTCTTGTCTTAACCTCTGTGGTGTCACAATGCATTCCATGCCATTTTAGGCCACTTGATGTCACAATGAATCATTTGATTCTTGGCCTCCATGGTGTCATAATGGTTCCTTGTTTCTATTGGTCCCCGTGCTGTAACAATTCATCCCTGGCCCTTTTTATAGCCCCTGGTGCCACAAGGGATCATTAGATTGTTAGCCTGCATTGGGTCACAATGGTTCCTTGCTTCTCTTAACCTCTGTGGTGTCACAATGCATTCCAAGCCCTTTTAGGCCACTTGGTCTTACAATGAACCATTTGATTCTTGGCCTTCATGGTGTCATAATGGTTCCTTGTTTCTATTGGTCCCCATGCCGTCACAATTCATCCCTGGCCCTTTTATGCCCCCTGGTGTCAAATGGGATCCTGGGATTATTAGCCTCCATTGGGTCACAATGGATCCTTGCTTCTCTGAACCCCTGTGGTGTCACAATGCATCCCATGCCCTTTTAGGCCACTTGATGTCACAATGAATCATTTGATTCTTGGCGTCCATGGTGGCGTAATAGATCCTTGCTTCTATTGGTCCCCGTGCTGTAACAATCCATCCCTGGCCATTTTAGCCCCCCTGGTGTCACAAGGGATCATTAGATTGTTAGCCTGCATTGGGTCACAATGGTTCCTTGCTTCTCTTAGCCCCTGAGGTGTAACAATGCATCCCATGCCCTTTTAGGCCACTTGATTTCACAATGAATCATTTGATTCTTGGCCTCCATGGTGACATAATAGATCCTTGCTTCTATTGGTCCCCGTGCTGTAACAATTCATCCCTGGCCCTTTTTATACCCCATGGTGCCACAAGGGATCATTAGATTGTTAGCAAGCATTGGGTCACAATGGTTCCTTGCTTCTCTTAACCTCTGTGGTGTCACAATGCATTCCAAGCCCTTTTAGGCCACTTGGTCTTACAATGAACCATTTGATTCTTGGCCTTCATGGTGTCATAATGGTTCCTTGTTTCTATTGGTCCCCATGCTGTCACAATTCATCCCTGGCCCTTTTACGCCCCCTGGTGTCAAATGGGATCCTGGGATTATTAGCCTCCATTGGGTCACAATGGATCCTTGCTTCTCTGAACCCCTGTGGTGTCACAATGCATCCCATGCCCTTTTAGGCCACTTGATGTCACAATGAATCATTTGATTCTTGGCCTCCATGGTGGCATAATTGTACCAGGTTTTAATTGGGCCCCATGCTTTCACAATTCATCCCTGGCCCTTTTAGGCCCATTGGTGTCACAAGGGACCATTAGATTGTTAGCCTCCATTGGGTAACAATGGTTCCTTGCTTCTCTTAACCTCTGTGGTGTCACAATGCATTCCATGCCATATTAGGCCACTTGATGTCACAATGAATCATTTGATTCTTGGCCTCCATGGTGTCATAATGGTTCCTTGTTTCTATTGGGCCCCATGCTGTCACAATTCATCCCTGGCCCTTTTACGCACCCTGGTGTCAAATGGGATCCTGGGATTATTAGCCTCCATTGGGTCACAATGGATCCTTGCTTCTCTTAACCCCTGTGGTGTCACAATGCATCCCATGCCCTTTTAGGCCACTTGATGTCACAATGAATCATTTGATTCTTGGCCTCCATGGTGGCATAATAGATCCTTGCTTCTATTGGTCCCCGTGCTGTAACAATCCATCCCTGGCCATTTTAGGCCCCCTGGTGTCACAAGGGATCATTAGATTGTTAGCAAGCATTGGGTCACAATGGTTCCTTGCTTCTCTTAACCTCTGTGGTGTCACAATGCATCCCATGCCCTTTTAGGCCACTTGATGTCACAATGAATCATTTGATTCTTGGCCTCCATGGTGACATAATAGATCCTTGCTTCTATTGGTCCCCGTGCTGTAACAATTCATCCCTGGCCCTTTTTATAGCCCCTGGTGCCACAAGGGATCATTAGATTGTTAGCCTGCATTGGGTCACAATGGTTCCTTGCTTCTCTTAACCTCTGTGGTGTCACAATGCATCCCATGCCCTTTTAGGCCACTTGGTCTTACAATGAACCATTTGATTCTTGGCCTTCATGGTGTCATAATGGTTCCTTGTTTCTATTGGTCCCCATGCTGTCACAATTCATCCCTGGCCCTTTTACGCCCCCTGGTGTCAAATGGGATCCTGGGATTATTAGCCTCCATTGGGTCACAATGGATCCTTGCTTCTCTTAACCCCTGTGGTGTCACAATGCATCCCATGCCCTTTTAGGCCACTGGATGTCACAATGAATCATTTGAGTCTTGGCCTCCATGGTGGCATAATTGTACCAGGTTTTAATTGGGCCCCATGCTTTCACAATTCATCCCTGGCCCTTTTAGGCCCATTGGTGTCACAAGGGACCATTAGATTGTTAGCCTCCATTGGGTAACAATGGTTCCTTGCTTCTCTTAACCTCTGTGGTGTCACAATGCATTCCATGCCATTTTAGGCCACTTGATGTCACAATGAATCATTTGATTCTTGGCCTCCATGGTGTCATAATGGTTCCTTGTTTCTATTGGTCCCCATGCTGTCACAATTCATCCCTGGCCCTTTTACGCCCCCTGGTGCCAAATGGGATCCTGGGATTATTAGCCTCCATTGGGTCACAATGGATCCTTGCTTCTCTTAACCCCTGTGGTGTCACAATGCATCCCATGCCCTTTTAGGCCACTTGATGTCACAATGAATCATTTGATTCTTGGCCTCCATGGTGGCATAATAGATCCTTGCTTCTATTGGTCCCCGTGCTGTAACAATCCATCCCTGGCCATTTTAGGCCCCCTGGTGTCACAAGGGATCATTAGATTTTTAGCAAGCATTGGGTCACAATGGTTCCTTGCTTCTCTTAACCTCTGTGGTGTCACAATGCATCCCATGCCCTTTTAGGCCACTTGATGTCACAATGAATCATTTGATTCTTGGCCTCCATGGTGGCATAATAGATCCTTGCTTCTATTGGTCCCCGTGCTGTAACAATCCATCCCTGGCCATTTTAGGCCCCCTGGTGTCACAAGGGATCATTAGATTGTTAGCCTGCATTGGGTCACAATGGTTCCTTGCTTCTCTTAACCTCTGTGGTGTCACAATGCATCCCATGCCCTTTTAGGCCACTGGATGTCACAATGAACCATTTGATTTTTGGCCTCCATGGTGGCATAATTTTACCAGGTTTTAATTGGGCCCCATGCTTTCACAATCCATCCCTGGCCCTTTTAGGCCCATTGGTGTCACAAGGAACCATTAGATTGTTAGCCTCCATTGGGTAACAATGGTTCCTTGCTTCTCTTAACCTCTGTGGTGTCACAATGCATTCCATGCCATTTTAGGCCACTTGATGTCACAATGAATCATTTGATTCTTGGCCTCCATGGTGTCATAATGGTTCCTTGTTTCTATTGGTCCCCATGCTGTCACAATTCATCCCTGGCCCTTTTACGCCCCTTGGTGCCAAATGGGATCCTGGGATTATTAGCCTCCATTGGGTCACAATGGATCCTTGCTTCTCTTAACCCCTGTGGTGTCACAATGCATCCCATGCCCTTTTAGGCCACTTGATGTCACAATGAATCATTTGATTCTTGGCCTCCATGGTGGCATAATTGATCCTGGCTTCTATTGGTCCCCGTGCTGTAACAATTCATCCCTGGCCCTTTTAGGCCCCCTGGTGTCACAAGGGATCATTAGATTTTTAGCAAGCATTGGGTCACAATCGTTCCTTGTTTCTCTTAACCCCTGTGGTGTCACAATGCATCCCATGCCCTTTTAGGCCACTTGATGTCACAATGAATCATTTGATTCTTGGCCTCCATGGTGACATAATAGATCCTTGCTTCTATTGGTCCCCGAGCTGTAACAATTCATCCCTGGCCCTTTTTATAGCCCCTGGTGCCACAAGGGATCATTAGATTGTTAGCCTGCATTGGGTCACAATGGTTCCTTGCTTCTCTTAACCTCTGTGGTGTCACAATTCATTCCATGCCATTTTAGGCCACTTGATGTCACAATGAATCATTTGATTCTTGGCCTCCATGGTGTCATAATGGTTCCTTGTTTCTATTGCTCCCCATGCTGTCACAATTCATCCCTGGCCCTTTTACGCCCCCTGGTGCCAAATGGGATCCTGGGATTATTAGCCTCCATTGGGTCACAATGGATCCTTGCTTCTCTTAACCCCTGTGGTGTCACAATGCATCCCATGCCCTTTTAGGCCACTTGATGTCACAATGAATCATTTGATTCTTGGCCTCCATGGTGGCATAATAGATCCTTGCTCCTATTGGTCCCCGTGCTGTAACAATCCATCCCTGGCCATTTTAGGCCCCCTGGTGTCACAAGGGATCATTAGATTGTTAGCCTGCATTGGGTCACAATGGTTCCTTGCTTCTCTTAACCTCTGTGGTGTCACAATGCATCCCATGCCCTTTTAGGCCACTGGATGTCACAATGAACCATTTGATTTTTGGCCTCCATGGTGGCATAATTTTACCAGGTTTAATTGGGCCCCATGCTTTCACAATCCATCCCTGGCCCTTTTAGGCCCATTGGTGTCACAAGAGACCATTAGATTGTTAGCCTCCATTGTGTAACAATGGTTCCTTTCTTGTCTTAACCTCTGTGGTGTCACAATGCATTCCATGCCATTTTAGGCCACTTGATGTCACAATGAATCATTTGATTCTTGGCCTCCATGGTGTCATAATGGTTCCTTGTTTCTATTGGTCCCCGTGCTGTAACAATTCATCCCTGGCCCTTTTTATAGCCCCTGGTGCCACAAGGGATCATTAGATTGTTAGCCTGCATTGGGTCACAATTGTTCCTTGCTTCTCTTAACCTCTGTGGTGTCACAATGCATTCCAAGCCCTTTTAGGCCACTTGGTCTTACAATGAACCATTTGATTCTTGGCCTTCATGGTGTCATAATGGTTCCTTGTTTCTATTGGTCCCCATGCTGTCACAATTCATCCCTGGCCCTTTTATGCCCCCTGGTGTCAAATGGGATCCTGGGATTATTAGCCTCCATTGGGTCACAATGGATCCTTGCTTCTCTGAACCCCTGTGGTGTCACAATGCATCCCATGCCCTTTTAGGCCACTTGATGTCACAATGAATCATTTGATTCTTGGCGTCCATGGTGGCGTAATAGATCCTTGCTTCTATTGGTCCCCGTGCTGTAACAATCCATCCCTGGCCATTTTAGCCCCCCTGGTGTCACAAGGGATCATTAGATTGTTAGCCTGCATTGGGTCACAATGGTTCCTTGCTTCTCTTAGCCCCTGAGGTGTAACAATGCATCCCATGCCCTTTTAGGCCACTTGATTTCACAATGAATCATTTGATTCTTGGCCTCCATGGTGACATAATAGATCCTTGCTTCTATTGGTCCCCGTGCTGTAACAATTCATCCCTGGCCCTTTTTATACCCCATGGTGCCACAAGGGATCATTAGATTGTTAGCAAGCATTGGGTCACAATGGTTCCTTGCTTCTCTTAACCTCTGTGGTGTCACAATGCATTCCAAGCCCTTTTAGGCCACTTGGTCTTACAATGAACCATTTGATTCTTGGCCTTCATGGTGTCATAATGGTTCCTTGTTTCTATTGGTCCCCATGCTGTCACAATTCATCCCTGGCCCTTTTACGCCCCCTGGTGTCAAATGGGATCCTGGGATTATTAGCCTCCATTGGGTCACAATGGATCCTTGCTTCTCTGAACCCCTGTGGTGTCACAATGCATCCCATGCCCTTTTAGGCCACTTGATGTCACAATGAATCATTTGATTCTTGGCCTCCATGGTGGCATAATTGTACCAGGTTTTAATTGGGCCCCATGCTTTCACAATTCATCCCTGGCCCTTTTAGGCCCATTGGTGTCACAAGGGACCATTAGATTGTTAGCCTCCATTGGGTAACAATGGTTCCTTGCTTCTCTTAACCTCTGTGGTGTCACAATGCATTCCATGCCATATTAGGCCACTTGATGTCACAATGAATCATTTGATTCTTGGCCTCCATGGTGTCATAATGGTTCCTTGTTTCTATTGGGCCCCATGCTGTCACAATTCATCCCTGGCCCTTTTACGCCCCCTGGTGTCAAATGGGATCCTGGGATTATTAGCCTCCATTGGGTCACAATGGATCCTTGCTTCTCTTAACCCCTGTGGTGTCACAATGCATCCCATGCCCTTTTAGGCCACTTGATGTCACAATGAATCATTTGATTCTTGGCCTCCATGGTGGCATAATAGATCCTTGCTTCTATTGGTCCCCGTGCTGTAACAATCCATCCCTGGCCATTTTAGGCCCCCTGGTGTCACAAGGGATCATTAGATTGTTAGCCTGCATTGGGTCACAATGGTTCCTTGCTTCTCTTAACCCCTGTGGTGTCACAATGCATCCCATGCCCTTTTAGGCCACTGGATGTCACAATGAATCATTTGATTTTTGGCCTCCATGGTGGCATAATTTTACCAGGTTTTAATTGGGCCCCATGCTTTCACAATCCATCCCTGGCCCTTTTAGGCCCATTGGTGTCACAAGAGACCATTAGATTGTTAGCCTGCATTGGGTCACAATGGTTCCTTGCTTCTCTTAACCTCTGTGGTGTCACAATGCATTCCATGCCATTTTAGGCCACTTGATGTCACAATGAATCATTTGATTCTTGGCCTCCATGGTGTCATAATGGTTCCTTGTTTCTATTGGTCCCCATGCTGTCACAATTCATCCCTGGCCCTTTTACGCCCCCTGGTGCCAAATGGGATCCTGGGATTATTAGCCTCCATTGGGTCACAATGGATCCTTGCTTCTCTTAACCCCTGTGGTGTCACAATGCATCCCATGCCCTTTTAGGCCACTTGATGTCACAATGAATCATTTGATTCTTGGCCTCCATGGTGGCATAATAGATCCTTGCTTCTATTGGTCCCCGTGCTGTAACAATCCATCCCTGGCCATTTTAGGCCCCCTGGTGTCACAAGGGATCATTAGATTTTTAGCAAGCATTGGGTCACAATGGTTCCTTGCTTCTCTTAACCTCTGTGGTGTCACAATGCATCCCATGCCCTTTTAGGCCACTTGATGTCACAATGAATCATTTGATTCTTGGCCTCCATGGTGACATAATAGATCCTTGCTTCTATTGGTCCCCGTGCTGTAACAATTCATCCCTGGCCCTTTTTATAGCCCCTGGTGCCACAAGGGATCATTAGATTGTTAGCCTGCATTGGGTCACAATGGTTCCTTGCTTCTCTTAACCTCTGTGGTGTCACAATGCATCCCATGCCCTTTTGGGCCACTTGGTCTTACAATGAACCATTTGATTCTTGGCCTTCATGGTGTCATAATGGTTCCTTGTTTCTATTGGTCCCCATGCTGTCACAATTCATCCCTGGCCCTTTTACGCCCCCTGGTGTCAAATGGGATCCTGGGATTATTAGCCTCCATTGGGTCACAATGGATCCTTGCTTCTCTTAACCCCTGTGGTGTCACAATGCATCCCATGCCCTTTTAGGCCACTGGATGTCACAATGAATCATTTGAGTCTTGGCCTCCATGGTGGCATAATTGTACCAGGTTTTAATTGGGCCCCATGCTTTCACAATTCATCCCTGGCCCTTTTAGGCCCATTGGTGTCACAAGGGACCATTAGATTGTTAGCCTCCATTGGGTAACAATGGTTCCTTGCTTCTCTTAACCTCTGTGGTGTCACAATGCATTCCATGCCATTTTAGGCCACTTGATGTCACAATGAATCATTTGATTCTTGGCCTCCATGGTGTCATAATGGTTCCTTGTTTCTATTGGGCCCCATGCTGTCACAATTCATCCCTGGCCCTTTTACGCCCCCTGGTGTCAAATGGGATCCTGGGATTATTAGCCTCCATTGGGTCACAATGGATCCTTGTTTCTCTTAACCCCTGTGGTGTCACAATGCATCCCATGCCCTTTTAGGCCACTTGATGTCACAATGAATCATTTGATTCTTGGCCTCCGTGGTGACATAATAGATCCTTGCTTCTATTGGTCCCCGTGCTGTTACAATTCATCCCTGGCCCTTTTTATAGCCCCTGGTGCCACAAGGGATCATTAGATTGTTAGCCTGCATTGGGTCACAATGGTTCCTTGCTTCTCTTAACCCCTGTGGTGTCACAATGCATCCCATGCCCTTTTAGGCCACTTGATGTCACAATGAATCATTTGATTCTTGGCCTCCATGGTGGCATAATAGATCCTTGCTTCTATTGGTCCCCGTGCTGTAACAATCCATCCCTGGCCATTTTAGGCCCCCTGGTGTCACAAGGGATCATTAGATTGTTAGCCTGCATTGGGTCACAATGGTTCCTTGCTTCTCTTAACCTCTGTGGTGTCACAATGCATCCCATGCCCTTTTAGGCCACTGGATGTCACAATGAACCATTTGATTTTTGGCCTCCATGGTGGCATAATTTTACCAGGTTTTAATTGGGCCCCATGCTTTCACAATCCATCCCTGGCCCTTTTAGGCCCATTGGTGTCACAAGGAACCATTAGATTGTTAGCCTCCATTGGGTAACAATGGTTCCTTGCTTCTCTTAACCTCTGTGGTGTCACAATGCATTCCATGCCATTTTAGGCCACTTGATGTCACAATGAATCATTTGATTCTTGGCCTCCATGGTGTCATAATGGTTCCTTGTTTCTATTGGTCCCCATGCTGTCACAATTCATCCCTGGCCCTTTTACGCCCCCTGGTGCCAAATGGGATCCTGGGATTATTAGCCTCCATTGGGTCACAATGGATCCTTGCTTCTCTTAACCCCTGTGGTGTCACAATGCATCCCATGCCCTTTTAGGCCACTTGATGTCACAATGAATCATTTGATTCTTGGCCTCCATGGTGGCATAATAGATCCTTGCTTCTATTGGTCCCCGTGCTGTAACAATCCATCCCTGGCCATTTTAGGACCCCTGGTGTCACAAGGGATCATTAGATTTTTAGCAAGCATTGGGTCACAATGGTTCCTTGCTTCTCTTAACCTCTGTGGTGTCACAATGCCTCCCATGCCCTTTTAGGCCACTGGATGTCACAATGAACCATTTGATTTTTGGCCTCCATGGTGGCATAATTTTACCAGGTTTTAATTGGGCCCCATGCTTTCACAATCCATCCCTGGCCCTTTTAGGCCCATTGGTGTCACAAGAGACCATTAGATTGTTAGCCTCCATTGTGTAACAATGGTTCCTTTCTTGTCTTAACCTCTGTGGTGTCACAATGCATTCCATGCCATTTTAGGCCACTTGATGTCACAATTAATCATTTGATTCTTGGCCTCCATGGTGTCATAATGGTTCCTTGTTTCTATTGGTCCCCGTGCTGTAACAATTCATCCCTGGCCCTTTTTATAGCCCCTGGTGCCACAAGGGATCATTAGATTGTTAGCCTGCATTGGGTCACAATTGTTCCTTGCTTCTCTTAACCTCTGTGGTGTCACAATGCATTCCAAGCCCTTTTAGGCCACTTGGTCTTACAATGAACCATTTGATTCTTGGCCTTCATGGTGTCATAATGGTTCCTTGTTTCTATTGGTCCCCATGCTGTCACAATTCATCCCTGGCCCTTTTATGCCCCCTGGTGTCAAATGGGATCCTGGGATTATTAGCCTCCATTGGGTCACAATGGATCCTTGCTTCTCTGAACCCCTGTGGTGTCACAATGCATCCCATGCCCTTTTAGGCCACTTGATGTCACAATGAATCATTTGATTCTTGGCGTCCATGGTGGCGTAATAGATCCTTGCTTCTATTGGTCCCCGTGCTGTAACAATCCATCCCTGGCCATTTTAGCCCCCCTGGTGTCACAAGGGATCATTAGATTGTTAGCCTGCATTGGGTCACAATGGTTCCTTGCTTCTCTTAGCCCCTGAGGTGTAACAATGCATCCCATGCCCTTTTAGGCCACTTGATTTCACAATGAATCATTTGATTCTTGGCCTCCATGGTGACATAATAGATCCTTGCTTCTATTGGTCCCCGTGCTGTAACAATTCATCCCTGGCCCTTTTTATACCCCATGGTGCCACAAGGGATCATTAGATTGTTAGCAAGCATTGGGTCACAATGGTTCCTTGCTTCTCTTAACCTCTGTGGTGTCACAATGCATTCCAAGCCCTTTTAGGCCACTTGGTCTTACAATGAACCATTTGATTCTTGGCCTTCATGGTGTCATAATGGTTCCTTGTTTCTATTGGTCCCCATGCTGTCACAATTCATCCCTGGCCCTTTTACGCCCCCTGGTGTCAAATGGGATCCTGGGATTATTAGCCTCCATTGGGTCACAATGGATCCTTGCTTCTCTGAACCCCTGTGGTGTCACAATGCATCCCATGCCCTTTTAGGCCACTTGATGTCACAATGAATCATTTGATTCTTGGCCTCCATGGTGGCATAATTTTACCAGGTTTTAATTGGTCCCCATGCTTTCACAATTCATCCCTGGCCCTTTTAGGCCCATTGGTGTCACAAGGGACCATTAGATTGTTAGCCTCCATTGGGTAACAATGGTTCCTTGCTTCTCTTAACCTCTGTGGTGTCACAATGCATTCCATGCCATATTAGGCCACTTGATGTCACAATGAATCATTTGATTCTTGGCCTCCATGGTGTCATAATGGTTCCTTGTTTCTATTGGGCCCCATGCTGTCACAATTCATCCCTGGCCCTTTTACGCCCCCTGGTGTCAAATGGGATCCTGGGATTATTAGCCTCCATTGGGTCACAATGGATCCTTGCTTCTCTTAACCCCTGTGGTGTCACAATGCATCCCATGCCCTTTTAGGCCACTTGATGTCACAATGAATCATTTGATTCTTGGCCTCCATGGTGGCATAATAGATCCTTGCTTCTATTGGTCCCCGTGCTGTAACAATCCATCCCTGGACATTTTAGGCCCCCTGGTGTCACAAGGGATCATTAGATTGTTAGCCTGCATTGGGTCACAATGGTTCCTTGCTTCTCTTAACCCCTGTGGTGTCACAATGCATCCCATGCCCTTTTAGGCCACTGGATGTCACAATGAATCATTTGATTTTTGGCCTCCATGGTGGCATAATTTTACCAGGTTTTAATTGGGCCCCATGCTTTCACAATCCATCCCTGGCCCTTTTAGGCCCATTGGTGTCACAAGAGACCATTAGATTGTTAGCCTGCATTGGGTCACAATGGTTCCTTGCTTCTCTTAACCTCTGTGGTGTCACAATGCATTCCATGCCATTTTAGGCCACTTGATGTCACAATGAATCATTTGATTCTTGGCCTCCATGGTGTCATAATGGTTCCTTGTTTCTATTGGTCCCCATGCTGTCACAATTCATCCCTGGCCCTTTTACGCCCCCTGGTGCCAAATGGGATCCTGGGATTATTAGCCTCCATTGGGTCACAATGGATCCTTGCTTCTCTGAACCCCTGTGGTGTCACAATGCATCCCATGCCCTTTTAGGCCACTTGATGTCACAATGAATCATTTGATTCTTGGCCTCCATGGTGGCATAATAGATCCTTGCTTCTATTGGTCCCCGTGCTGTAACAATCCATCCCTGGCCATTTTAGGCCCCCTGGTGTCACAAGGGATCATTAGATTTTTAGCAAGCATTGGGTCACAATGGTTCCTTGCTTCTCTTAACCTCTGTGGTGTCACAATGCATCCCATGCCCTTTTAGGCCACTTGATGTCACAATGAATCATTTGATTCTTGGCCTCCATGGTGACATAATAGATCCTTGCTTCTATTGGTCCCCGTGCTGTAACAATTCATCCCTGGCCCTTTTTATAGCCCCTGGTGCCACAAGGGATCATTAGATTGTTAGCCTGCATTGGGTCACAATGGTTCCTTGCTTCTCTTAACCTCTGTGGTGTCACAATGCATCCCATGCCCTTTTAGGCCACTTGGTCTTACAATGAACCATTTGATTCTTGGCCTTCATGGTGTCATAATGGTTCCTTGTTTCTATTGGTCCCCATGCTGTCACAATTCATCCCTGGCCCTTTTACGCCCCCTGGTGTCAAATGGGATCCTGGGATTATTAGCCTCCATTGGGTCACAATGGATCCTTGCTTCTCTTAACCCCTGTGGTGTCACAATGCATCCCATGCCCTTTTAGGCCACTGGATGTCACAATGAATCATTTGAGTCTTGGCCTCCATGGTGGCATAATTGTACCAGGTTTTAATTGGGCCCCATGCTTTCACAATTCATCCCTGGCCCTTTTAGGCCCATTGGTGTCACAAGGGACCATTAGATTGTTAGCCTCCATTGGGTAACAATGGTTCCTTGCTTCTCTTAACCTCTGTGGTGTCACAATGCATTCCATGCCATTTTAGGCCACTTGATGTCACAATGAATCATTTGATTCTTGGCCTCCATGGTGTCATAATGGTTCCTTGTTTCTATTGGGCCCCATGCTGTCACAATTCATCCCTGGCCCTTTTACGCCCCCTGGTGTCAAATGGGATCCTGGGATTATTAGCCTCCATTGGGTCACAATGGATCCTTGTTTCTCTTAACCCCTGTGGTGTCACAATGCATCCCATGCCCTTTTAGGCCACTTGATGTCACAATGAATCATTTGATTCTTGGCCTCCGTGGTGACATAATAGATCCTTGCTTCTATTGGTCCCCGTGCTGTTACAATTCATCCCTGGCCCTTTTTATAGCCCCTGGTGCCACAAGGGATCATTAGATTGTTAGCCTGCATTGGGTCACAATGGTTCCTTGCTTCTCTTAACCCCTGTGGTGTCACAATGCATCCCATGCCCTTTTAGGCCACTTGATGTCACAATGAATCATTTGATTCTTGGCCTCCATGGTGGCATAATAGATCCTTGCTTCTATTGGTCCCCGTGCTGTAACAATCCATCCCTGGCCATTTTAGGCCCCCTGGTGTCACAAGGGATCATTAGATTGTTAGCCTGCATTGGGTCACAATGGTTCCTTGCTTCTCTTAACCTCTGTGGTGTCACAATGCATCCCATGCCCTTTTAGGCCACTGGATGTCACAATGAACCATTTGATTTTTGGCCTCCATGGTGGCATAATTTTACCAGGTTTTAATTGGGCCCCATGCTTTCACAATCCATCCCTGGCCCTTTTAGGCCCATTGGTGTCACAAGGAACCATTAGATTGTTAGCCTCCATTGGGTAACAATGGTTCCTTGCTTCTCTTAACCTCTGTGGTGTCACAATGCATTCCATGCCATTTTAGGCCACTTGATGTCACAATGAATCATTTGATTCTTGGCCTCCATGGTGTCATAATGGTTCCTTGTTTCTATTGGTCCCCATGCTGTCACAATTCATCCCTGGCCCTTTTACGCCCCCTGGTGCCAAATGGGATCCTGGGATTATTAGCCTCCATTGGGTCACAATGGATCCTTGCTTCTCTTAACCCCTGTGGTGTCACAATGCATCCCATGCCCTTTTAGGCCACTTGATGTCACAATGAATCATTTGATTCTTGGCCTCCATGGTGGCATAATAGATCCTTGCTTCTATTGGTCCCCGTGCTGTAACAATCCATCCCTGGCCATTTTAGGCCCCCTGGTGTCACAAGGGATCATTAGATTTTTAGCAAGCATTGGGTCACAATGGTTCCTTGCTTCTCTTAACCTCTGTGGTGTCACAATGCATCCCATGCCCTTTTAGGCCACTTGATGTCACAATGAATCATTTGATTCTTGGCCTCCATGGTGACATAATAGATCCTTGCTTCTATTGGTCCCCGTGCTGTAACAATTCATCCCTGGCCCTTTTTATAGCCCCTGGTGCCACAAGGGATCATTAGATTGTTAGCCTGCATTGGGTCACAATGGTTCCTTGCTTCTCTTAACCTCTGTGGTGTCACAATGCATTCCATGCCATTTTAGGCCACTTGATGTCACAATGAATCATTTGATTCTTGGCCTCCATGGTGTCATAATGGTTCCTTGTTTCTATTGGTCCCCATGCTGTCACAATTCATCCCTGGCCCTTTTACGCCCCCTGGTGTCAAATGGGATCCTGGGATTATTAGCCTCCATTGGGTCACAATGGATCCTTGCTTCTCTTAACCCCTGTGGTGTCACAATGCATCCCATGCCCTTTTAGGCCACTGGATGTCACAATGAACCATTTGAGTCTTGGCCTCCATGGTGGCATAATTTTACCAGGTTTTAATTGGGCCCCATGCTTTCACAATCCATCCCTGGCCCTTTTAGGCCCATTGGTGTCACAAGGAACCATTAGATTGTTAGCCTCCATTGGGTAACAATGGTTCCTTGCTTCTCTTAACCTCTGTGGTGTCACAATGCATTCCATGCCATTTTAGGCCACTTGATGTCACAATGAATCATTTGATTCTTGGCCTCCATGGTGTCATAATGGTTCCTTGTTTCTATTGGTCCCCATGCTGTCACAATTCATCCCTGGCCCTTTTACGCCCCCTGGTGTCAAATGGGATCCTGGGATTATTAGCCTCCATTGGGTCACAATGGATCCTTGCTTCTCTTAACCCCTGTGGTGTCACAATGCATCCCATGCCCTTTTAGGCCACTTGATGTCACAATGAATCATTTGATTCTTGGCCTCCATGGTGGCATAATTGATCCTGGCTTCTATTGGTCCCCGTGCTGTAACAATTCATCCCTGGCCCTTTTAGGCCCCCTGGTGTCACAAGGGATCATTAGATTTTTAGCAAGCATTGGGTCACAATCGTTCCTTGTTTCTCTTAACCCCTGTGGTGTCACAATGCATCCCATGCCCTTTTAGGCCACTTGATGTCACAATGAATCATTTGATTCTTGGCCTCCATGGTGACATAATAGATCCTTGCTTCTATTGGTCCCCGAGCTGTAACAATTCATCCCTGGCCCTTTTTATAGCCCCTGGTGCCACAAGGGATCATTAGATTGTTAGCCTGCATTGGGTCACAATGGTTCCTTGCTTCTCTTAACCTCTGTGGTGTCACAATTCATTCCATGCCATTTTAGGCCACTTGATGTCACAATGAATCATTTGATTCTTGGCCTCCATGGTGTCATAATGGTTCCTTGTTTCTATTGCTCCCCATGCTGTCACAATTCATCCCTGGCCCTTTTACGCCCCCTGGTGCCAAATGGGATCCTGGGATTATTAGCCTCCATTGGGTCACAATGGATCCTTGCTTCTCTTAACCCCTGTGGTGTCACAATGCATCCCATGCCCTTTTAGGCCACTTGATGTCACAATGAATCATTTGATTCTTGGCCTCCATGGTGGCATAATAGATCCTTGCTCCTATTGGTCCCCGTGCTGTAACAATCCATCCCTGGCCATTTTAGGCCCCCTGGTGTCACAAGGGATCATTAGATTGTTAGCCTGCATTGGGTCACAATGGTTCCTTGCTTCTCTTAACCTCTGTGGTGTCACAATGCATTCCAAGCCCTTTTAGGCCACTTGGTCTTACAATGAACCATTTGATTCTTGGCCTCCATGGTGTCATAATGGTTCCTTGTTTCTATTGGTCCCCATGCTGTCACAATTCATCCCTGGCCCTTTTACGCCCCCTGGTGTCAAATGGGATCCTGGGATTATTAGCCTCCATTGGGTCACAATGGATCCTTGCTTCTCTGAACCCCTGTGGTGTCACAATGCATCCCATGCCCTTTTAGGCCACTTGATGTCACAATGAATCATTTGATTCTTGGCCTCCATGGTGGCATAATAGATCCTTGCTTCTATTGGTCCCCGTGCTGTAACAATCCATCCCTGGCCATTTTAGGCCCCCTGGTGTCACAAGGGACCATTAGATTTTTAGCCTGCATTGGGTCACAATGGTTCCTTGCTTCTCTTAACCCCTGTGGTGTCACAATGCATCCCATGCCCTTTTAGGCCACTTGATGTCACAATGAATCATTTGATTCTTGGCCTCCATGGTGACATAATAGATCCTTGCTTCTATTGGTCCCCGTGCTGTAACAATTCATCCCTGGCCCTTTTTATAGCCCCTGGTGCCACAAGGGATCATTAGATTGTTAGCCTGCATTGGGTCACAATGGTTCCTTGCTTCTCTTAACCTCTGTGGTGTCACAATGCATTCCAAGCCCTTTTAGGCCACTTGGTCTTACAATGAACCATTTGATTCTTGGCCTTCATGGTGTCATAATGGTTCCTTGTTTCTATTGGTCCCCATGCTGTCACAATTCATCCCTGGCCCTTTTACGCCCCCTGGTGTCAAATGGGATCCTGGGATTATTAGCCTCCATTGGGTCACAATGGATCCTTGCTTCTCTTAACCCCTGTGGTGTCACAATGCATCCCATGCCCTTTTAGGCCACTTGATGTCACAATGAATCATTTGATTTTTGGCCTCCATGGTGGCATAATTGTACCGGGTTTTAATTGGGCCCCATGCTGTAACAATTCATCCCTGGCCCTTTTAGGCCCATTGGTGTCACAAGGGACCATTAGATTGTTAGTCTCCTTTGGGTAACAATGGTTCCTTGCTTCTCTTAACCTCTGTGGTGTCACAATGCATTCCATGCCATTTTAGGCCACTAGATGTCACAATGAAGCATTTGATTCTTGGCCTCCATGGTGTCATAATGGTTCCTTGTTTCTATTGGGCCCCATGCTGTCACAATTCATCCCTGGCCCTTTTACGCCCCCTGGTGTCAAATGGGATCCTGGGATTATTAGCCTCCATTGGGTCACAATGGATCCTTGCTTCTCTGAACCCCTGTGGTGTCACAATGCATCCCATGCCCTTTTAGGCCACTTGATGTCACAATGAATCATTTGATTCTTGGCCTCCGTGGTGACATAATAGATCCTTGCTTCTATTGGTCCCCGTGCTGTTACAATTCATCCCTGGCACTTTTTATAGCCCCTGGTGCCACAAGGGATCATTAGATTGTTAGCCTGCTTTGGGTCACAATGGTTCCTTGCTTCTCTTAACCTCTGTGGTGTCACAATGCATCCCATGCCCTTTTAGGCCACTTGTTGTCACAATGAATCATTTGATTCTTGGCCTCCATGGTGGCATAATAGATCCTTGCTTCTTTTGGTCCCCGTGCTGTAACAATCCATCCCTGGCCATTTTAGGCCCCCTGGTGTCACAAGGGATCATTAGATTGTTAGCCTGCATTGGGTCACAATGGTTCCTTGCTTCTCTTAACCTCTGTGGTGTCACAATGCATCCCATGCCCTTTTAGGCCACTGGATGTCACAATGAACCATTTGATTTTTGGCCTCCATGGTGGCATAATTTTACCAGGTTTAATTGGGCCCCATGCTTTCACAATCCATCCCTGGCCCTTTTAGGCCCATTGGTGTCACAAGAGACCATTAGATTGTTAGCCTCCATTGTGTAACAATGGTTCCTTTCTTGTCTTAACCTCTGTGGTGTCACAATGCATTCCATGCCATTTTAGGCCACTTGATGTCACAATGAATCATTTGATTCTTGGCCTCCATGGTGTCATAATGGTTCCTTGTTTCTATTGGTCCCCGTGCTGTAACAATTCATCCCTGGCCCTTTTTATAGCCCCTGGTGCCACAAGGGATCATTAGATTGTTAGCCTGCATTGGGTCACAATTGTTCCTTGCTTCTCTTAACCTCTGTGGTGTCACAATGCATTCCAAGCCCTTTTAGGCCACTTGGTCTTACAATGAACCATTTGATTCTTGGCCTTCATGGTGTCATAATGGTTCCTTGTTTCTATTGGTCCCCATGCTGTCACAATTCATCCCTGGCCCTTTTATGCCCCCTGGTGTCAAATGGGATCCTGGGATTATTAGCCTCCATTGGGTCACAATGGATCCTTGCTTCTCTGAACCCCTGTGGTGTCACAATGCATCCCATGCCCTTTTAGGCCACTTGATGTCACAATGAATCATTTGATTCTTGGCGTCCATGGTGGCGTAGTAGATCCTTGCTTCTATTGGTCCCCGTGCTGTAACAATCCATCCCTGGCCATTTTAGCCCCCCTGGTGTCACAAGGGATCATTAGATTGTTAGCCTGCATTGGGTCACAATGGTTCCTTTCTTCTCTTAACCTCTGTGGTGTCACAATGCATCCCATGCCCTTTTAGGCCACTTGATGTCACAATGAATCATTTGATTCTTGGCCTCCATGGTGACATAATAGATCCTTGCTTCTATTGGTCCCCGTGCTGTAACAATTCATCCCTGGCCCTTTTTATACCCCATGGTGCCACAAGGGATCATTAGATTGTTAGCAAGCATTGGGTCACAATGGTTCCTTGCTTCTCTTAACCTCTGTGGTGTCACAATGCATTCCAAGCCCTTTTAGGCCACTTGGTCTTACAATGAACCATTTGATTCTTGGCCTTCATGGTGTCATAATGGTTCCTTGTTTCTATTGGTCCCCATGCTGTCACAATTCATCCCTGGCCCTTTTACGCCCCCTGGTGTCAAATGGGATCCTGGGATTATTAGCCTCCATTGGGTCACAATGGATCCTTGCTTCTCTGAACCCCTGTGGTGTCACAATGCATCCCATGCCCTTTTAGGCCACTGGATGTCACAATGAATCATTTGATTCTTGGCCTCCATGGTGGCATAATTTTACCAGGTTTTAATTGGGCCCCATGCTGTAACAATTCATCCCTGGCCCTTTTAGGCCCATTGGTGTCACAAGGGACCATTAGATTGTTAGTCTCCTTTGGGTAACAATGGTTCCTTGCTTCTCTTAACCTCTGTGGTGTCACAATGCATTCCATGCCATTTTAGGCCACTAGATGTCACAATGAAGCATTTGATTCTTGGCCTCCATGGTGTCATAATGGTTCCTTGTTTCTATTGGGCCCCATGCTGTCACAATTCATCCCTGGCCCTTTTACGCCCCCTG
Source organism: Cinclus cinclus (assembly GCF_963662255.1). Taxonomy (NCBI): domain Eukaryota; kingdom Metazoa; phylum Chordata; class Aves; order Passeriformes; family Cinclidae; genus Cinclus; species Cinclus cinclus. Next base: position 1,661,190 of record NW_026912222.1, on the reverse strand, counting down.
GTGTCAAATGGGATCCTGGGATTATTAGCCTCCATTGGGTCACAATGGATCCTTGCTTCTCTGAACCCCTGTGGTGTCACAATGCATCCCATGCCCTTTTAGGCCACTTGATGTCACAATGAATCATTTGATTCTTGGCCTCCGTGGTGACATAATAGATCCTTGCTTCTATTGGTCCCCGTGCTGTTACAATTCATCCCTGGCACTTTTTATAGCCCCTGGTGCCACAAGGGATCATTAGATTGTTAGCCTGCTTTGGGTCACAATGGTTCCTTGCTTCTCTTAACCTCTGTGGTGTCACAATGCATCCCATGCCCTTTTAGGCCACTTGTTGTCACAATGAATCATTTGATTCTTGGCCTCCATGGTGGCATAATAGATCCTTGCTTCTTTTGGTCCCCGTGCTGTAACAATCCATCCCTGGCCATTTTAGGCCCCCTGGTGTCACAAGGGATCATTAGATTGTTAGCCTGCATTGGGTCACAATGGTTCCTTGCTTCTCTTAACCTCTGTGGTGTCACAATGCATCCCATGCCCTTTTAGGCCACTGGATGTCACAATGAACCATTTGATTTTTGGCCTCCATGGTGGCATAATTTTACCAGGTTTAATTGGGCCCCATGCTTTCACAATCCATCCCTGGCCCTTTTAGGCCCATTGGTGTCACAAGAGACCATTAGATTGTTAGCCTCCATTGTGTAACAATGGTTCCTTTCTTGTCTTAACCTCTGTGGTGTCACAATGCATTCCATGCCATTTTAGGCCACTTGATGTCACAATGAATCATTTGATTCTTGGCCTCCATGGTGTCATAATGGTTCCTTGTTTCTATTGGTCCCCGTGCTGTAACAATTCATCCCTGGCCCTTTTTATAGCCCCTGGTGCCACAAGGGATCATTAGATTGTTAGCCTGCATTGGGTCACAATTGTTCCTTGCTTCTCTTAACCTCTGTGGTGTCACAATGCATTCCAAGCCCTTTTAGGCCACTTGGTCTTACAATGAACCATTTGATTCTTGGCCTTCATGGTGTCATAATGGTTCCTTGTTTCTATTGGTCCCCATGCTGTCACAATTCATCCCTGGCCCTTTTATGCCCCCTGGTGTCAAATGGGATCCTGGGATTATTAGCCTCCATTGGGTCACAATGGATCCTTGCTTCTCTGAACCCCTGTGGTGTCACAATGCATCCCATGCCCTTTTAGGCCACTTGATGTCACAATGAATCATTTGATTCTTGGCGTCCATGGTGGCGTAGTAGATCCTTGCTTCTATTGGTCCCCGTGCTGTAACAATCCATCCCTGGCCATTTTAGCCCCCCTGGTGTCACAAGGGATCATTAGATTGTTAGCCTGCATTGGGTCACAATGGTTCCTTTCTTCTCTTAACCTCTGTGGTGTCACAATGCATCCCATGCCCTTTTAGGCCACTTGATGTCACAATGAATCATTTGATTCTTGGCCTCCATGGTGACATAATAGATCCTTGCTTCTATTGGTCCCCGTGCTGTAACAATTCATCCCTGGCCCTTTTTATACCCCATGGTGCCACAAGGGATCATTAGATTGTTAGCAAGCATTGGGTCACAATGGTTCCTTGCTTCTCTTAACCTCTGTGGTGTCACAATGCATTCCAAGCCCTTTTAGGCCACTTGGTCTTACAATGAACCATTTGATTCTTGGCCTTCATGGTGTCATAATGGTTCCTTGTTTCTATTGGTCCCCATGCTGTCACAATTCATCCCTGGCCCTTTTACGCCCCCTGGTGTCAAATGGGATCCTGGGATTATTAGCCTCCATTGGGTCACAATGGATCCTTGCTTCTCTGAACCCCTGTGGTGTCACAATGCATCCCATGCCCTTTTAGGCCACTGGATGTCACAATGAATCATTTGATTCTTGGCCTCCATGGTGGCATAATTTTACCAGGTTTTAATTGGGCCCCATGCTTTCACAATTAATCCCTGGCCCTTTTAGGCCCATTGGTGTCACAAGGGACCATTAGATTGTTAGCCTCCATTGGGTAACAATGGTTCCTTGCTTCTCTTAACCTCTGTGGTGTCACAATGCATTCCATGCCATATTAGGCCACTTGATGTCACAATGAATCATTTGATTCTTGGCCTCCATGGTGTCATAATGGTTCCTTGTTTCTATTGGGCCCCATGCTGTCACAATTCATCCCTGGCCCTTTTACGCCCCCTGGTGTCAAATGGGATCCTGGGATTATTAGCCTCCATTGGGTCACAATGGATCCTTGCTTCTCTTAACCCCTGTGGTGTCACAATGCATCCCATGCCCTTTTAGGCCACTTGATGTCACAATGAATCATTTGATTCTTGGCCTCCATGGTGGCATAATAGATCCTTGCTTCTATTGGTCCCCGTGCTGTAACAATCCATCCCTGGCCATTTTAGGCCCCCTGGTGTCACAAGGGATCATTAGATTGTTAGCCTGCATTGGGTCACAATGGTTCCTTGCTTCTCTTAACCCCTGTGGTGTCACAATGCATCCCATGCCCTTTTAGGCCACTGGATGTCACAATGAATCATTTGATTTTTGGCCTCCATGGTGGCATAATTTTACCAGGTTTTAATTGGGCCTCATGCTTTCACAATCCATCCCTGGCCCTTTTAGGCCCATTGGTGTCACAAGAGACCATTAGATTGTTAGCCTGCATTGGGTCACAATGGTTCCTTGCTTCTCTTAACCTCTGTGGTGTCACAATGCATTCCATGCCATTTTAGGCCACTTGATGTCACAATGAATCATTTGATTCTTGGCCTCCATGGTGTCATAATGGTTCCTTGTTTCTATTGGTCCCCATGCTGTCACAATTCATCCCTGGCCCTTTTACGCCCCCTGGTGTCAAATGGGATCCTGGGATTATTAGCCTCCATTGGGTCACAATGGATCCTTGCTTCTCTGAACCCCTGTGGTGTCACAATGCATCCCATGCCCTTTTAGGCCACTTGATGTCACAATGAATCATTTGATTCTTGGCCTCCATGGTGGCATAATAGATCCTTGCTTCTATTGGTCCCCGTGCTGTAACAATCCATCCCTGGCCATTTTAGGCCCCCTGGTGTCACAAGGGACCATTAGATTTTTAGCCTGCATTGGGTCACAATGGTTCCTTGCTTCTCTTAACCCCTGTGGTGTCACAATGCATCCCATGCCCTTTTAGGCCACTTGATGTCACAATGAATCATTTGATTCTTGGCCTCCATGGTGACATAATAGATCCTTGCTTCTATTGGTCCCCGTGCTGTAACAATTCATCCCTGGCCCTTTTTATAGCCCCTGGTGCCACAAGGGATCATTAGATTGTTAGCCTGCATTGGGTCACAATGGTTCCTTGCTTCTCTTAACCTCTGTGGTGTCACAATGCATTCCAAGCCCTTTTAGGCCACTTGGTCTTACAATGAACCATTTGATTCTTGGCCTTCATGGTGTCATAATGGTTCCTTGTTTCTATTGGTCCCCATGCTGTCACAATTCATCCCTGGCCCTTTTACGCCCCCTGGTGTCAAATGGGATCCTGGGATTATTAGCCTCCATTGGGTCACAATGGATCCTTGCTTCTCTTAACCCCTGTGGTGTCACAATGCATCCCATGCCCTTTTAGGCCACTTGATGTCACAATGAATCATTTGATTTTTGGCCTCCATGGTGGCATAATTGTACCGGGTTTTAATTGGGCCCCATGCTGTAACAATTCATCCCTGGCCCTTTTAGGCCCATTGGTGTCACAAGGGACCATTAGATTGTTAGTCTCCTTTGGGTAACAATGGTTCCTTGCTTCTCTTAACCTCTGTGGTGTCACAATGCATTCCATGCCATTTTAGGCCACTAGATGTCACAATGAAGCATTTGATTCTTGGCCTCCATGGTGTCATAATGGTTCCTTGTTTCTATTGGGCCCCATGCTGTCACAATTCATCCCTGGCCCTTTTACGCCCCCTGGTGTCAAATGGGATCCTGGGATTATTAGCCTCCATTGGGTCACAATGGATCCTTGTTTCTCTTAACCCCTGTGGTGTCACAATGCATCCCATGCCCTTTTAGGCCACTTGATGTCACAATGAATCATTTGATTCTTGGCCTCCGTGGTGACATAATAGATCCTTGCTTCTATTGGTCCCCGTGCTGTTACAATTCATCCCTGGCACTTTTTATAGCCCCTGGTGCCACAAGGGATCATTAGATTGTTAGCCTGCTTTGGGTCACAATGGTTCCTTGCTTCTCTTAACCTCTGTGGTGTCACAATGCATCCCATGCCCTTTTAGGCCACTTGTTGTCACAATGAATCATTTGATTCTTGGCCTCCATGGTGGCATAATAGATCCTTGCTTCTTTTGTTCCCCGTGCTGTAACAATCCATCCCTGGCCATTTTAGGCCCCCTGGTGTCACAAGGGATCATTAGATTGTTAGCCTGCATTGGGTCACAATGGTTCCTTGCTTCTCTTAACCTCTGTGGTGTCACAATGCATCCCATGCCCTTTTAGGCCACTGGATGTCACAATGAACCATTTGATTTTTGGCCTCCATGGTGGCATAATTTTACCAGGTTTAATTGGGCCCCATGCTTTCACAATCCATCCCTGGCCCTTTTAGGCCCATTGGTGTCACAAGAGACCATTAGATTGTTAGCCTCCATTGTGTAACAATGGTTCCTTTCTTGTCTTAACCTCTGTGGTGTCACAATGCATTCCATGCCATTTTAGGCCACTTGATGTCACAATGAATCATTTGATTCTTGGCCTCCATGGTGTCATAATGGTTCCTTGTTTCTATTGGTCCCCGTGCTGTAACAATTCATCCCTGGCCCTTTTTATAGCCCCTGGTGCCACAAGGGATCATTAGATTGTTAGCCTGCATTGGGTCACAATTGTTCCTTGCTTCTCTTAACCTCTGTGGTGTCACAATGCATTCCAAGCCCTTTTAGGCCACTTGGTCTTACAATGAACCATTTGATTCTTGGCCTTCATGGTGTCATAATGGTTCCTTGTTTCTATTGGTCCCCATGCTGTCACAATTCATCCCTGGCCCTTTTATGCCCCCTGGTGTCAAATGGGATCCTGGGATTATTAGCCTCCATTGGGTCACAATGGATCCTTGCTTCTCTGAACCCCTGTGGTGTCACAATGCATCCCATGCCCTTTTAGGCCACTTGATGTCACAATGAATCATTTGATTCTTGGCGTCCATGGTGGCGTAGTAGATCCTTGCTTCTATTGGTCCCCGTGCTGTAACAATCCATCCCTGGCCATTTTAGCCCCCCTGGTGTCACAAGGGATCATTAGATTGTTAGCCTGCATTGGGTCACAATGGTTCCTTTCTTCTCTTAACCTCTGTGGTGTCACAATGCATCCCATGCCCTTTTAGGCCACTTGATGTCACAATGAATCATTTGATTCTTGGCCTCCATGGTGACATAATAGATCCTTGCTTCTATTGGTCCCCGTGCTGTAACAATTCATCCCTGGCCCTTTTTATACCCCATGGTGCCACAAGGGATCATTAGATTGTTAGCAAGCATTGGGTCACAATGGTTCCTTGCTTCTCTTAACCTCTGTGGTGTCACAATGCATTCCAAGCCCTTTTAGGCCACTTGGTCTTACAATGAACCATTTGATTCTTGGCCTTCATGGTGTCATAATGGTTCCTTGTTTCTATTGGTCCCCATGCTGTCACAATTCATCCCTGGCCCTTTTACGCCCCCTGGTGTCAAATGGGATCCTGGGATTATTAGCCTCCATTGGGTCACAATGGATCCTTGCTTCTCTGAACCCCTGTGGTGTCACAATGCATCCCATGCCCTTTTAGGCCACTGGATGTCACAATGAATCATTTGATTCTTGGCCTCCATGGTGGCATAATTTTACCAGGTTTTAATTGGGCCCCATGCTTTCACAATTAATCCCTGGCCCTTTTAGGCCCATTGGTGTCACAAGGGACCATTAGATTGTTAGCCTCCATTGGGTAACAATGGTTCCTTGCTTCTCTTAACCTCTGTGGTGTCACAATGCATTCCATGCCATATTAGGCCACTTGATGTCACAATGAATCATTTGATTCTTGGCCTCCATGGTGTCATAATGGTTCCTTGTTTCTATTGGGCCCCATGCTGTCACAATTCATCCCTGGCCCTTTTACGCCCCCTGGTGTCAAATGGGATCCTGGGATTATTAGCCTCCATTGGGTCACAATGGATCCTTGCTTCTCTTAACCCCTGTGGTGTCACAATGCATCCCATGCCCTTTTAGGCCACTTGATGTCACAATGAATCATTTGATTCTTGGCCTCCATGGTGGCATAATAGATCCTTGCTTCTATTGGTCCCCGTGCTGTAACAATCCATCCCTGGCCATTTTAGGCCCCCTGGTGTCACAAGGGATCATTAGATTGTTAGCCTGCATTGGGTCACAATGGTTCCTTGCTTCTCTTAACCCCTGTGGTGTCACAATGCATCCCATGCCCTTTTAGGCCACTGGATGTCACAATGAATCATTTGATTTTTGGCCTCCATGGTGGCATAATTTTACCAGGTTTTAATTGGGCCCCATGCTTTCACAATCCATCCCTGGCCCTTTTAGGCCCATTGGTGTCACAAGAGACCATTAGATTGTTAGCCTGCATTGGGTCACAATGGTTCCTTGCTTCTCTTAACCTCTGTGGTGTCACAATGCATTCCATGCCATTTTAGGCCACTTGATGTCACAATGAATCATTTGATTCTTGGCCTCCATGGTGTCATAATGGTTCCTTGTTTCTATTGGTCCCCATGCTGTCACAATTCATCCCTGGCCCTTTTACGCCCCCTGGTGCCAAATGGGATCCTGGGATTATTAGCCTCCATTGGGTCACAATGGATCCTTGCTTCTCTTAACCCCTGTGGTGTCACAATGCATCCCATGCCCTTTTAGGCCACTTGATGTCACAATGAATCATTTGATTCTTGGCCTCCATGGTGGCATAATAGATCCTTGCTTCTATTGGTCCCCGTGCTGTAACAATCCATCCCTGGCCATTTTAGGCCCCCTGGTGTCACAAGGGATCATTAGATTTTTAGCAAGCATTGGGTCACAATGGTTCCTTGCTTCTCTTAACCTCTGTGGTGTCACAATGCATCCCATGCCCTTTTAGGCCACTGGATGTCACAATGAATCATTTGATTCTTGGCCTCCATGGTGTCATAATGGTTCCTTGTTTCTATTGGTCCCCGTGCTGTAACAATTCATCCCTGGCCCTTTTTATAGCCCCTGGTGCCACAAGGGATCATTAGATTGTTAGCCTGCATTGGGTCACAATTGTTCCTTGCTTCTCTTAACCTCTGTGGTGTCACAATGCATTCCAAGCCCTTTTAGGCCACTTGGTCTTACAATGAACCATTTGATTCTTGGCCTTCATGGTGTCATAATGGTTCCTTGTTTCTATTGGTCCCCATGCTGTCACAATTCATCCCTGGCCCTTTTATGCCCCCTGGTGTCAAATGGGATCCTGGGATTATTAGCCTCCATTGGGTCACAATGGATCCTTGCTTCTCTGAACCCCTGTGGTGTCACAATGCATCCCATGCCCTTTTAGGCCACTTGATGTCACAATGAATCATTTGATTCTTGGCGTCCATGGTGGCGTAGTAGATCCTTGCTTCTATTGGTCCCCGTGCTGTAACAATCCATCCCTGGCCATTTTAGCCCCCCTGGTGTCACAAGGGATCATTAGATTGTTAGCCTGCATTGGGTCACAATGGTTCCTTGCTTCTCTTAGCCCCTGAGGTGTAACAATGCATCCCATGCCCTTTTAGGCCACTTGATTTCACAATGAATCATTTGATTCTTGGCCTCCATGGTGACATAATAGATCCTTGCTTCTATTGGTCCCCGTGCTGTAACAATTCATCCCTGGCCCTTTTTATACCCCATGGTGCCACAAGGGATCATTAGATTGTTAGCAAGCATTGGGTCACAATGGTTCCTTGCTTCTCTTAACCTCTGTGGTGTCACAATGCATTCCAAGCCCTTTTAGGCCACTTGGTCTTACAATGAACCATTTGATTCTTGGCCTTCATGGTGTCATAATGGTTCCTTGTTTCTATTGGTCCCCATGCTGTCACAATTCATCCCTGGCCCTTTTACGCCCCCTGGTGTCAAATGGGATCCTGGGATTATTAGCCTCCATTGGGTCACAATGGATCCTTGCTTCTCTGAACCCCTGTGGTGTCACAATGCATCCCATGCCCTTTTAGGCCACTTGATGTCACAATGAATCATTTGATTCTTGGCCTCCATGGTGGCATAATTTTACCAGGTTTTAATTGGGCCCCATGCTTTCACAATTAATCCCTGGCCCTTTTAGGCCCATTGGTGTCACAAGGGACCATTAGATTGTTAGCCTCCATTGGGTAACAATGGTTCCTTGCTTCTCTTAACCTCTGTGGTGTCACAATGCATTCCATGCCATATTAGGCCACTTGATGTCACAATGAATCATTTGATTCTTGGCCTCCATGGTGTCATAATGGTTCCTTGTTTCTATTGGGCCCCATGCTGTCACAATTCATCCCTGGCCCTTTTACGCCCCCTGGTGTCAAATGGGATCCTGGGATTATTAGCCTCCATTGGGTCACAATGGATCCTTGCTTCTCTTAACCCCTGTGGTGTCACAATGCATCCCATGCCCTTTTAGGCCACTTGATGTCACAATGAATCATTTGATTCTTGGCCTCCATGGTGGCATAATAGATCCTTGCTTCTATTGGTCCCCGTGCTGTAACAATCCATCCCTGGCCATTTTAGGCCCCCTGGTGTCACAAGGGATCATTAGATTGTTAGCCTGCATTGGGTCACAATGGTTCCTTGCTTCTCTTAACCCCTGTGGTGTCACAATGCATCCCATGCCCTTTTAGGCCACTGGATGTCACAATGAATCATTTGATTTTTGGCCTCCATGGTGGCATAATTTTACCAGGTTTTAATTGGGCCCCATGCTTTCACAATCCATCCCTGGCCCTTTTAGGCCCATTGGTGTCACAAGAGACCATTAGATTGTTAGCCTGCATTGGGTCACAATGGTTCCTTGCTTCTCTTAACCTCTGTGGTGTCACAATGCATTCCATGCCATTTTAGGCCACTTGATGTCACAATGAATCATTTGATTCTTGGCCTCCATGGTGTCATAATGGTTCCTTGTTTCTATTGGTCCCCATGCTGTCACAATTCATCCCTGGCCCTTTTACGCCCCCTGGTGCCAAATGGGATCCTGGGATTATTAGCCTCCATTGGGTCACAATGGATCCTTGCTTCTCTTAACCCCTGTGGTGTCACAATGCATCCCATGCCCTTTTAGGCCACTTGATGTCACAATGAATCATTTGATTCTTGGCCTCCATGGTGGCATAATAGATCCTTGCTTCTATTGGTCCCCGTGCTGTAACAATCCATCCCTGGCCATTTTAGGCCCCCTGGTGTCACAAGGGATCATTAGATTTTTAGCAAGCATTGGGTCACAATGGTTCCTTGCTTCTCTTAACCTCTGTGGTGTCACAATGCATCCCATGCCCTTTTAGGCCACTTGATGTCACAATGAATCATTTGATTCTTGGCCTCCATGGTGACATAATAGATCCTTGCTTCTATTGGTCCCCGTGCTGTAACAATTCATCCCTGGCCCTTTTTATAGCCCCTGGTGCCACAAGGGATCATTAGATTGTTAGCCTGCATTGGGTCACAATGGTTCCTTGCTTCTCTTAACCTCTGTGGTGTCACAATGCATCCCATGCCCTTTTAGGCCACTTGGTCTTACAATGAACCATTTGATTCTTGGCCTTCATGGTGTCATAATGGTTCCTTGTTTCTATTGGTCCCCATGCTGTCACAATTCATCCCTGGCCCTTTTACGCCCCCTGGTGTCAAATGGGATCCTGGGATTATTAGCCTCCATTGGGTCACAATGGATCCTTGCTTCTCTTAACCCCTGTGGTGTCACAATGCATCCCATGCCCTTTTAGGCCACTGGATGTCACAATGAATCATTTGAGTCTTGGCCTCCATGGTGGCATAATTGTACCAGGTTTTAATTGGGCCCCATGCTTTCACAATTCATCCCTGGCCCTTTTAGGCCCATTGGTGTCACAAGGGACCATTAGATTGTTAGCCTCCATTGGGTAACAATGGTTCCTTGCTTCTCTTAACCTCTGTGGTGTCACAATGCATTCCATGCCATTTTAGGCCACTTGATGTCACAATGAATCATTTGATTCTTGGCCTCCATGGTGTCATAATGGTTCCTTGTTTCTATTGGGCCCCATGCTGTCACAATTCATCCCTGGCCCTTTTACGCCCCCTGGTGTCAAATGGGATCCTGGGATTATTAGCCTCCATTGGGTCACAATGGATCCTTGTTTCTCTTAACCCCTGTGGTGTCACAATGCATCCCATGCCCTTTTAGGCCACTTGATGTCACAATGAATCATTTGATTCTTGGCCTCCGTGGTGACATAATAGATCCTTGCTTCTATTGGTCCCCGTGCTGTTACAATTCATCCCTGGCCCTTTTTATAGCCCCTGGTGCCACAAGGGATCATTAGATTGTTAGCCTGCATTGGGTCACAATGGTTCCTTGCTTCTCTTAACCCCTGTGGTGTCACAATGCATCCCATGCCCTTTTAGGCCACTTGATGTCACAATGAATCATTTGATTCTTGGCCTCCATGGTGGCATAATAGATCCTTGCTTCTATTGGTCCCCGTGCTGTAACAATCCATCCCTGGCCATTTTAGGCCCCCTGGTGTCACAAGGGATCATTAGATTGTTAGCCTGCATTGGGTCACAATGGTTCCTTGCTTCTCTTAACCTCTGTGGTGTCACAATGCATCCCATGCCCTTTTAGGCCACTGGATGTCACAATGAACCATTTGATTTTTGGCCTCCATGGTGGCATAATTTTACCAGGTTTTAATTGGGCCCCATGCTTTCACAATCCATCCCTGGCCCTTTTAGGCCCATTGGTGTCACAAGGAACCATTAGATTGTTAGCCTCCATTGGGTAACAATGGTTCCTTGCTTCTCTTAACCTCTGTGGTGTCACAATGCATTCCATGCCATTTTAGGCCACTTGATGTCACAATGAATCATTTGATTCTTGGCCTCCATGGTGTCATAATGGTTCCTTGTTTCTATTGGTCCCCATGCTGTCACAATTCATCCCTGGCCCTTTTACGCCCCCTGGTGCCAAATGGGATCCTGGGATTATTAGCCTCCATTGGGTCACAATGGATCCTTGCTTCTCTTAACCCCTGTGGTGTCACAATGCATCCCATGCCCTTTTAGGCCACTTGATGTCACAATGAATCATTTGATTCTTGGCCTCCATGGTGGCATAATAGATCCTTGCTTCTATTGGTCCCCGTGCTGTAACAATCCATCCCTGGCCATTTTAGGACCCCTGGTGTCACAAGGGATCATTAGATTTTTAGCAAGCATTGGGTCACAATGGTTCCTTGCTTCTCTTAACCTCTGTGGTGTCACAATGCATCCCATGCCCTTTTAGGCCACTTGATGTCACAATGAATCATTTGATTCTTGGCCTCCATGGTGACATAATAGATCCTTGCTTCTATTGGTCCCCGTGCTGTAACAATTCATCCCTGGCCCTTTTTATAGCCCCTGGTGCCACAAGGGATCATTAGATTGTTAGCCTGCATTGGGTCACAATGGTTCCTTGCTTCTCTTAACCTCTGTGGTGTCACAATGCATCCCATGCCCTTTTAGGCCACTGGATGTCACAATGAACCATTTGATTTTTGGCCTCCATGGTGGCATAATTTTACCAGGTTTTAATTGGGCCCCATGCTTTCACAATCCATCCCTGGCCCTTTTAGGCCCATTGGTGTCACAAGAGACCATTAGATTGTTAGCCTCCATTGTGTAACAATGGTTCCTTTCTTGTCTTAACCTCTGTGGTGTCACAATGCATTCCATGCCATTTTAGGCCACTTGATGTCACAATGAATCATTTGATTCTTGGCCTCCATGGTGTCATAATGGTTCCTTGTTTCTATTGGTCCCCGTGCTGTAACAATTCACCCCTGGCTTTTTTTATAGCCCCTGGTGCCACAAGGGATCATTAGATTGTTAGCCTGCATTGGGTCACAATTGTTCCTTGCTTCTCTTAACCTCTGTGGTGTCACAATGCATTCCAAGCCCTTTTAGGCCACTTGGTCTTACAATGAACCATTTGATTCTTGGCCTTCATGGTGTCATAATGGTTCCTTGTTTCTATTGGTCCCCATGCTGTCACAATTCATCCCTGGCCCTTTTATGCCCCCTGGTGTCAAATGGGATCCTGGGATTATTAGCCTCCATTGGGTCACAATGGATCCTTGCTTCTCTGAACCCCTGTGGTGTCACAATGCATCCCATGCCCTTTTAGGCCACTTGATGTCACAATGAATCATTTGATTCTTGGCGTCCATGGTGGCGTAATAGATCCTTGCTTCTATTGGTCCCCGTGCTGTAACAATCCATCCCTGGCCATTTTAGCCCCCCTGGTGTCACAAGGGATCATTAGATTGTTAGCCTGCATTGGGTCACAATGGTTCCTTGCTTCTCTTAGCCCCTGAGGTGTAACAATGCATCCCATGCCCTTTTAGGCCACTTGATTTCACAATGAATCATTTGATTCTTGGCCTCCATGGTGACATAATAGATCCTTGCTTCTATTGGTCCCCGTGCTGTAACAATTCATCCCTGGCCCTTTTTATACCCCATGGTGCCACAAGGGATCATTAGATTGTTAGCAAGCATTGGGTCACAATGGTTCCTTGCTTCTCTTAACCTCTGTGGTGTCACAATGCATTCCAAGCCCTTTTAGGCCACTTGGTCTTACAATGAACCATTTGATTCTTGGCCTTCATGGTGTCATAATGGTTCCTTGTTTCTATTGGTCCCCATGCTGTCACAATTCATCCCTGGCCCTTTTACGCCCCCTGGTGTCAAATGGGATCCTGGGATTATTAGCCTCCATTGGGTCACAATGGATCCTTGCTTCTCTGAACCCCTGTGGTGTCACAATGCATCCCATGCCCTTTTAGGCCACTTGATGTCACAATGAATCATTTGATTCTTGGCCTCCATGGTGGCATAATTTTACCAGGTTTTAATTGGGCCCCATGCTTTCACAATTCATCCCTGGCCCTTTTAGGCCCATTGGTGTCACAAGGGACCATTAGATTGTTAGCCTCCATTGGGTAACAATGGTTCCTTGCTTCTCTTAACCTCTGTGGTGTCACAATGCATTCCATGCCATATTAGGCCACTTGATGTCACAATGAATCATTTGATTCTTGGCCTCCATGGTGTCATAATGGTTCCTTGTTTCTATTGGGCCCCATGCTGTCACAATTCATCCCTGGCCCTTTTACGCCCCCTGGTGTCAAATGGGATCCTGGGATTATTAGCCTCCATTGGGTCACAATGGATCCTTGCTTCTCTTAACCCCTGTGGTGTCACAATGCATCCCATGCCCTTTTAGGCCACTTGATGTCACAATGAATCATTTGATTCTTGGCCTCCATGGTGGCATAATAGATCCTTGCTTCTATTGGTCCCCGTGCTGTAACAATCCATCCCTGGCCATTATAGGCCCCCTGGTGTCACAAGGGATCATTAGATTGTTAGCCTGCATTGGGTCACAATGGTTCCTTGCTTCTCTTAACCCCTGTGGTGTCACAATGCATCCCATGCCCTTTTAGGCCACTGGATGTCACAATGAATCATTTGATATTTGGCCTCCATGGTGGCATAATTTTACCAGGTTTTAATTGGGCCCCATGCTTTCACAATCCATCCCTGGCCCTTTTAGGCCCATTGGTGTCACAAGAGACCATTAGATTGTTAGCCTGCATTGGGTCACAATGGTTCCTTGCTTCTCTTAACCTCTGTGGTGTCACAATGCATTCCATGCCATTTTAGGCCACTTGATGTCACAATGAATCATTTGATTCTTGGCCTCCATGGTGTCATAATGGTTCCTTGTTTCTATTGGTCCCCATGCTGTCACAATTCATCCCTGGCCCTTTTACGCCCCCTGGTGCCAAATGGGATCCTGGGATTATTAGCCTCCATTGGGTCACAATGGATCCTTGCTTCTCTTAACCCCTGTGGTGTCACAATGCATCCCATGCCCTTTTAGGCCACTTGATGTCACAATGAATCATTTGATTCTTGGCCTCCATGGTGGCATAATAGATCCTTGCTTCTATTGGTCCCCGTGCTGTAACAATCCATCCCTGGCCATTTTAGGCCCCCTGGTGTCACAAGGGATCATTAGATTTTTAGCAAGCATTGGGTCACAATGGTTCCTTGCTTCTCTTAACCTCTGTGGTGTCACAATGCATCCCATGCCCTTTTAGGCCACTTGATGTCACAATGAATCATTTGATTCTTGGCCTCCATGGTGACATAATAGATCCTTGCTTCTATTGGTCCCCGTGCTGTAACAATTCATCCCTGGCCCTTTTTATAGCCCCTGGTGCCACAAGGGATCATTAGATTGTTAGCCTGCATTGGGTCACAATGGTTCCTTGCTTCTCTTAACCTCTGTGGTGTCACAATGCATCCCATGCCCTTTTAGGCCACTTGGTCTTACAATGAACCATTTGATTCTTGGCCTTCATGGTGTCATAATGGTTCCTTGTTTCTATTGGTCCCCATGCTGTCACAATTCATCCCTGGCCCTTTTACGCCCCCTGGTGTCAAATGGCATCCTGGGATTATTAGCCTCCATTGGGTCACAATGGATCCTTGTTTCTCTTAACCCCTGTGGTGTCACAATGCATCCCATGCCCTTTTAGGCCACTGGATGTCACAATGAATCATTTGAGTCTTGGCCTCCATGGTGGCATAATTGTACCAGGTTTTAATTGGGCCCCATGCTTTCACAATTCATCCCTGGCCCTTTTAGGCCCATTGGTGTCACAAGGGACCATTAGATTGTTAGCCTCCATTGGGTAACAATGGTTCCTTGCTTCTCTTAACCTCTGTGGTGTCACAATGCATTCCATGCCATTTTAGGCCACTTGATGTCACAATGAATCATTTGATTCTTGGCCTCCATGGTGTCATAATGGTTCCTTGTTTCTATTGGGCCCCATGCTGTCACAATTCATCCCTGGCCCTTTTACGCCCCCTGGTGTCAAATGGGATCCTGGGATTATTAGCCTCCATTGGGTCACAATGGATCCTTGTTTCTCTTAACCCCTGTGGTGTCACAATGCATCCCATGCCCTTTTAGGCCACTTGATGTCACAATGAATCATTTGATTCTTGGCCTCCGTGGTGACATAATAGATCCTTGCTTCTATTGGTCCCCGTGCTGTTACAATTCATCCCTGGCCCTTTTTATAGCCCCTGGTGCCACAAGGGATCATTAGATTGTTAGCCTGCATTGGGTCACAATGGTTCCTTGCTTCTCTTAACCCCTGTGGTGTCACAATGCATCCCATGCCCTTTTAGGCCACTTGATGTCACAATGAATCATTTGATTCTTGGCCTCCATGGTGGCATAATAGATCCTTGCTTCTATTGGTCCCCGTGCTGTAACAATCCATCCCTGGCCATTTTAGGCCCCCTGGTGTCACAAGGGATCATTAGATTGTTAGCCTGCATTGGGTCACAATGGTTCCTTGCTTCTCTTAACCTCTGTGGTGTCACAATGCATCCCATGCCCTTTTAGGCCACTGGATGTCACAATGAACCATTTGATTTTTGGCCTCCATGGTGGCATAATTTTACCAGGTTTTAATTGGGCCCCATGCTTTCACAATCCATCCCTGGCCCTTTTAGGCCCATTGGTGTCACAAGGAACCATTAGATTGTTAGCCTCCATTGGGTAACAATGGTTCCTTGCTTCTCTTAACCTCTGTGGTGTCACAATGCATTCCATGCCCTTTTAGGCCACTTGATGTCACAATGAATCATTTGATTCTTGGCCTCCATGGTGTCATAATGGTTCCTTGTTTCTATTGGTCCCCATGCTGTCACAATTCATCCCTGGCCCTTTTACGCCCCCTGGTGCCAAATGGGATCCTGGGATTATTAGCCTCCATTGGGTCACAATGGATCCTTGCTTCTCTTAACCCCTGTGGTGTCACAATGCATCCCATGCCCTTTTAGGCCACTTGATGTCACAATGAATCATTTGATTCTTGGCCTCCATGGTGGCATAATAGATCCTTGCTTCTATTGGTCCCCGTGCTGTAACAATCCATCCCTGGCCATTTTAGGCCCCCTGGTGTCACAAGGGATCATTAGATTTTTAGCAAGCATTGGGTCACAATGGTTCCTTGCTTCTCTTAACCTCTGTGGTGTCACAATGCATCCCATGCCCTTTTAGGCCACTTGATGTCACAATGAATCATTTGATTCTTGGCCTCCATGGTGACATAATAGATCCTTGCTTCTATTGGTCCCCGTGCTGTAACAATTCATCCCTGGCCCTTTTTATAGCCCCTGGTGCCACAAGGGATCATTAGATTGTTAGCCTGCATTGGGTCACAATGGTTCCTTGCTTCTCTTAACCTCTGTGGTGTCACAATGCATTCCATGCCATTTTAGGCCACTTGATGTCACAATGAATCATTTGATTCTTGGCCTCCATGGTGTCATAATGGTTCCTTGTTTCTATTGGTCCCCATGCTGTCACAATTCATCCCTGGCCCTTTTACGCCCCCTGGTGTCAAATGGGATCCTGGGATTATTAGCCTCCATTGGGTCACAATGGATCCTTGCTTCTCTTAACCCCTGTGGTGTCACAATGCATCCCATGCCCTTTTAGGCCACTGGATGTCACAATGAACCATTTGAGTCTTGGCCTCCATGGTGGCATAATTTTACCAGGTTTTAATTGGGCCCCATGCTTTCACAATCCATCCCTGGCCCTTTTAGGCCCATTGGTGTCACAAGGAACCATTAGATTGTTAGCCTCCATTGGGTAACAATGGTTCCTTGCTTCTCTTAACCTCTGTGGTGTCACAATGCATTCCATGCCATTTTAGGCCACTTGATGTCACAATGAATCATTTGATTCTTGGCCTCCATGGTGTCATAATGGTTCCTTGTTTCTATTGGTCCCCATGCTGTCACAATTCATCCCTGGCCCTTTTACGCCCCCTGGTGTCAAATGGGATCCTGGGATTATTAGCCTCCATTGGGTCACAATGGATCCTTGCTTCTCTTAACCCCTGTGGTGTCACAATGCATCCCATGCCCTTTTAGGCCACTTGATGTCACAATGAATCATTTGATTCTTGGCCTCCATGGTGGCATAATAGATCCTTGCTTCTATTGGTCCCCGTGCTGTAACAATCCATCCCTGGCCATTTTAGGCCCCCTGGTGTCACAAGGGATCATTAGATTTTTAGCAAGCATTGGGTCACAATGGTTCCTTGTTTCTCTTAACCCCTGTGGTGTCACAATGCATCCCATGCCCTTTTAGGCCACTTGATGTCACAATGAATCATTTGATTCTTGGCCTCCATGGTGACATAATAGACCCTTGCTTCTATTGGTCCCCGTGCTGTAACAATTCATCCCTGGCCCTTTTTATAGCCCCTGGTGCCACAAGGGATCATTAGATTGTTAGCCTGCATTGGGTCACAATGGTTCCTTGCTTCTCTTAACCTCTGTGGTGTCACAATGCATTCCAAGCCCTTTTAGGCCACTTGGTCTTACAATGAACCATTTGATTCTTGGCCTTCATGGTGTCATAATGGTTCCTTGTTTCTATTGGTCCCCATGCTGTCACAATTCATCCCTGGCCCTTTTACGCCCCCTGGTGTCAAATGGGATCCTGGGATTATTAGCCTCCATTGGGTCACAATGGATCCTTGCTTCTCTGAACCCCTGTGGTGTCACAATGCATCCCATGCCCTTTTAGGCCACTTGATGTCACAATGAATCATTTGATTCTTGGCCTCCATGGTGGCATAATAGATCCTTGCTTCTATTGGTCCCCGTGCTGTAACAATCCATCCCTGGCCATTTTAGGCCCCCTGGTGTCACAAGGGACCATTAGATTTTTAGCCTGCATTGGGTCACAATGGTTCCTTGCTTCTCTTAACCCCTGTGGTGTCACAATGCATCCCATGCCCTTTTAGGCCACTTGATGTCACAATGAATCATTTGATTCTTGGCCTCCATGGTGACATAATAGATCCTTGCTTCTATTGGTCCCCGTGCTGTAACAATTCATCCCTGGCCCTTTTTATAGCCCCTGGTGCCACAAGGGATCATTAGATTGTTAGCCTGCATTGGGTCACAATGGTTCCTTGCTTCTCTTAACCTCTGTGGTGTCACAATGCATTCCAAGCCCTTTTAGGCCACTTGGTCTTACAATGAACCATTTGATTCTTGGCCTTCATGGTGTCATAATGGTTCCTTGTTTCTATTGGTCCCCATGCTGTCACAATTCATCCCTGGCCCTTTTACGCCCCCTGGTGTCAAATGGGATCCTGGGATTATTAGCCTCCATTGGGTCACAATGGATCCTTGCTTCTCTTAACCCCTGTGGTGTCACAATGCATCCCATGCCCTTTTAGGCCACTTGATGTCACAATGAATCATTTGATTTTTGGCCTCCATGGTGGCATAATTGTACC
This sequence comes from Cinclus cinclus, assembly GCF_963662255.1. Lineage (NCBI taxonomy): Eukaryota > Metazoa > Chordata > Aves > Passeriformes > Cinclidae > Cinclus > Cinclus cinclus. Next base: position 1,642,531 of record NW_026912222.1, on the reverse strand, counting down.
GGGTTTTAATTGGGCCCCATGCTTTCACAATTCATCCCTGGCCCTTTTAGGCCCATTGGTGTCACAAGGGACCATTAGATTGTTAGTCTCCATTGGGTAACAATGGTTCCTTGCTTCTCTTAACCTCTGTGGTGTCACAATGCATTCCATGCCATTTTAGGCCACTTGTTGTCACAATGAATCATTTGATTCTTGGCCTCCATGGTGGCATAATAGATCCTTGCTTCTTTTGGTCCCCGTGCTGTAACCATCCATCCCTGGCCATTTTAGGCCCCCTGGTGTCACAAGGGATCATTAGATTGTTAGCCTGCATTGGGTCACAATGGTTCCTTGCTTCTCTTAACCTCTGTGGTGTCACAATGCATCCCATGCCCTTTTAGGCCACTGGATGTCACAATGAATCATTTGATTCTTGGCCTCCATTGTGGCATAATTTTACCAGGTTTTAATTGGGCCCCATGCTTTCACAATCCATCCCTGGCCCTTTTAGGCCCATTGGTGTCACAAGAGACCATTAGATTGTTAGCCTCCATTGTGTAACAATGGTTCCTTTCTTGTCTTAACCTCTGTGGTGTCACAATGCATTCCATGCCATTTTAGGCCACTTGATGTCACAATGAATCATTTGATTCTTGGCCTCCATGGTGTCATAATGGTTCCTTGTTTCTATTGGTCCCCGTGCTGTAACAATTCATCCCTGGCCCTTTTTATAGCCCCTGGTGCCACAAGGGATCATTAGATTGTTAGCCTGCATTGGGTCACAATTGTTCCTTGCTTCTCTTAACCTCTGTGGTGTCACAATGCATTCCAAGCCCTTTTAGGCCACTTGGTCTTACAATGAACCATTTGATTCTTGGCCTTCATGGTGTCATAATGGTTCCTTGTTTCTATTGGTCCCCATGCTGTCACAATTCATCCCTGGCCCTTTTATGCCCCCTGGTGTCAAATGGGATCCTGGGATTATTAGCCTCCATTGGGTCACAATGGATCCTTGCTTCTCTGAACCCCTGTGGTGTCACAATGCATCCCATGCCCTTTTAGGCCACTTGATGTCACAATGAATCATTTGATTCTTGGCGTCCATGGTGGCGTAATAGATCCTTGCCTCTATTGGTCCCCGTGCTGTAACAATCCATCCCTGGCCATTCTAGCCCCCCTGGTGTCACAAGGGATCATTAGATTGTTAGCCTGCATTGGGTCACAATGGTTCCTTGCTTCTCTTAGCCCCTGAGGTGTAACAATGCATCCCATGCCCTTTTAGGCCACTTGATTTCACAATGAATCATTTGATTCTTGGCCTCCATGGTGACATAATAGATCCTTGCTTCTATTGGTCCCCGTGCTGTAACAATTCATCCCTGGCCCTTTTTATACCCCATGGTGCCACAAGGGATCATTAGATTGTTAGCCTGCTTTGGGTCACAATGGTTCCTTGCTTCTCTTAACCTCTGTGGTGTCACAATGCATTCCAAGCCCTTTTAGGCCACTTGGTCTTACAATGAACCATTTGATTCTTGGCCTTCATGGTGTCATAATGGTTCCTTGTTTCTATTGGTCCCCATGCTGTCACAATTCATCCCTGGCCCTTTTACGCCCCCTGGTGTCAAATGGGATCCTGGGATTATTAGCCTCCATTGGGTCACAATGGATCCTTGCTTCTCTGAACCCCTGTGGTGTCACAATGCATCCCATGCCCTTTTAGGCCACTTGATGTCACAATGAATCATTTGATTCTTGGCCTCCATGGTGGCATAATTGTACCAGGTTTTAATTGGGCCCCATGCTTTCACAATTCATCCCTGGCCCTTTTAGGCCCATTGGTGTCACAAGGGACCATTAGATTGTTAGCCTCCATTGGGTAACAATGGTTCCTTGCTTCTCTTAACCTCTGTGGTGTCACAATGCATTCCATGCCATATTAGGCCACTTGATGTCACAATGAATCATTTGATTCTTGGCCTCCATGGTGTCATAATGGTTCCTTGTTTCTATTGGGCCCCATGCTGTCACAATTCATCCCTGGCCCTTTTACGCCCCCTGGTGTCAAATGGGATCCTGGGATTATTAGCCTCCATTGGGTCACAATGGATCCTTGCTTCTCTTAACCCCTGTGGTGTCACAATGCATCCCATGCCCTTTTAGGCCACTTGATGTCACAATGAATCATTTGATTCTTGGCCTCCATGGTGGCATAATAGATCCTTGCTTCTATTGGTCCCCGTGCTGTAACAATCCATCCCTGGCCATTTTAGGCCCCCTGGTGTCACAAGGGATCATTAGATTGTTAGCCTGCATTGGGTCACAATGGTTCCTTGCTTCTCTTAACCCCTGTGGTGTCACAATGCATCCCATGCCCTTTTAGGCCACTTGATGTCACAATGAATCATTTGATTCTTGGCCTCCATGGTGGCATAATAGATCCTTGCTTCTATTGGTCCCCGTGCTGTAACAATCCATCCCTGGCCATTTTAGGCCCCCTGGTGTCACAAGGGATCATTAGATTTTTAGCAAGCATTGGGTCACAATGGTTCCGTGCTTCTCTTAACCTCTGTGGTGTCACAATGCATCCCATGCCCTTTTAGGCCACTTGATGTCACAATGAATCATTTGATTCTTGGCCTCCATGGTGACATAATAGATCCTTGCTTCTATTGGTCCCCGTGCTGTAACAATTCATCCCTGGCCCTTTTTATAGCCCCTGGTGCCACAAGGGATCATTAGATTGTTAGCCTGCATTGGGTCACAATGGTTCCTTGCTTCTCTTAACCTCTGTGGTGTCACAATGCATCCCATGCCCTTTTAGGCCACTTGGTCTTACAATGAACCATTTGATTCTTGGCCTTCATGGTGTCATAATGGTTCCTTGTTTCTATTGGTCCCCATGCTGTCACAATTCATCCCTGGCCCTTTTACGCCCCCTGGTGCCAAATGGGATCCTGGGATTATTAGCCTCCATTGGGTCACAATGGATCCTTGCTTCTCTTAACCCCTGTGGTGTCACAATGCATCCCATGCCCTTTTAGGCCACTTGATGTCACAATGAATCATTTGATTCTTGGCCTCCATGGTGGCATAATAGATCCTTGCTTCTATTGGTCCCCGTGCTGTAACAATCCATCCCTGGCCATTTTAGGCCCCCTGGTGTCACAAGGGATCATTAGATTGTTAGCCTGCATTGGGTCACAATGGTTCCTTGCTTCTCTTAACCTCTGTGGTGTCACAATGCATCCCATGCCCTTTTAGGCCACTTGATTTCACAATGAATCATTTGATTCTTGGCCTCCATGGTGACATAATAGACCCTTGCTTCTATTGGTCCCCGTGCTGTAACAATTCATCCCTGGCCCTTTTTATAGCCCCTGGTGCCACAAGGGATCATTAGATTGTTAGCCTGCATTGGGTCACAATGGTTCCTTGCTTCTCTTAACCTCTGTGGTGTCACAATGCATTCCAAGCCCTTTTAGGCCACTTGGTCTTACAATGAACCATTTGATTCTTGGCCTTCATGGTGTCATAATGGTTCCTTGTTTCTATTGGTCCCCATGCTGTCACAATTCATCCCTGGCCCTTTTACGCCCCCTGGTGTCAAATGGGATCCTGGGATTATTAGCCTCCATTGGGTCACAATGGATCCTTGCTTCTCTGAACCCCTGTGGTGTCACAATGCATCCCATGCCCTTTTAGGCCACTTGATGTCACAATGAATCATTTGATTCTTGGCCTCCATGGTGGCATAATAGATCCTTGCTTCTATTGGTCCCCGTGCTGTAACAATCCATCCCTGGCCATTTTAGGCCCCCTGGTGTCACAAGGGACCATTAGATTTTTAGCCTGCATTGGGTCACAATGGTTCCTTGCTTCTCTTAACCCCTGTGGTGTCACAATGCATCCCATGCCCTTTTAGGCCACTTGATGTCACAATGAATCATTTGATTCTTGGCCTCCATGGTGACATAATAGATCCTTGCTTCTATTGGTCCCCGTGCTGTAACAATTCATCCCTGGCCCTTTTTATAGCCCCTGGTGCCACAAGGGATCATTAGATTGTTAGCCTGCATTGGGTCACAATGGTTCCTTGCTTCTCTTAACCTCTGTGGTGTCACAATGCATTCCAAGCCCTTTTAGGCCACTTGGTCTTACAATGAACCATTTGATTCTTGGCCTTCATGGTGTCATAATGGTTCCTTGTTTCTATTGGTCCCCATGCTGTCACAATTCATCCCTGGCCCTTTTACGCCCCCTGGTGCCAAATGGGATCCTGGGATTATTAGCCTCCATTGGGTCACAATGGATCCTTGCTTCTCTGAACCCCTGTGGTGTCACAATGCATCCCATGCCCTTTTAGGCCACTTGATGTCACAATGAATCATTTGATTTTTGGCCTCCATGGTGGCATAATTGTACCGGGTTTTAATTGGGCCCCATGCTTTCACAATTCATCCCTGGCCCTTTTAGGCCCATTGGTGTCACAAGGGACCATTAGATTGTTAGTCTCCATTGGGTAACAATGGTTCCTTGCTTCTCTTAACCTCTGTGGTGTCACAATGCATTCCATGCCATTTTAGGCCACTTGATGTCACAATGAAGCATTTGATTCTTGGCCTCCATGGTGTCATAATGGTTCCTTGTTTCTATTGGGCCCCATGCTGTCACAATTCATCCCTGGCCCTTTTACGCCCCCTGGTGTCAAATGGGATCCTGGGATTATTAGCCTCCATTGGGTCACAATGGATCCTTGCTTCTCTGAACCCCTGTGGTGTCACAATGCATCCCATGCCCTTTTAGGCCACTTGATGTCACAATGAATCATTTGATTCTTGGCCTCCGTGGTGACATAATAGATCCTTGCTTCTATTGGTCCCCGTGCTGTTACAATTCATCCCTGGCACTTTTTATAGCCCCTGGTGCCACAAGGGATCATTAGATTGTTAGCCTGCTTTGGGTCACAATGGTTCCTTGCTTCTCTTAACCTCTGTGGTGTCACAATGCATCCCATGCCCTTTTAGGCCACTTGTTGTCACAATGAATCATTTGATTCTTGGCCTCCATGGTGGCATAATAGATCCTTGCTTCTTTTGGTCCCCGTGCTGTAACAATCCATCCCTGGCCATTTTAGGCCCCCTGGTGTCACAAGGGATCATTAGATTGTTAGCCTGCATTGGGTCACAATGGTTCCTTGCTTCTCTTAGCCCCTGAGGTGTAACAATGCATCCCATGCCCTTTTAGGCCACTTGATTTCACAATGAATCATTTGATTCTTGGCCTCCATGGTGACATAATAGATCCTTGCTTCTATTGGTCCCCGTGCTGTAACAATTCATCCCTGGCCCTTTTTATACCCCATGGTGCCACAAGGGATCATTAGATTGTTAGCAAGCATTGGGTCACAATGGTTCCTTGCTTCTCTTAACCTCTGTGGTGTCACAATGCATTCCAAGCCCTTTTAGGCCACTTGGTCTTACAATGAACCATTTGATTCTTGGCCTTCATGGTGTCATAATGGTTCCTTGTTTCTATTGGTCCCCATGCTGTCACAATTCATCCCTGGCCCTTTTACGCCCCCTGGTGTCAAATGGGATCCTGGGATTATTAGCCTCCATTGGGTCACAATGGATCCTTGCTTCTCTGAACCCCTGTGGTGTCACAATGCATCCCATGCCCTTTTAGGCCACTTGATGTCACAATGAATCATTTGATTCTTGGCCTCCATGGTGGCATAATTGTACCAGGTTTAATTGGGCCCCATGCTTTCACAATTCATCCCTGGCCCTTTTAGGCCCCCTGGTGTCACAAGGGACCATTAGATTGTTAGCCTCCATTGGGTAACAATGGTTCCTTGCTTCTCTTAACCTCTGTGGTGTCACAATGCATTCCATGCCATATTAGGCCACTTGATGTCACAATGAATCATTTGATTCTTGGCCTCCATGGTGTCATAATGGTTCCTTGTTTCTATTGGTCCCCATGCTGTCACAATTCATCCCTGGCCCTTTTACGCCCCCTGGTGTCAAATGGGATCCTGGGATTATTAGCCTCCATTGGGTCACAATGGATCCTTGCTTCTCTTAACCCCTGTGGTGTCACAATGCATCCCATGCCCTTTTAGGCCACTTGATGTCACAATGAATCATTTGATTCTTGGCCTCCATGGTGGCATAATAGATCCTTGCTTCTATTGGTCCCCGTGCTGTAACAATCCATCCCTGGCCATTTTAGGCCCCCTGGTGTCACAAGGGATCATTAGATTGTTAGCCTGCATTGGGTCACAATGGTTCCTTGCTTCTCTTAACCCCTGTGGTGTCACAATGCATCCCATGCCCTTTTAGGCCACTGGATGTCACAATGAATCATTTGATTTTTGGCCTCCATGGTGGCATAATTTTACCAGGTTTTAATTGGGCCCCATGCTTTCACAATCCATCCCTGGCCCTTTTAGGCCCATTGGTGTCACAAGAAACCATTAGATTGTTAGCCTCCATTGGGTAACAATGGTTCCTTGCTTCTCTTAACCTCTGTGGTGTCACAATGCATTCCATGCCATTTTAGGCCACTTGATGTCACAATGAATCATTTGATTCTTGGCCTCCATGGTGTCATAATGGTTCCTTGTTTCTATTGGTCCCCATGCTGTCACAATTCATCCCTGGCCCTTTTACGCCCCCTGGTGCCAAATGGGATCCTGGGATTATTAGCCTCCATTGGGTCACAATGGATCCTTGCTTCTCTTAACCCCTGTGGTGTCACAATGCATCCCATGCCCTTTTAGGCCACTTGATGTCACAATGAATCATTTGATTCTTGGCCTCCATGGTGGCATAATAGATCCTTGCTTCTATTGGTCCCCGTGCTGTAACAATCCATCCCTGGCCATTTTAGGCCCCCTGGTGTCACAAGGGATCATTAGATTTTTAGCAAGCATTGGGTCACAATGGTTCCTTGCTTCTCTTAACCTCTGTGGTGTCACAATGCATCCCATGCCCTTTTAGGCCACTTGATGTCACAATGAATCATTTGATTCTTGGCCTCCATGGTGACATAATAGATCCTTGCTTCTATTGGTCCCCGTGCTGTAACAATTCATCCCTGGCCCTTTTTATAGCCCCTGGTGCCACAAGGGATCATTAGATTGTTAGCCTGCATTGGGTCACAATGGTTCCTTGCTTCTCTTAACCTCTGTGGTGTCACAATGCATCCCATGCCCTTTTAGGCCCCTTGGTCTTACAATGAACCATTTGATTCTTGGCCTTCATGGTGTCATAATGGTTCCTTGTTTCTATTGGTCCCCATGCTGTCACAATTCATCCCTGGCCCTTTTACGCCCCCTGGTGTCAAATGGGATCCTGGGATTATTAGCCTCCATTGGGTCACAATGGATCCTTGCTTCTCTTAACCCCTGTGGTGTCACAATGCATCCCATGCCCTTTTAGGCCACTGGATGTCACAATGAATCATTTGAGTCTTGGCCTCCATGGTGGCATAATTGTACCAGGTTTTAATTGGGCCCCATGCTTTCACAATTCATCCCTGGCCCTTTTAGGCCCATTGGTGTCACAAGGGACCATTAGATTGTTAGCCTCCATTGGGTAACAATGGTTCCTTGCTTCTCTTAACCTCTGTGGTGTCACAATGCATTCCATGCCATTTTAGGCCACTTGATGTCACAATGAATCATTTGATTCTTGGCCTCCATGGTGTCATAATGGTTCCTTGTTTCTATTGGGCCCCATGCTGTCACAATTCATCCCTGGCCCTTTTACGCCCCCTGGTGTCAAATGGGATCCTGGGATTATTAGCCTCCATTGGGTCACAATGGATCCTTGTTTCTCCTAACCCCTGTGGTGTCACAATGCATCCCATGCCCTTTTAGGCCACTTGATGTCACAATGAATCATTTGATTCTTGGCCTCCGTGGTGACATAATAGATCCTTGCTTCTATTGGTCCCCGTGCTGTTACAATTCATCCCTGGCCCTTTTTATAGCCCCTGGTGCCACAAGGGATCATTAGATTGTTAGCCTGCATTGGGTCACAATGGTTCCTTGCTTCTCTTAACCCCTGTGGTGTCACAATGCATCCCATGCCCTTTTAGGCCACTTGATGTCACAATGAATCATTTGATTCTTGGCCTCCATGGTGGCATAATAGATCCTTGCTTCTATTGGTCCCCGTGCTGTAACAATCCATCCCTGGCCATTTTAGGCCCCCTGGTGTCACAAGGGATCATTAGATTGTTAGCCTGCATTGGGTCACAATGGTTCCTTGCTTCTCTTAACCTCTGTGGTGTCACAATGCATCCCATGCCCTTTTAGGCCACTGGATGTCACAATGAACCATTTGATTTTTGGCCTCCATGGTGGCATAATTTTACCAGGTTTTAATTGGGCCCCATGCTTTCACAATCCATCCCTGGCCCTTTTAGGCCCATTGGTGTCACAAGGAACCATTAGATTGTTAGCCTCCATTGGGTAACAATGGTTCCTTGCTTCTCTTAACCTCTGTGGTGTCACAATGCATTCCATGCTATTTTAGGCCACTTGATGTCACAATGAATCATTTGATTCTTGGCCTCCATGGTGTCATAATGGTTCCTTGTTTCTATTGGTCCCCATGCTGTCACAATTCATCCCTGGCCCTTTTACGCCCCCTGGTGCCAAATGGGATCCTGGGATTATTAGCCTCCATTGGGTCACAATGGATCCTTGCTTCTCTTAACCCCTGTGGTGTCACAATGCATCCCATGCCCTTTTAGGCCACTTGATGTCACAATGAATCATTTGATTCTTGGCCTCCATGGTGGCATAATAGATCCTTGCTTCTATTGGTCCCCGTGCTGTAACAATCCATCCCTGGCCATTTTAGGCCCCCTGGTGTCACAAGGGATCATTAGATTTTTAGCAAGCATTGGGTCACAATGGTTCCTTGCTTCTCTTAACCTCTGTGGTGTCACAATGCATCCCATGCCCTTTTAGGCCACTTGATGTCACAATGAATCATTTGATTCTTGGCCTCCATGGTGACATAATAGATCCTTGCTTCTATTGGTCCCCGTGCTGTAACAATTCATCCCTGGCCCTTTTTATAGCCCCTGGTGCCACAAGGGATCATTAGATTGTTAGCCTGCATTGGGTCACAATGGTTCCTTGCTTCTCTTAACCTCTGTGGTGTCACAATGCATTCCATGCCATTTTAGGCCACTTGATGTCACAATGAATCATTTGATTCTTGGCCTCCATGGTGTCATAATGGTTCCTTGTTTCTATTGGTCCCCATGCTGTCACAATTCATCCCTGGCCCTTTTACGCCCCCTGGTGCCAAATGGGATCCTGGGATTATTAGCCTCCATTGGGTCACAATGGATCCTTGCTTCTCTTAACCCCTGTGGTGTCACAATGCATCCCATGCCCTTTTAGGCCACTTGATGTCACAATGAATCATTTGATTCTTGGCCTCCATGGTGGCATAATAGATCCTTGCTTCTATTGGTCCCCGTGCTGTAACAATCCATCCCTGGCCATTTTAGGCCCCCTGGTGTCACAAGGGATCATTAGATTTTTAGCAAGCATTGGGTCACAATGGTTCCTTGCTTCTCTTAACCTCTGTGGTGTCACAATGCATCCCATGCCCTTTTAGGCCACTTGATGTCACAATGAATCATTTGATTCTTGGCCTCCATGGTGACATAATAGATCCTTGCTTCTATTGGTCCCCGTGCTGTAACAATTCATCCCTGGCCCTTTTTATAGCCCCTGGTGCCACAAGGGATCATTAGATTGTTAGCCTGCATTGGGTCACAATGGTTCCTTGCTTCTCTTAACCTCTGTGGTGTCACAATGCATCCCATGCCCTTTTAGGCCACTTGGTCTTACAATGAACCATTTGATTCTTGGCCTTCATGGTGTCATAATGGTTCCTTGTTTCTATTGGTCCCCATGCTGTCACAATTCATCCCTGGCCCTTTTACGCCCCCTGGTGCCAAATGGGATCCTGGGATTATTAGCCTCCATTGGGTCACAATGGATCCTTGCTTCTCTTAACCCCTGTGGTGTCACAATGCATCCCATGCCCTTTTAGGCCACTTGATGTCACAATGAATCATTTGATTTTTGGCCTCCATGGTGGCATAATTGTACCGGGTTTTAATTGGGCCCCATGCTTTCACAATTCATCCCTGGCCCTTTTAGGCCCATTGGTGTCACAAGGGACCATTAGATTGTTAGTCTCCATTGGGTAACAATGGTTCCTTGCTTCTCTTAACCTCTGTGGTGTCACAATGCATTCCATGCCATTTTAGGCCACTTGATGTCACAATGAAGCATTTGATTCTTGGCCTCCATGGTGTCATAATGGTTCCTTGTTTCTATTGGGCCCCATGCTGTCACAATTCATCCCTGGCCCTTTTACGCCCCCTGGTGTCAAATGGGATCCTGGGATTATTAGCCTCCATTGGGTCACAATGGATCCTTGTTTCTCTTAACCCCTGTGGTGTCACAATGCATCCCATGCCCTTTTAGGCCACTTGATGTCACAATGAATCATTTGATTCTTGGCCTCCGTGGTGACATAATAGATCCTTGCTTCTATTGGTCCCCGTGCTGTTACAATTCATCCCTGGCACTTTTTATAGCCCCTGGTGCCACAAGGGATCATTAGATTGTTAGCCTGCTTTGGGTCACAATGGTTCCTTGCTTCTCTTAACCTCTGTGGTGTCACAATGCATCCCATGCCCTTTTAGGCCACTTGTTGTCACAATGAATCATTTGATTCTTGGCCTCCATGGTGGCATAATAGATCCTTGCTTCTTTTGGTCCCCGTGCTGTAACAATCCATCCCTGGCCATTTTAGGCCCCCTGGTGTCACAAGGGATCATTAGATTGTTAGCCTGCATTGGGTCACAATGGTTCCTTGCTTCTCTTAGCCCCTGAGGTGTAACAATGCATCCCATGCCCTTTTAGGCCACTTGATTTCACAATGAATCATTTGATTCTTGGCCTCCATGGTGACATAATAGATCCTTGCTTCTATTGGTCCCCGTGCTGTAACAATTCATCCCTGGCCCTTTTTATACCCCATGGTGCCACAAGGGATCATTAGATTGTTAGCAAGCATTGGGTCACAATGGTTCCTTGCTTCTCTTAACCTCTGTGGTGTCACAATGCATTCCAAGCCCTTTTAGGCCACTTGGTCTTACAATGAACCATTTGATTCTTGGCCTTCATGGTGTCATAATGGTTCCTTGTTTCTATTGGTCCCCATGCTGTCACAATTCATCCCTGGCCCTTTTACGCCCCCTGGTGTCAAATGGGATCCTGGGATTATTAGCCTCCATTGGGTCACAATGGATCCTTGCTTCTCTGAACCCCTGTGGTGTCACAATGCATCCCATGCCCTTTTAGGCCACTTGATGTCACAATGAATCATTTGATTCTTGGCCTCCATGGTGGCATAATTGTACCAGGTTTAATTGGGCCCCATGCTTTCACAATTCATCCCTGGCCCTTTTAGGCCCCCTGGTGTCACAAGGGACCATTAGATTGTTAGCCTCCATTGGGTAACAATGGTTCCTTGCTTCTCTTAACCTCTGTGGTGTCACAATGCATTCCATGCCATATTAGGCCACTTGATGTCACAATGAATCATTTGATTCTTGGCCTCCATGGTGTCATAATGTTTCCTTGTTTCTATTGGTCCCCATGCTGTCACAATTCATCCCTGGCCCTTTTACGCCCCCTGGTGTCAAATGGGATCCTGGGATTATTAGCCTCCATTGGGTCACAATGGATCCTTGCTTCTCTTAACCCCTGTGGTGTCACAATGCATCCCATGCCCTTTTAGGCCACTTGATGTCACAATGAATCATTTGATTCTTGGCCTCCATGGTGGCATAATAGATCCTTGCTTCTATTGGTCCCCGTGCTGTAACAATCCATCCCTGGCCATTTTAGGCCCCCTGGTGTCACAAGGGATCATTAGATTGTTAGCCTGCATTGGGTCACAATGGTTACTTGCTTCTCTTAACCTCTGTGGTGTCACAATGCATCCCATGCCCTTTTAGGCCACTGGATGTCACAATGAACCATTTGATTTTTGGCCTCCATGGTGGCATAATTTTACCAGGTTTTAATTGGGCCCCATGCTTTCACAATCCATCCCTGGCCCTTTTAGGCCCATTGGTGTCACAAGGAACCATTAGATTGTTAGCCTCCATTGGGTAACAATGGTTCCTTGCTTCTCTTAACCTCTGTGGTGTCACAATGCATTCCATGCCATTTTAGGCCACTTGATGTCACAATGAATCATTTGATTCTTGGCCTCCATGGTGTCATAATGGTTCCTTGTTTCTATTGGGCCCCATGCTGTCACAATTCATCCCTGGCCCTTTTACGCCCCCTGGTGCCAAATGGGATCCTGGGATTATTAGCCTCCATTGGGTCACAATGGATCCTTGCTTCTCTTAACCCCTGTGGTGTCACAATGCATCCCATGCCCTTTTAGGCCACTTGATGTCACAATGAATCATTTGATTCTTGGCCTCCATGGTGGCATAATAGATCCTTGCTTCTATTGGTCCCCGTGCTGTAACAATCCATCCCTGGCCATTTTAGGCCCCCTGGTGTCACAAGGGATCATTAGATTTTTAGCAAGCATTGGGTCACAATGGTTCCTTGCTTCTCTTAACCTCTGTGGTGTCACAATGCATCCCATGCCCTTTTAGGCCACTTGATGTCACAATGAATCATTTGATTCTTGGCCTCCATGGTGACATAATAGATCCTTGCTTCTATTGGTCCCCGTGCTGTAACAATTCATCCCTGGCCCTTTTTATAGCCCCTGGTGCCACAAGGGATCATTAGATTGTTAGCCTGCATTGGGTCACAATGGTTCCTTGCTTCTCTTAACCTCTGTGGTGTCACAATGCATTCCATGCCATTTTAGGCCACTTGATGTCACAATGAATCATTTGATTCTTGGCCTCCATGGTGTCATAATGGTTCCTTGTTTCTATTGGTCCCCATGCTGTCACAATTCATCCCTGGCCCTTTTACGCCCCCTGGTGCCAAATGGGATCCTGGGATTATTAGCCTCCATTGGGTCACAATGGATCCTTGCTTCTCTTAACCCCTGTGGTGTCACAATGCATCCCATGCCCTTTTAGGCCACTTGATGTCACAATGAATCATTTGATTCTTGGCCTCCATGGTGGCATAATAGATCCTTGCTTCTATTGGTCCCCGTGCTGTAACAATCCATCCCTGGCCATTTTAGGCCCCCTGGTGTCACAAGGGATCATTAGATTTTTAGCAAGCATTGGGTCACAATGGTTCCTTGCTTCTCTTAACCTCTGTGGTGTCACAATGCATCCCATGCCCTTTTAGGCCACTTGATGTCACAATGAATCATTTGATTCTTGGCCTCCATGGTGACATAATAGATCCTTGCTTCTATTGGTCCCCGTGCTGTAACAATTCATCCCTGGCCCTTTTTATAGCCCCTGGTGCCACAAGGGATCATTAGATTGTTAGCCTGCATTGGGTCACAATGGTTCCTTGCTTCTCTTAACCTCTGTGGTGTCACAATGCATCCCATGCCCTTTTAGGCCACTTGGTCTTACAATGAACCATTTGATTCTTGGCCTTCATGGTGTCATAATGGTTCCTTGTTTCTATTGGTCCCCATGCTGTCACAATTCATCCCTGGCCCTTTTACGCCCCCTGGTGTCAAATGGGATCCTGGGATTATTAGCCTCCATTGGGTCACAATGGATCCTTGCTTCTCTTAACCCCTGTGGTGTCACAATGCATCCCATGCCCTTTTAGGCCACTGGATGTCACAATGAATCATTTGAGTCTTGGCCTCCATGGTGGCATAATTGTACCAGGTTTTAATTGGGCCCCATGCTTTCACAATTCATCCCTGGCCCTTTTAGGCCCATTGGTGTCACAAGGGACCATTAGATTGTTAGCCTCCATTGGGTAACAATGGTTCCTTGCTTCTCTTAACCTCTGTGGTGTCACAATGCATTCCATGCCATTTTAGGCCACTTGATGTCGCAATGAATCATTTGATTCTTGGCCTCCATGGTGTCATAATGGTTCCTTGTTTCTATTGGGCCCCATGCTGTCACAATTCATCCCTGGCCCTTTTACGCCCCCTGGTGTCAAATGGGATCCTGGGATTATTAGCCTCCATTGGGTCACAATGGATCCTTGTTTCTCTTAACCCCTGTGGTGTCACAGTGCATCCCATGCCCTTTTAGGCCACTTGATGTCACAATGAATCATTTGATTCTTGGCCTCCATGGTGGCATAATAGATCCTTGCTTCTATTGGTCCCCGTGCTGTAACAATCCATCCCTGGCCATTTTAGGCCCCCTGGTGTCACAAGGGATCATTAGATTTTTAGCAAGCATTGGGTCACAATGGTTCCTTGCTTCTCTTAACCTCTGTGGTGTCACAATGCATCCCATGCCCTTTTAGGCCACTTGATGTCACAATGAATCATTTGATTCTTGGCCTCCATGGTGACATAATAGATCCTTGCTTCTATTGGTCCCCGTGCTGTAACAATTCATCCCTGGCCCTTTTTATAGCCCCAGGTGCCACAAGGGATCATTAGATTGTTAGCCTGCATTGGGTCACAATGGTTCCTTGCTTCTCTTAACCTCTGTGGTGTCACAATGCATTCCATGCCATTTTAGGCCACTTGATGTCACAATGAATCATTTGATTCTTGGCCTCCATGGTGTCATAATGGTTCCTTGTTTCTATTGGTCCCCATGCTGTCACAATTCATCCCTGGCCCTTTTACGCCCCCTGGTGCCAAATGGGATCCTGGGATTATTAGCCTCCATTGGGTCACAATGGATCCTTGCTTCTCTTAACCCCTGTGGTGTCACAATGCATCCCATGCCCTTTTAGGCCACTTGATGTCACAATGAATCATTTGATTCTTGGCCTCCATGGTGGCATAATAGATCCTTGCTTCTATTGGTCCCCGTGCTGTAACAATCCATCCCTGGCCATTTTAGGCCCCCTGGTGTCACAAGGGATCATTAGATTTTTAGCAAGCATTGGGTCACAATGGTTCCTTGCTTCTCTTAACCTCTGTGGTGTCACAATGCATCCCATGCCCTTTTAGGCCACTTGATGTCACAATGAATCATTTGATTCTTGGCCTCCATGGTGACATAATAGATCCTTGCTTCTATTGGTCCCCGTGCTGTAACAATTCATCCCTGGCCCTTTTTATAGCCCCTGGTGCCACAAGGGATCATTAGATTGTTAGCCTGCATTGGGTCACAATGGTTCCTTGCTTCTCTTAACCTCTGTGGTGTCACAATGCATCCCATGCCCTTTTAGGCCACTTGGTCTTACAATGAACCATTTGATTCTTGGCCTTCATGGTGTCATAATGGTTCCTTGTTTCTATTGGTCCCCATGCTGTCACAATTCATCCCTGGCCCTTTTACGCCCCCTGGTGTCAAATGGGATCCTGGGATTATTAGCCTCCATTGGGTCACAATGGATCCTTGCTTCTCTTAACCCCTGTGGTGTCACAATGCATCCCATGCCCTTTTAGGCCACTGGATGTCACAATGAATCATTTGAGTCTTGGCCTCCATGGTGGCATAATTGTACCAGGTTTTAATTGGGCCCCATGCTTTCACAATTCATCCCTGGCCCTTTTAGGCCCATTGGTGTCACAAGGGACCATTAGATTGTTAGCCTCCATTGGGTAACAATGGTTCCTTGCTTCTCTTAACCTCTGTGGTGTCACAATGCATTCCATGCCATTTTAGGCCACTTGATGTCGCAATGAATCATTTGATTCTTGGCCTCCATGGTGTCATAATGGTTCCTTGTTTCTATTGGGCCCCATGCTGTCACAATTCATCCCTGGCCCTTTTACGCCCCCTGGTGTCAAATGGGATCCTGGGATTATTAGCCTCCATTGGGTCACAATGGATCCTTGTTTCTCTTAACCCCTGTGGTGTCACAATGCATCCCATGCCCTTTTAGGCCACTTGATGTCACAATGAATCATTTGATTCTTGGCCTCCGTGGTGACATAATAGATCCTTGCTTCTATTGGTCCCCGTGCTGTTACAATTCATCCCTGGCCCTTTTTATAGCCCCTGGTGCCACAAGGGATCATTAGATTGTTAGCCTGCATTGGGTCACAATGGTTCCTTGCTTCTCTTAACCCCTGTGGTGTCACAATGCATCCCATGCCCTTTTAGGCCACTTGATGTCACAATGAATCATTTGATTCTTGGCCTCCATGGTGGCATAATAGATCCTTGCTTCTATTGGTCCCCGTGCTGTAACAATCCATCCCTGGCCATTTTAGACCCCCTGGTGTCACAAGGGATCATTAGATTGTTAGCCTGCATTGGGTCACAATGGTTCCTTGCTTCTCTTAACCCCTGTGGTGTCACAATGCATCCCATGCCCTTTTAGGCCACTGGATGTCACAATGAATCATTTGATTTTTGGCCTCCATGTGGCATAATTGTACCAGGTTTTAATTGGGCCCCATGCTTTCACAATCCATCCCTGGCCCTTTTAGGCCCATTGGTGTCACAAGAGACCATTAGATTGTTAGCCTCCATGGGGTAACAATGGTTCCTTGCTTCTCTTAACCTCTGTGGTGTCACAATGCATTCCATGCCTTTTTAGGCCACTTGATGTCACAATGAATCATTTGATTCTTGGCCTCCATGGTGTCATAATGGTTCCTTGTTTCTATTGGGCCCCATGCTGTCACAATTCATCCCTGGCCCTTTTACGACCCCTGGTGTCAAATGGGATCCTGGGATTATTAGCCTCCATTGGGTCACAATGGATCCTTGCTTCTCTTAACCCCTGTGGTGTCACAATGCATCCCATGCCCTTTTAGGCCACTTGATGTCACAATGAATCATTTGATTCTTGGCCTCCATGGTGGCATAATTGATCCTTGCTTCTATTGGTCCCCGTGCTGTAACAATCCATCCCTGGCCATTTTTATAGCCCCTGGTGCCACAAGGGATCATTAGATTGTTAGCCTGCATTGGGTCACAATGGTTCCTTGCTTCTCTTAACCTCTGTGGTGTCACAATGCATTCCAAGCCCTTTTAGGCCACTTGGTCTTACAATGAACCATTTGATTCTTGGCCTTCATGGTGTCATAATGGTTCCTTGTTTCTATTGGTCCCCATGCTGTCACAATTCATCCCTGGCCCTTTTACGCCCCCTGGTGTCAAATGGGATCCTGGGATTATTAGCCTCCATTGGGTCACAATGGATCCTTGCTTCTCTGAACCCCTGTGGTGACACAATGCATCCCATGCCATTTTAGGCCACTTGATGTCACAATGAATCATTTGATTCTTGGCCTCCATGGTGGCATAATAGATCCTTGCTTCTATTGGTCCCCGTGCTGTAACAATCCATCCCTGGCCATTTTAGGCCCCCTGGTGTCACAAGGGACCATTAGATTTTTAGCAAGCATTGGGTCACAATGGTTCCTTGCTTCTCTTAACCTCTGTGGTGTCACAATGCATCCCATGCCCTTTTAGGCCACTTGATGTCACAATGAATCATTTGATTCTTGGCCTCCATGGTGACATAATAGATCCTTGCTTCTATTGGTCCCCGTGCTGTAACAATTCATCCCTGGCCCTTTTTATACCCCCTGGTGCCACAAGGGATCATTAGATTGTTAGCCTGCATTGGGTCACAATGGTTCCTTGCTTCTCTTAACCTCTGTGGTGTCACAATGCATTCCAAGCCCTTTTAGGCCACTTGGTCTTACAATGAACCATTTGATTCTTGGCCTTCATGGTGTCATAATGGTTCCTTGTTTCTATTGGTCCCCATGCTGTCACAATTCATCCCTGGCCCTTTTACGCCCCCTGGTGCCAAATGGGATCCTGGGATTATTAGCCTCCATTGGGTCACAATGGATCCTTGCTTCTCTTAACCCCTGTGGTGTCACAATGCATCCCATGCCCTTTTAGGCCACTTGATGTCACAATGAATCATTTGATTTTTGGCCTCCATGGTGGCATAATTGTACCGGGTTTTAATTGGGCCCCATGCTTTCACAATTCATCCCTGGCCCTTTTAGGCCCATTGGTGTCACAAGGGACCATTAGATTGTTAGTCTCCATTGGGTAACAATGGTTCCTTGCTTCTCTTAACCTCTGTGGTGTCACAATGCATTCCATGCCATTTTAGGCCACTTGATGTCACAATGAAGCATTTGATTCTTGGCCTCCATGGTGTCATAATGGTTCCTTGTTTCTATTGGGCCCCATGCTGTCACAATTCATCCCTGGCCCTTTTACGCCCCGTGGTGTCAAATGGGATCCTGGGATTATTAGCCTCCATTGGGTCACAATGGATCCTTGTTTCTCTTAACCCCTGTGGTGTCACAATGCATCCCATGCCCTTTTAGGCCACTTGATGTCACAATGAATCATTTGATTCTTGGCCTCCGTGGTGACATAATAGATCCTTGCTTCTATTGGTCCCCGTGCTGTTACAATTCATCCCTGGCACTTTTTATAGCCCCTGGTGCCACAAGGGATCATTAGATTGTTAGCCTGCTTTGGGTCACAATGGTTCCTTGCTTCTCTTAACCTCTGTGGTGTCACAATGCATCCCATGCCCTTTTAGGCCACTTGTTGTCACAATGAATCATTTGATTCTTGGCCTCCATGGTGGCATAATAGATCCTTGCTTCTTTTGGTCCCCGTGCTGTAACAATCCATCCCTGGCCATTTTAGGCCCCCTGGTGTCACAAGGGATCATTAGATTGTTAGCCTGCATTGGGTCACAATGGTTCCTTGCTTCTCTTAGCCCCTGAGGTGTAACAATGCATCCCATGCCCTTTTAGGCCACTTGATTTCACAATGAATCATTTGATTCTTGGCCTCCATGGTGACATAATAGATCCTTGCTTCTATTGGTCCCCGTGCTGTAACAATTCATCCCTGGCCCTTTTTATACCCCATGGTGCCACAAGGGATCATTAGATTGTTAGCAAGCATTGGGTCACAATGGTTCCTTGCTTCTCTTAACCTCTGTGGTGTCACAATGCATTCCAAGCCCTTTTAGGCCACTTGGTCTTACAATGAACCATTTGATTCTTGGCCTTCATGGTGTCATAATGGTTCCTTGTTTCTATTGGTCCCCATGCTGTCACAATTCATCCCTGGCCCTTTTACGCCCCCTGGTGTCAAATGGGATCCTGGGATTATTAGCCTCCATTGGGTCACAATGGATCCTTGCTTCTCTGAACCCCTGTGGTGTCACAATGCATCCCATGCCCTTTTAGGCCACTTGATGTCACAATGAATCATTTGATTCTTGGCCTCCATGGTGGCATAATTGTACCAGGTTTAATTGGGCCCCATGCTTTCACAATTCATCCCTGGCCCTTTTAGGCCCCCTGGTGTCACAAGGGACCATTAGATTGTTAGCCTCCATTGGGTAACAATGGTTCCTTGCTTCTCTTAACCTCTGTGGTGTCACAATGCATTCCATGCCATATTAGGCCACTTGATGTCACAATGAATCATTTGATTCTTGGCCTCCATGGTGTCATAATGGTTCCTTGTTTCTATTGGTCCCCATGCTGTCACAATTCATCCCTGGCCCTTTTACGCCCCCTGGTGTCAAATGGGATCCTGGGATTATTAGCCTCCATTGGGTCACAATGGATCCTTGCTTCTCTTAACCCCTGTGGTGTCACAATGCATCCCATGCCCTTTTAGGCCACTTGATGTCACAATGAATCATTTGATTCTTGGCCTCCATGGTGGCATAATAGATCCTTGCTTCTATTGGTCCCCGTGCTGTAACAATCCATCCCTGGCCATTTTAGGCCCCCTGGTGTCACAAGGGATCATTAGATTGTTAGCCTGCATTGGGTCACAATGGTTCCTTGCTTCTCTTAACCCCTGTGGTGTCACAATGCATCCCATGCCCTTTTAGGCCACTGGATGTCACAATGAATCATTTGATTTTTGGCCTCCATGGTGGCATAATTTTACCAGGTTTTAATTGGGCCCCATGCTTTCACAATCCATCCCTGGCCCTTTTAGGCCCATTGGTGTCACAAGAAACCATTAGATTGTTAGCCTCCATTGGGTCACAATGGTTCCTTGCTTCTCTTAACCTCTGTGGTGTCACAATGCATTCCATGCCCTTTTAGGCCACTTGATGTCACAATGAATCATTTGATTCTTGGCCTCCATGGTGTCATAATGGTTCCTTGTTTCTATTGGTCCCCATGCTGTCACAATTCATCCCTGGCCCTTTTACGCCCCCTGGTGCCAAATGGGATCCTGGGATTATTAGCCTCCATTGGGTCACAATGGATCCTTGCTTCTCTTAACCCCTGTGGTGTCACAATGCATCCCATGCCCTTTTAGGCCACTTGATGTCACAATGAATCATTTGATTCTTGGCCTCCATGGTGGCATAATAGATCCTTGCTTCTATTGGTCCCCGTGCTGTAACAATCCATCCCTGGCCATTTTAGGCCCCCTGGTGTCACAAGGGATCATTAGATTTTTAGCAAGCATTGGGTCACAATGGTTCCTTGCTTCTCTTAACCTCTGTGGTGTCACAATGCATCCCATGCCCTTTTAGGCCACTTGATGTCACAATGAATCATTTGATTCTTGGCCTCCATGGTGACATAATAGATCCTTGCTTCTATTGGTCCCCGTGCTGTAACAATTCATCCCTGGCCCTTTTTATAGCCCCTGGTGCCACAAGGGATCATTAGATTGTTAGCCTGCATTGGGTCACAATGGTTCCTTGCTTCTCTTAACCTCTGTGGTGTCACAATGCATCCCATGCCCTTTTAGGCCACTTGGTCTTACAATGAACCATTTGATTCTTGGCCTTCATGGTGTCATAATGGTTCCTTGTTTCTATTGGTCCCCATGCTGTCACAATTCATCCCTGGCCCTTTTACGCCCCCTGGTGTCAAATGGGATCCTGGGATTATTAGCCTCCATTGGGTCACAATGGATCCTTGCTTCTCTTAACCCCTGTGGTGTCACAATGCATCCCATGCCCTTTTAGGCCACTGGATGTCACAATGAATCATTTGAGTCTTGGCCTCCATGGTGGCATAATTGTACCAGGTTTTAATTGGGCCCCATGCTTTCACAATTCATCCCTGGCCCTTTTAGGCCCATTGGTGTCACAAGGGACCATTAGATTGTTAGCCTCCATTGGGTAACAATGGTTCCTTGCTTCTCTTAACCTCTGTGGTGTCACAATGCATTCCATGCCATTTTAGGCCACTTGATGTCACAATGAATCATTTGATTCTTGGCCTCCATGGTGTCATAATGGTTCCTTGTTTCTATTGGGCCCCATGCTGTCACAATTCATCCCTGGCCCTTTTACGCCCCCTGGTGTCAAATGGGATCCTGGGATTATTAGCCTCCATTGGGTCACAATGGATCCTTGCTTCTCTTAACCCCTGTGGTGTCACAATGCATCCCATGCCCTTTTAGGCCACTTGATGTCACAATGAATCATTTGATTCTTGGCCTCCGTGGTGACATAATAGATCCTTGCTTCTATTGGTCCCCGTGCTGTTACAATTCATCCCTGGCCCTTTTTATAGCCCCTGGTGCCACAAGGGATCATTAGATTGTTAGCCTGCATTGGGTCACAATGGTTCCTTGCTTCTCTTAACCCCTGTGGTGTCACAATGCATCCCATGCCCTTTTAGGCCACTTGATGTCACAATGAATCATTTGATTCTTGGCCTCCATGGTGGCATAATAGATCCTTGCTTCTATTGGTCCCCGTGCTGTAACAATCCATCCCTGGCCATTTTAGGCCCCCTGGTGTCACAAGGGATCATTAGATTGTTAGCCTGCATTGGGTCACAATGGTTACTTGCTTCTCTTAACCTCTGTGGTGTCACAATGCATCCCATGCCCTTTTAGGCCACTGGATGTCACAATGAACCATTTGATTTTTGGCCTCCATGGTGGCATAATTTTACCAGGTTTTAATTGGGCCCCATGCTTTCACAATCCATCCCTGGCCCTTTTAGGCCCATTGGTGTCACAAGGAACCATTAGATTGTTAGCCTCCATTGGGTCACAATGGTTCCTTGCTTCTCTTAACCTCTGTGGTGTCACAATGCATTCCATGCCATTTTAGGCCACTTGATGTCACAATGAATCATTTGATTCTTGGCCTCCATGGTGTCATAATGGTTCCTTGTTTCTATTGGTCCCCATGCTGTCACAATTCATCCCTGGCCCTTTTACGCCCCCTGGTGCCAAATGGGATCCTGGGATTATTAGCCTCCATTGGGTCACAATGGATCCTTGCTTCTCTTAACCCCTGTGGTGTCACAATGCATCCCATGCCCTTTTAGGCCACTTGATGTCACAATGAATCATTTGATTCTTGGCCTCCATGGTGGCATAATAGATCCTTGCTTCTATTGGTCCCCGTGCTGTAACAATCCATCCCTGGCCATTTTAGGCCCCCTGGTGTCACAAGGGATCATTAGATTTTTAGCAAGCATTGGGTCACAATGGTTCCTTGCTTCTCTTAACCTCTGTGGTGTCACAATGCATCCCATGCCCTTTTAGGCCACTTGATGTCACAATGAATCATTTGATTCTTGGCCTCCATGGTGACATAATAGATCCTTGCTTCTATTGGTCCCCGTGCTGTAACAATTCATCCCTGGCCCTTTTTATAGCCCCTGGTGCCACAAGGGATCATTAGATTGTTAGCCTGCATTGGGTCACAATGGTTCCTTGCTTCTCTTAACCTCTGTGGTGTCACAATGCATTCCATGCCATTTTAGGCCACTTGATGTCACAATGAATCATTTGATTCTTGGCCTCCATGGTGTCATAATGGTTCCTTGTTTCTATTGGTCCCCATGCTGTCACAATTCATCCCTGGCCCTTTTACGCCCCCTGGTGCCAAATGGGATCCTGGGATTATTAGCCTCCATTGGGTCACAATGGATCCTTGCTTCTCTTAACCCCTGTGGTGTCACAATGCATCCCATGCCCTTTTAGGCCACTTGATGTCACAATGAATCATTTGATTCTTGGCCTCCATGGTGGCATAATAGATCCTTGCTTCTATTGGTCCCCGTGCTGTAACAATCCATCCCTGGCCATTTTAGGCCCCCTGGTGTCACAAGGGATCATTAGATTTTTAGCAAGCATTGGGTCACAATGGTTCCTTGCTTCTCTTAACCTCTGTGGTGTCACAATGCATCCCATGCCCTTTTAGGCCACTTGATGTCACAATGAATCATTTGATTCTTGGCCTCCATGGTGACATAATAGATCCTTGCTTCTATTGGTCCCCGTGCTGTAACAATTCATCCCTGGCCCTTTTTATAGCCCCTGGTGCCACAAGGGATCATTAGATTGTTAGCCTGCATTGGGTCACAATGGTTCCTTGCTTCTCTTAACCTCTGTGGTGTCACAATGCATCCCATGCCCTTTTAGGCCACTTGGTCTTACAATGAACCATTTGATTCTTGGCCTTCATGGTGTCATAATGGTTCCTTGTTTCTATTGGTCCCCATGCTGTCACAATTCATCCCTGGCCCTTTTACGCCCCCTGGTGTCAAATGGGATCCTGGGATTATTAGCCTCCATTGGGTCACAATGGATCCTTGCTTCTCTTAACCCCTGTGGTGTCACAATGCATCCCATGCCCTTTTAGGCCACTGGATGTCACAATGAATCATTTGAGTCTTGGCCTCCATGGTGGCATAATTGTACCAGGTTTTAATTGGGCCCCATGCTTTCACAATTCATCCCTGGCCCTTTTAGGCCCATTGGTGTCACAAGGGACCATTAGATTGTTAGCCTCCATTGGGTAACAATGGTTCCTTGCTTCTCTTAACCTCTGTGGTGTCACAATGCATTCCATGCCATTTTAGGCCACTTGATGTCGCAATGAATCATTTGATTCTTGGCCTCCATGGTGTCATAATGGTTCCTTGTTTCTATTGGGCCCCATGCTGTCACAATTCATCCCTGGCCCTTTTACGCCCCCTGGTGTCAAATGGGATCCTGGGATTATTAGCCTCCATTGGGTCACAATGGATCCTTGTTTCTCTTAACCCCTGTGGTGTCACAGTGCATCCCATGCCCTTTTAGGCCACTTGATGTCACAATGAATCATTTGATTCTTGGCCTCCGTGGTGACATAATAGATCCTTGCTTCTATTGGTCCCCGTGCTGTTACAATTCATCCCTGGCCCTTTTTATAGCCCCTGGTGCCACAAGGGATCATTAGATTGTTAGCCTGCATTGGGTCACAATGGTTCCTTGCTTCTCTTAACCCCTGTGGTGTCACAATGCATCCCATGCCCTTTTAGGCCACTTGATGTCACAATGAATCATTTGATTCTTGGCCTCCATGGTGGCATAATAGATCCTTGCTTCTATTGGTCCCCGTGCTGTAACAATCCATCCCTGGCCATTTTAGACCCCCTGGTGTCACAAGGGATCATTAGATTGTTAGCCTGCATTGGGTCACAATGGTTCCTTGCTTCTCTTAACCCCTGTGGTGTCACAATGCATCCCATGCCCTTTTAGGCCACTGGATGTCACAATGAATCATTTGATTTTTGGCCTCCATGTGGCATAATTGTACCAGGTTTTAATTGGGCCCCATGCTTTCACAATCCATCCCTGGCCCTTTTAGGCCCATTGGTGTCACAAGAGACCATTAGATTGTTAGCCTCCATGGGGTAACAATGGTTCCTTGCTTCTCTTAACCTCTGTGGTGTCACAATGCATTCCATGCCTTTTTAGGCCACTTGATGTCACAATGAATCATTTGATTCTTGGCCTCCATGGTGTCATAATGGTTCCTTGTTTCTATTGGGCCCCATGCTGTCACAATTCATCCCTGGCCCTTTTACGACCCCTGGTGTCAAATGGGATCCTGGGATTATTAGCCTCCATTGGGTCACAATGGATCCTTGCTTCTCTTAACCCCTGTGGTGTCACAATGCATCCCATGCCCTTTTAGGCCACTTGATGTCACAATGAATCATTTGATTCTTGGCCTCCATGGTGGCATAATTGATCCTTGCTTCTATTGGTCCCCGTGCTGTAACAATCCATCCCTGGCCATTTTAGGCCCCCTGGTGTCACAAGGGATCATTAGATTTTTAGCAAGCATTGGGTCACAATGGTTCCTTGCTTCTCTTAACCTCTGTGGTGTCACAATGCATCCCATGCCCTTTTAGGCCACTGGATGTCACAATGAATCATTTGATTCTTGGCCTCCATGGTGACATAATAGACCCTTGCTTCTATTGGTCCCCGTGCTGTAACAATTCATCCCTGGCCCTTTTTATAGCCCCTGGTGCCACAAGGGACCATTAGATTGTTAGCCTGCATTGGGTCACAATGGTTCCTTGCTTCTCTTAGCCCCTGTGGTGTCACAATGCATCCCATGCCCTTTTAGGCCACTTGATGTCACAATGAATCATTTGATTCTTGGCCTCCATGGTGACATAATAGATCCTTGCTTCTATTGGTCCCCGTGCTGTCACAATTCATCCCTGGCCCTTTTACGCCCCCTGGTGTCAAATGGGATCCTGGGATTATTAGCTTCCATTGGGTCACAATGGATCCTTGCTTCTCTTAACCCCTGTGGTGTCACAATGCATCCCATGCCATTTTAGGCCACTTGATGTCACAATGAATCATTTGATTCTTGGCCTCCATGGTGTCATAATGGTTCCTTGTTTCTATTGGTCCCCATGCTGTCACAATTAATCCCTGGCCCTTTTACGCCCCCTGGTGTCAAATGGGATCCTGGGATTATTAGCCTCCATTGGGTCACAATGGATCCTTGCTTCTCTGAACCCCTGTGGTGTCACAATGCATCCCATGCCCTTTTAGGCCACTTGATGTCACAATGAATCATTTGAGTCTTGGCGTCCATGGTGGCATAATGGTTCCTTGCTTCTATTGGTCCCCGTGCTGTAACAATCCATCCCTGGCCATTTTAGCCCCCCTGGTGTCACAAGGGATCATTAGATTTTTAGCAAGCATTGGGTCACAATGGTTCCTTGCTTCTCTTAACCTCTGTGGTGTCACAATGCATCCCATGCCCTTTTAGGCCACTGGATGTCACAATGAATCATTTGATTCTTGGCCTCCATGGTGACATAATAGACCCTTGCTTCTATTGGTCCCCGTGCTGTAACAATTCATCCCTGGCCCTTTTTATACCCCCTGGTGCCACAAGGGATCATTAGATTGTTAGCCTGCATTGGTTCACAATGGTTCCTTGCTTCTCTTAACCTCTGTGGTGTCACAATGCATTCCAAGCCCTTTTAGGCCACTTGGTCTTACAATGAACCATTTGATTCTTGGCCTTCATGGTGTCATAATGGTTCCTTGTTTCTATTGGTCCCCATGCTGTCACAATTCATCCCTGGCCCTTTTACGCCCCCTGGTGTCAAATGGGATCCTGGGATTATTAGCCTCCATTGGGTCACAATGGATCCTTGCTTCTCTTAACCCCTGTGGTGTCACAATGCATCCCATGCCCTTTTAGGCCACTGGATGTCACAATGAATCATTTGAGTCTTGGCCTCCATGGTGGCATAATTGTACCAGGTTTTAATTGGGCCCCATGCTTTCACAATTCATCCCTGGCCCTTTTAGGCCCATTGGTGTCACAAGGGACCATTAGATTGTTAGCCTCCATTGGGTAACAATGGTTCCTTGCTTCTCTTAACCTCTGTGGTGTCACAATGCATTCCATGCCATTTTAGGCCACTTGATGTCGCAATGAATCATTTGATTCTTGGCCTCCATGGTGTCATAATGGTTCCTTGTTTCTATTGGGCCCCATGCTGTCACAATTCATCCCTGGCCCTTTTAGGACCCCTGGTGTCAAATGGGATCCTGGGATTATTAGCCTCCATTGGGTCACAATGGATCCTTGCTTCTCTGAACCCCTGTGGTGTCACAATGCATCCCATGCCCTTTTAGGCCACTTGATGTCACAATGAATCATTTGAGTCTTGGCCTCCATGGTGACATAATAGATCCTTGCTTCTATTGGTCCCCGTGCTGTAACAATTCGTCCCTGGCCCTTTTTATAGCCCCTGGTGCCACAAGGGATCATTAGATTGTTAGCCTGCATTGGGTCATAATGGTTCCTTGCTTCTCTTAACCTCTGTGGTGTCACAATGCATCCCATGCCCTTTTAGGCCACTTGATGTCACAATGAATCATTTGATTCTTGGCCTCCATGGTGGCATAATAGATCCTTGCTTCTATTGGTCCCCGTGCTGTAACAATCCATCCCTGGCCATTTTAGGACCCTGGTGTCACAAAGGATAATTAGATTGTTAGCCTGCATTGGGTCACAATGGTTCCTTGCTTCTCTTTACCCCTGTGGTGTCACAATGCATCCCATGCCCTTTTAGGCCACTTGATGTCACAATGAATCATTTGATTCTTGGCCTCCATGGTGACATAATAGATCCTTGCATCCATTGGTCCCCGTGGTGTTACAATCCATCCCTGGCCATTTTAGGCCCCCTGGTGTCACAAGGGATCATTAGATTTTTAGCAAGCATTGGGTCACAATGGTTCCTTGCTTCTCTTAACCTCTGTGGTGTCACAATGCATCCCATGCCATTTTAGGCCACTTGATGTCACAATGAATCATTTGATTCTTGGCCTCCATGGTGACATAATAGACCGTTGCTTCTATTGGTCCCCGTGCTGTAACAATTCATCCCTGGCCCTTTTTATACCCCCTGGTGCCACAAGGGATCATTAGATTGTTAGCATGCATTGGGTCACAATGGTTCCTTGCTTCTCTTAACCTCTGTGGTGTCACAATGCATTCCAAGCCCTTTTAGGCCACTTGGTCTTACAATGAACCATTTGATTCTTGGCCTTCATGGTGTCATAATGGTTCCTTGTTTCTATTGGTCCCCATGCTGTCACAATTTATCCCTGGCCCTTTTATGCCCCCTGGTGTCAAATGGGATCCTGGGATTATTAGCCTCCATTGGGTCACAATGGATCCTTGCTTCTCTGAACCCCTGTGGTGTCACAATGCATCCCATGCCCTTTTAGGCCACTTGATGTCACAATGAATCATTTGATTCTTGGCCTCCATGGTGGCATAATAGATCCTTGCTTCTATTGGTCCCCGTGCTGTAACAATCCATCCCTGGCCCTTTTACGCCCCCTGGTGTCACAAGGGATCATTAGATTGTTAGCCTGCATTGGGTCACAATGGTTCCTTGCTTCTCTT
The DNA here is from genome assembly GCF_963662255.1 of Cinclus cinclus. Classification (NCBI taxonomy): domain Eukaryota; kingdom Metazoa; phylum Chordata; class Aves; order Passeriformes; family Cinclidae; genus Cinclus; species Cinclus cinclus. The sequence continues at coordinate 1,614,225 of NW_026912222.1, read as the reverse complement.
AACCCCTGTGGTGTCACAATGCATCCCATGCCCTTTTAGGCCACTTGATGTCACAATGAATCATTTGATTTTTGGCCTCCATGGTGACATAATAGATCCTTGTTTCTATTGGTCCCCGTGCTGTAACAATTCATCCCTGGCCCTTTTTATAGCCCCTGGTGCCACAAGGGATCATTAGATTGTTAGCCTGCATTGGGTCACAATGGTTCCTTGCTTCTCTTAACCTCTGTGGTGTCACAATGCATTCCAAGCCCTTTTAGGCCACTTGGTCTTACAATGAACCATTTGATTCTTGGCCTTCATGGTGTCATAATGGTTCCTTGTTTCTATTGGTCCCCATGCTGTCACAATTCATCCCTGGCCCTTTTACGCCCCCTGGTGTCAAATGGGATCCTGGGATTATTAGCCTCCATTGGGTCACAATGGATCCTTGCTTCTCTTAACCCCTGTGGTGTCACAATGCATCCCATGCCCTTTTAGGCCACTTGATGTCAATGAATCATTTGATTCTTGGCCTCCATGGTGACATAATAGATCCTTGCTTCTATTGGTCCCCGTGCTGTAACAATCCATCCCTGGCCATTTTAGGCCCCCTGGTGTCACAAGGGATCATTAGATTGTTAGCCTGCATTGGGTCACAATGGTTCCTTGGTTCTCTTAGCCCCTGTGGTGTCACAATGCATCCCATGCCCTTTTAGGCCACTTGATGTCACAATGAATCATTTGAGTCTGGGTGTCTATTGTTTCGTAATATTTCCATGTTTTATTGTGCCCCATGCTTTCACAATTCATCCCTGGCCCGATTGCAACCTCTGGTGTCACAATGGATCATTAGATTGTTAGCCTCCATTGGGTAACAATGGTTCCTTGCTTCTCTTAACCTCTGTGGTGTCACAATGCATTCCAAGCCCTTTTAGGCCACTTGGTCTTACAATGAACCATTTGATTCTTGGCCTTCATGGTGTCATAATGGTTCCTTGTTTCTATTGGTCCCCATGCTGTCACAATTCATCCCTGGCCCTTTTACGCCCCCTGGTGTCAAATGGGATCCTGGGATTATTAGCCTCCATTGGGTCACAATGGATCCTTGCTTCTCTTAACCCCTGTGGTGTCACAATGCATCCCATGCCCTTTTAGGCCACTTGATGTCAATGAATCATTTGATTCTTGGCCTCCATGGTGACATAATAGATCCTTGCTTCTATTGGTACCCGTGCTGTAACAATCCATCCCTGGCCATTTTAGGCCCCCTGGTGTCACAAGGGATCATTAGATTGTTAGCCTGCATTGGGTCACAATGGTTCCTTGGTTCTCTTAGCCCCTGTGGTGTCACAATGCATCCCATGCCCTTTTAGGCCACTTGATGTCACAATGAATCATTTGAGTCTGGGTGTCTATTGTTTCGTAATATTTCCATGTTTTATTGTGCCCCATGCTTTCACAATTCATCCCTGGCCCGATTGCAACCTCTGGTGTCACAATGGATCATTAGATTGTTAGCCTCCATTGGGTAACAATGGTTCCTTGCTTCTCTTAACCTCTGTGGTGTCACAATGCATTCCATGCCATTTTAGGCCACTTGTTGTCACAATGAATCATTTGATTCATGGCCTCCATGGTGTCATAATGGTTCCTTGTTTCTATTGGTCCCCATGCTGTCACAATTCATCCCTGGCCCTTTTACTCCCCCTGGTGCCAAATGGGATCCTGGGATTATTAGCCTCCATTGGGTCACAATGGATCCTTGCTTCTCTTAACCCCTGTGGTGTCACAATGCATCCCATGCCCTTTTAGGCCACTTGATGTCACAATGAATCATTTGATTCTTGGCCTCCATGGTGACATAATAGACCCTTGCTTCTATTGGTCCCCGTGCTGTAACAATCCATCCCGGGCCATTTTAGGCCCCCTGGTGTCACAAGGGACCATTAGATTTTTAGCCTGCATTGGGTCACAATGGTTCCTTGCTTCTCTTAACCTCTGTGGTGTCACAATGCATTCCATGCCATTTTAGGCCACTTGATGTCACAATGAATCATTTGATTCTTGGCCTCCATGGTGTCATAATGGTTCCTTGTTTCTATTGGTCCCCATGCTGTCACAATTCATCCCTGGCCCTTTTACGCCCCCTGGTGCCAAATGGGATCCTGGGATTATTAGCCTCAATTGGGTCACAATGGATCCTTGCTTCTCTTAACCCCTGTGGTGTCACAATGCATCCCATGCCCTTTTAGGCCACTTGATGTCACAATGAATCATTTGATTCTTGGCGTCCATGGTGGCATAATAGATCCTTGCTTCTATTGGTCCCCGTGCTGTAACAATCCATCCCTGGCCATTTTAGGCCCCCTGGTGTCACAAGGGATCATTAGATTTTTAGCAAGCATTGGGTCACAATGGTTCCTTGCTTCTCTTAACCTCTGTGGTGTCACAATGCATCCCATGCCCTTTTAGGCCACTTGATGTCACAATGAATCATTTGATTCTTGGCCTCCATGGTGACATAATAGACCCTTGCTTCTATTGGTCCCCGTGCTGTAACAATCCATCCCTGGCCCTTTTTATACCCCCTGGTGCCACACGGGATCATTAGATTTTTAGCCTGCATTGGGTCACAATGGTTCCTTGCTTCTCTTAACCTCTGTGGTGTCACAATGCATTCCAAGCCCTTTTAGGCCACTTGGTCTTACAATGAACCATTTGATTCTTGGCCTTCATGGTGTCATAATGGTTCCTTGTTTCTATTGGTCCCCATGCTGTCACAATTCATCCCTGGCCCTTTTAGGCCCATTGGTGTCTCAAGGAACCATTAGATTGTTAGCCTCCATTGGGTCACAATGGATCCTTGCTTCTCTTAACCCCTGTGGTGTCACAATGCATCCCATGCCCTTTTAGGCCACTTGATGTCACAATGAATCATTTGATTCTTGGCCTCCATGGTGGCATAATAGACCCTTGCTTCTTTTGGTCCCCGTGCTGTAACAATTCATCCCTGGCCCTTTTTATACCCCCTGGTGCCACAAGGGATCATTAGATTGTTAGCCTGCTTTGGGTCACAATGGTTCCTTGCTTCTCTTAACCTCTGTGGTGTCACAATGCATCCCATGCCCTTTTAGGCCACTTGATGTCACAATGAATCATTTGATTCTTGGCCTCCATGGTGACATAATAGACCCTTGCTTCTATTGGTCCCCGTGCTGTAACAATTCATCCCTGGCCCTTTTTATACCCCCTGGTGCCACAAGGGATCATTAGATTGTTAGCCTCCATTGGGTAACAATGGTTCCTTGCTTCTCTTAACCTCTGTGGTGTCACAATGCATTCCATGCCATTTTAGGCCACTTGATGTCACAATGAATCATTTGATTCTTGGCCTCCATGGTGTCATAATGGTTCCTTGTTTCTATTGGTCCCCATGCTGTCACAATTCATCCCTGGCCCTTTTACGCCCCCTGGTGTCAAATGGGATCCTGGGATTATTAGCCTCCATTGGGTCACAATGGATCCTTGCTTCTCTTAACCCCTGTGGTGTCACAATGCATCCCATGCCCTTTTAGGCCACTTGATGTCACAATGAATCATTTGATTCTTGGCGTCCATGGTGGCATAATAGATCCTTGCTCCTATTGGTCCCCGTGCTGTAACAATCCAAACCCTGGCCATTTTAGGCCCCCTGGTGTCACAAGGGATCATTAGATTTTTAGCAAGCATTGGGTCACAATGGTTCCTTGCTTCTCTTAACCTCTGTGGTGTCACAATGCATCCCATGCCCTTGTAGGCCACTTGATGTCACAATGAATCATTTGATTCTTGGCCTCCATGGTGACATAATAGATCCTTGCTTCTATTGGTCCCCGTGCTGTAACAATTCATCCCTGGCCCTTTTTATAGCCCCTGGTGCCACAAGGGATCATTAGATTGTTAGCCTGCATTGGGTCACAATGGTTCCTTGCTTCTCTTAACCTCTGTGGTGTCACAATGCATTCCAAGCCCTTTTAGGCCACTTGGTCTTACAATGACCCATACGATTCTTGGCCTTCATGGTGTCATAATGGTTCCTTGTTTCTATTGGTCCCCATGCTGTCACAATTCATCCCTGGCCCTTTTACGCCCCCTGGTGTCAAATGGGATCCTGGGATTATTAGCCTCCATTGGGTCACAATGGATCCTTGCTTCTCTGAACCCCTGTGGTGTCACAATGCATTCCATGCCCTTTTAGGCCACTTGATGTCACAATGAATCATTTGATTCTTGGCCTCCATGGTGGCATAATAGACCCTTGCTTCTATTGGTCCCCGTGCTGTAACAATTCATCCCTGGCCCTTTTTATACCCCCTGGTGCCACAAGGGATCATTAGATTGTTAGCCTGCTTTGGGTCACAATGGTTCCTTGCTTCTCTTAACCTCTGTGGTGTCACAATGCATCCCATGCCCTTTTAGGCCACTTGATGTCACAATGAATCATTTGATTCTTGGCCTCCATGGTGGCATAATAGATCCTTGCTTCTTTTGGTCCCCGTGCTGTAACAATCCATCCCTGGCCATTTTAGGCCCCCTGGTGTCACAAGGGATCATTAGATTGTTAGCCTGCATTGGGTCACAATGGTTCCTTGCTTCTCTTAACCCCTGTGGTGTCACAATGCATCCCATGCCCTTTTAGGCCACTTGATGTCACAATGAATCATTTGATTTTTGGCCTCCATGGTGGCATAATTGTACCAGGTTTTAATTGGGCCCCATGCTTTCACAATTCATCCCTGGCCCTTTTAGGCCCATTGGTGTCACAAGGAACCATTAGATTGTTAGCCTCCATTGGGTAACAATGGTTCCTTGCTTCTCTTAACCTCTGTGGTGTCACAATGCATTCCATGCCATTTTAGGCCACTTGATGTCACAATGAATCATTTGATTCTTGGCCTCCATGGTGTCATAATGGTTCCTTGTTTCTATTGGTCCCCATGCTGTCACAATTCATCCCTGGCCCTTTTACGCCCCCTGGTGCCAAATGGGATCCTGGGATTATTAGCCTCCATTGGGTCACAATGGATCCTTGCTTCTCTTAACCCCTGTGGTGTCACAATGCATCCCATGCCCTTTTAGGCCACTTGATGTCACAATGAATCATTTGATTCTTGGCCTCCATGGTGGCATAATAGATCCTTGATTCTATTGGTCCCTGTGCTGTAACAATCCATCCCTGGCCATTTTAGGCCCCCTGGTGTCACAAGGGATCATTAGATTTTTAGCAAGCATTGGGTCACAATGGTTCCTTGCTTCTCTTAACCTCTGTGGTGTCACAATGCATCCCATGCCCTTTTAGGCCACTTGATGTCACAATGAATCATTTGATTCTTGGCCTCCATGGTGACATAATAGATCCTTGCTTCTATTGGTCCCCGTGCTGTAACAATTCATCCCTGGCCCTTTTTATAGCCCCTGGTGCCACAAGGGATCATTAGATTGTTAGCCTGCTTTGGGTCACAATGGTTCCTTGCTTCTCTTAACCTCTGTGGTGTCACAATGCATTCCAAGCCCTTTTAGGCCACTTGGTCTTACAATGAACCATTTGATTCTTGGCCTTCATGGTGTCATAATGGTTCCTTGTTTCTATTGGTCCCCATGCTGTCACAATTCATCCCTGGCCCTTTTACGCCCCCTGGTGTCAAATGGGATCCTGGGATTATTAGCCTCCATTGGGTCACAATGGATCCTTGCTTCTCTTAACCCCTGTGGTGTCACAATGCATCCCATGCCCTTTTAGGCCACTTGATGTCACAATGAATCATTTGATTCTTGGCCTCCGTGGTGACATAATAGATCCTTGCTTCTATTGGTCCCCGTGCTGTTACAATTCATCCCTGGCCCTTTTTATAGCCCCTGGTGCCACAAGGGATCATTAGATTGTTAGCCTGCATTGGGTCACAATGGTTCCTTGCTTCTCTTAACCTCTGTGGTGTCACAATGCATCCCATGCCCTTTTAGGCCACTTGATGTCACAATGAATCATTTGATTCTTGGCCTCCATGGTGGCATAATAGATCCTTGCTTCTTTTGGTCCACGTGCTGTAACAATCCATCCCTGGCCATTTTAGGCCCCCTGGTGTCACAAGGGATCATTAGATTGTTAGCCTGCATTGGGTCACAATGGTTCCTTGCTTCTCTTAACCTCTGTGGTGTCACAATGCATCCCATGCCCTTTTAGGCCACTTGATGTCACAATGAACCATTTGATTTTTGGCCTCCATGGTGGCATAATTTTACCAGGTTTTAATTGGGCCCGATGCTTTCACAATCCATCCCTGGCCCTTTTACGCCCCCTGGTGCCAAATGGGATCCTGGGATTATTAGCCTCCATTGGGTCACAATGGATCCTTGCTTCTCTTAACCCCTGTGGTGTCACAATGCATCCCATGCCCTTTTAGGCCACTTGATGTCACAATGAATCATTTGATTCTTGGCCTCCATGGTGACATAATAGACCCTTGCTTCTATTGGTCCCCGTGCTGTAACAATTCATCCCTGGCCCTTTTTATACCCCCTGGTGCCACAAGGGATAATTAGATTGTTAGCCTGCTTTGGGTCACAATGGTTCCTTGATTCTCTTAACCTCTGTGGTGTCACAATGCATTCCAAGCCCTTTTAGGCCACTTGGTCTTACAATGAACCATTTGATTCTTGGCTTTCATGGTGTCATAATGGTTCCTTGTTTCTATTGGTCCCCATGCTGTCACAATTCATCCCTGGCCCTTTTACGCCCCCTGGTGTCAAATGGGATCCTGGGATTATTAGCCTCCATTGGGTCACAATGGATCCTTGCTTCTCTGAACCCCTGTGGTGTCACAATGCATCCCATGCCCTTTTAGGCCACTTGATGTCACAATGAATCATTTGATTCTTGGCCTCCATGGTGGCATAATAGATCCTTGCTTCTATTGGTCCCCGTGCTGTAACAATCCAAACCCTGGTCATTTTAGGCCCCCTGGTGTCACAAGGGCTCATTAGATTTTTAGCAAGCATTGGGTCACAATGGTTCCTTGCTTCTCTTAACCTCTGTGGTGTCACAATGCATCCCATGCCCTTTTAGGCCACTTGATGTCACAATGAATCATTTGATTCTTGGCCTCCATGGTGACATAATAGATCCTTGCTTCTATTGGTCCCCGTGCTGTAACAATTCATCCCTGGCCCTTTTTATAGCCCCTGGTGCCACAAGGGATCATTAGATTGTTAGCCTGCATTGGGTCACAATGGTTCCTTGCTTCTCTTAACCTCTGTGGTGTCACAATGCATTCCAAGCCCTTTTAGGCCACTTGGTCTTACAATGACCCATATGATTCTTGGCCTTCATGGTGTCATAATGGTTCCTTGTTTCTATTGGTCCCCATGCTGTCACAATTCATCCCTGGCCCTTTTACGCCCCCTGGTGTCAAATGGGATCCTGGGATTATTAGCCTCCATTGGGTCACAATGGATCCTTGCTTCTCTTAACCCCTGTGGTGTCACAATGCATCCCATGCCCTTTTAGGCCACTTGATGTCACAATGAATCATTTGATTCTTGGCCTCCATGGTGGCATGATATATCCTTGCTTCTATTGGTCCCCGTGCTGTAACAATCCATCCCTGGCCATTTTAGGCCCCCTGGTGTCACAAGGGACCATTAGATTTTTAGCCTGCATTGGGTCACAATGGTTCCTTGCTTCTCTTAACCTCTGTGGTGTCACAATGCATTCCATGCCATTTTAGGCCACTTGATGTCACAATGAATCATTTGATTCTTGGCCTCCATGGTGTCATAATGGTTCCTTGTTTCTATTGGTCCCCTGCTGTCACAATTCATCCCTGGCCCTTTTACGCCCCCTGGTGCCAAATGGGATCCTGGGATTATTAGCCTCCATTGGGTCACAATGGATCCTTGCTTCTCTTAACCCCTGTGGTGTCACAATGCATCCCATGCCCTTTTAGGCCACTTGATGTCACAATGAATCATTTGATTCTTGGCCTCCATGGTGGCATAATAGATCCTTGCTTCTATTGGTCCCCGTGCTGTAACAATCCATCCCTGGCCATTTTAGGCCCCCTGGTGTCACAAGGGATCATTAGATTTTTAGCAAGCATTGGGTCACAATGGTTCCTTGCTTCTCTTAACCTCTGTGGTGTCACAATGCATCCCATGCCCTTTTAGGCCACTTGATGTCACAATGAATCATTTGATTCTTGGCCTCCATGGTGGCATAATAGACCCTTGCTTTTATTGGTCCCCGTGCTGTAACAATTCATCCCTGGCCCTTTTTATAGCCCCTGGTGCCACAAGGGATCATTAGATTGTTAGCCTCCATTGGGTCACAATGGTTCCTTGCTTCTCTTAACCTCTGTGGTGTCACAATGCATTCCAAGCCCTTTTAGGCCACTTGGTCTTACAATGAACCATTTGATTCTTGGCCTTCATGGTGTCATAATGGTTCCTTGTTTCTATTGGGCCCCATGCTGTCACAATTCATCCCTGGCCCTTTTACGCCCCCTGGTGTCAAATGGGATCCTGGGATTATTAGCCTCCATTGGGTCACAATGGATCCTTGCTTCTCTGAACCCCTGTGGTGTCACAATGCATCCCATGCCCTTTTAGGCCACTTGATGTCACAATGAATCATTTGATTCTTGGCCTCCATGGTGGCATAATAGATCCTTGCTTCTATTGGTCCCCGTGCTGCAACAATCCATCCCTGGCCCTTTTAGGCCCCCTGGTGTCACAAGGGACCATTAGATTTTTAGCCTGCATTGGGTCACAATGGTTCCTTGCTTCTCTTAACCCCTGTGGTGTCACAATGCATCCCATGCCCTTTTAGGCCACTTGATGTCACAATGAATCATTTGATTCTTGGCCTCCATGGTGGCATAATTGTACCAGGTTTTAATTGGGCCCCATGCTTTCACAATTCATCCCTGGCCCTTTTAGGCCCCCTGGTGTCACAAGGAACCATTAGATTGTTAGCCTCCATTGGGTAACAATGGTTCCTTGCTTCTCTTAACCTCTGTGGTGTCACAATGCATTCCATGCCATTTTAGGCCACTTGATGTCACAATGAATCATTTGATTCTTGGCCTCCATGGTGTCATAATGGTTCCTTGTTTCTATTGGTCCCCATGCTGTCACAATTCATCCCTGGCCCTTTTACGCCCCCTGGTGCCAAATGGGATCCTGGGATTATTAGCCTCCATTGGGTCACAATGGATCCTTGCTTCTCTTAACCCCTGTGGTGTCACAATGCATCCCATGCCCTTTTAGGCCACTTGATGTCACAATGAATCATTTGATTCTTGGCATCCATGGTGACATAATAGATCCTTGCTTCTATTGGTCCCCGTGCTGTAACAATTCATCCCTGGCCCTTTTTATAGCCCCTGGTGCCACAAGGGATCATTAGATTGTTAGCCTGCTTTGGGTCACAATGGTTCCTTGCTTCTCTTAACCTCTGTGGTGTCACAATGCATTCCAAGCCCTTTTAGGCCACTTGGTCTTACAATGAACCATTTGATTCTTGGCCTTCATGGTGTCATAATGGTTCCTTGTTTCTATTGGTCCCCATGCTGTCACAATTCATCCCTGGCCCTTTTACGCCCCCTGGTGTCAAATGGGATCCTGGGATTATTAGCCTCCATTGGGTCACAATGGATCCTTGCTTCTCTTAACCCCTGTGGTGTCACAATGCATCCCATGCCCTTTTAGGCCACTTGATGTCACAATGAATCATTTGATTCTTGGCCTCCATGGTGACATAATAGATCCTTCCTTCTATTGGTCCCCGTGCTGTTACAATTCATCCCTGGCCCTTTTTATAGCCCCTGGTGCCACAAGGGATCATTAGATTGTTAGCCTGAATTGGGTCACAATTGTTCCTTGCTTCTCTTAACCTCTGTGGTGTCACAATGCATCCCATGCCCTTTTAGGCCACTTGATGTCACAATGAATCATTTGATTCTTGGCCTCCATGGTGGCATAATAGATCCTTGCTTCTTTTAGTCCACGTGCTGTAACAATCCATCCCTGGCCATTTTAGGCCCCCTGGTGTCACAAGGGATCATTAGATTGTTAGCCTGCATTGGGTCACAATGGTTCCTTGCTTCTCTTAACCTCTGTGGTGTCACAATGCATCCCATGCCCTTTTAGGCCACTTGATGTCACAATGAACCATTTGATTTTTGGCCTCCATGGTGGCATAATTTTACCAGGTTTTAATTGGGCCCCATGCTTTCACAATCCATCCCTGGCCCTTTTACGCCCCCTGGTGCCAAATGGGATCCTGGGATTATTAGCCTCCATTGGGTCACAATGGATCCTTGCTTCTCTTAACCCCTGTGGTGTCACAATGCATCCCATGCCCTTTTAGGCCACTTGATGTCACAATGAATCATTTGATTCTTGGCCTCCATGGTGACATAATAGACCCTTGCTTCTATTGGTCCCCGTGCTGTAACAATTCATCCCTGGCCCTTTTTATACCCCCTGGTGCCACAAGGGATCATTAGATTGTTAGCCTGCTTTGGGTCACAATGGTTCCTTGATTCTCTTAACCTCTGTGGTGTCACAATGCATTCCAAGACCTTTTAGGCCACTTGGTCTTACAATGAACCATTTGATTCTTGGCCTTCATGGTGTCATAATGGTTCCTTGTTTCTATTGGTCCCCATGCTGTCACAATTCATCCCTGGCCCTTTTACGCCCCCTGGTGTCAAATGGGATCCTGGGATTATTAGCCTCCATTGGGTCACAATGGATCCTTGCTTCTCTGAACCCCTGTGGTGTCACAATGCATCCCATGCCCTTTTAGGCCACTTGATGTCACAATGAATCATTTGATTCTTGGCCTCCATGGTGGCATAATAGATCCTTGCTTCTATTGGTCCCCGTGCTGTTACAATCCATCCCTGGCCATTTTAGGCCCCCTGGTGTCACAAGGGATCATTAGACTGTTAGCAAGCATTGGGTCACAATGGTTCCTTGCTTCTCTTAGCCCCTGTGGTGTCACAATGCATCCCATGCCCTTTTAGGCCACTTGATGTCACAATGAATAATTTGAGTCTTGGCCTCCATGGTGACATAATAGATCCTTGCTTCTATTGGTCCCCGTGATGTAACAATTCATCCCTGGCCCTTTTTATACCCCCTGGTGCCACAAGGGATCATTAGATTGTTAGCCTGCATTGGGTCACAATGGTTCCTTGCTTCTCTTAACCTCTGTGGTGTCACAATGCATTCCAAGCCCTTTTAGGCCACTTGGTCTTACAATGAACCATTTGATTCTTGGCCTTCATGGTGTCATAATGGTTCCTTGTTTCTATTGGTCCCCATGCTGTCACAATTCATCCCTGGCCCTTTTACGCCCCCTGGTGCCAAATGGGATCCTGGGATTATTAGCCTCCATTGGGTCACAATGGATCCTTGCATCTCTTAACCCCTGTGGTGTCACAATGCATCCCATGCCCTTTTAGGCCACTTGATGTCACAATGAATCATTTGATTCTTGGCCTCCATGGTGGCATAATAGATCCTTGCTTCTATTGGTCCCCGTGCTGTAACAATCCATCCCTGGCCATTTTAGGCCCCCTGGTGTCACAAGGGATCATTAGACTGTTAGCAAGCATTGGGTCACAATGGTTCCTTGCTTCTCTTAGCCCCTGTGGTGTCACAATGCATCCCATGCCCTTTTAGGCCACTTGATGTCACAATGAATAATTTGAGTCTTGGCCTCCATGGTGACATAATAGATCCTTGCTTCTATTGGTCCCCGTGATGTAACAATTCATCCCTGGCCCTTTTTATAGCCCCTGGTGCCACAAGGGATCATTAGATTGTTAGCCTGCATTGGGTCACAATGGTTCCTTGCTTCTCTTAACCTCTGTGGTGTCACAATGCATTCCAAGCCCTTTTAGGCCACTTGGTCTTACAATGAACCATTTGATTCTTGGCCTTCATGGTGTCATAATGGTTCCTTGTTTCTATTGGTCCCCATGCTGTCACAATTCATCCCTGGCCCTTTTACGCCCCCTGGTGCCAAATGGGATCCTGGGATTATTAGCCTCCATTGGGTCACAATGGATCCTTGCTTCTCTTAACCCCTGTGGTGTCACAATGCATCCCATGCCCTTTTAGGCCACTTGATGTCACAATGAATCATTTGATTCTTGGCCTCCATGGTGGCATAATAGATCCTTGATTCTATTGGTCCCCGTGCTGTAACAATCCATCCCTGGCCATTTTAGGCCCCCTGGTGCCACAAGGGATCATTAGATTGTTAGCCTGCATTGGGTCACAATGGTTCCTTGCTTCTCTTAACCTCTGTGGTGTCACAATGCATCCCATGCCCTTTTAGGCCACTTGATGTCACAATGAATCATTTGATTCTTGGCCTCCATGGTGACATAATAGATCCTTGCTTCTATTGGTCCCCGTGCTGTAACAATTCATCCCTGGCCCTTTTTATAGCCCCTGGTGCCACAAGGGACCATTAGATTGTTAGCCTGCATTGGGTCACAATGGTTCCTTGCTTCTCTTAACCTCTGTGGTGTCACAATGCATTCCAAGCCCTTTTAGGCCACTTGGTCTTACAATGAACCATTTGATTCTTGGCCTTCATGGTGTCATAATGGTTCCTTGTTTCTATTGGTCCCCATGCTGTCACAATTCATCCCTGGCCCTTTTACGCCCCCTGGTGTCAAATGGGATCCTGGGATTATTAGCCTCCATTGGGTAACAATGGATCCTTGCTTCTCTTAACCCCTGTGGTGTCACAATGCATCCCATGCCCTTTTAGGCCACTTGATGTCACAATGAATCATTTGATTCTTGGCCTCCATGGTGACATAATAGATCCTTGCTTCTATTGGTCCCCGTGCTGTAACAATTCATCCCTGGCCCTTTTTATAGCCCCTGGTGCCACAAGGGATCATTAGATTGTTAGCCTGCATTGGGTCACAATGGTTCCTTGCTTCTCTTAACCTCTGTGGTGTCACAATGCATTCCAAGCCCTTTTAGGCCACTTGGTCTTACAATGAACCATTTGATTCTTGGCCTTCATGGTGTCATAATGGTTCCTTGTTTCTATTGGTCCCCATGCTGTCACAATTCATCCCTGGCCCTTTTACGCCCCCTGGTGTCAAATGGGATCCTGGGATTATTAGCCTCCATTGGGTCACAATGGATCCTTGCTTCTCTTAACCCCTGTGGTGTCACAATGCATCCCATGCCCTTTTAGGCCACTTGATGTCACAATGAATCATTTGATTCTTGGCCTCCGTGGTGACATAATAGATCCTTGCTTCTATTGGTCCCCATGCTGTTACAATTCATCCCTGGCCCTTTTTATAGCCCCTGGTGCCACAAGGGATCATTAGATTGTTAGCCTGCATTGGGTCACAATGGTTCCTTGCTTCTCTTAACCTCTGTGGTGTCACAATGCATCCCATGCCCTTTTAGGCCACTTGATGTCACAATGAATCATTTGATTCTTGGCCTCCATGGTGGCATAATAGATCCTTGCTTCTTTTGGTCCACGTGCTGTAACAATCCATCCCTGGCCATTTTAGGCCCCCTGGTGTCACAAGGGATCATTAGATTGTTAGCCTGCATTGGGTCACAATGGTTCCTTGCTTCTCTTAACCTCTGTGGTGTCACAATGCATCCCATGCCCTTTTAGGCCACTTGATGTCACAATGAACCATTTGATTTTTGGCCTCCATGGTGGCATAATTTTACCAGGTTTTAATTGGGCCCCATGCTTTCACAATCCATCCCTGGCCCTTTTACGCCCCCTGGTGCCAAATGGGATCCTGGGATTATTAGCCTCCATTGGGTCACAATGGATCCTTGCTTCTCTTAACCCCTGTGGTGTCACAATGCATCCCATGCCCTTTTAGGCCACTTGATGTCACAATGAATCATTTGATTCTTGGCCTCCATGGTGACATAATAGACCCTTGCTTCTATTGGTCCCCGTGCTGTAACAATTCATCCCTGGCCCTTTTTATACCCCCTGGTGCCACAAGGGATCATTAGATTGTTAGCCTGCATTGGGTCACAATGGTTCCTTGATTCTCTTAACCTCTGTGGTGTCACAATGCATTCCAAGACCTTTTAGGCCACTTGGTCTTACAATGAACCATTTGATTCTTGGCCTTCATGGTGTCATAATGGTTCCTTGTTTCTATTGGTCCCCATGCTGTCACAATTCATCCCTGGCCCTTTTACGCCCCCTGGTGTCAAATGGGATCCTGGGATTATTAGCCTCCATTGGGTCACAATGGATCCTTGCTTCTCTGAACCCCTGTGGTGTCACAATGCATCCCATGCCCTTTTAGGCCACTTGATGTCACAATGAATAATTTGAGTCTTGGCCTCCATGGTGACATAATAGATCCTTGCTTCTATTGGTCCCCGTGCTGTAACAATTCATCCCTGGCCCTTTTTATACCCCCTGGTGCCACAAGGGATCATTAGATTGTTAGCCTGCATTGGGTCACAATGGTTCCTTGCTTCTCTTAACCTCTGTGGTGTCACAATGCATTCCAAGCCCTTTTAGGCCACTTGGTCTTACAATGAACCATTTGATTCTTGGCCTTCATGGTGTCATAATGGTTCCTTGTTTCTATTGGTCCCCATGCTGTCACAATTCATCCCTGGCCCTTTTACGCCCCCTGGTGCCAAATGGGATCCTGGGATTATTAGCCTCCATTGGGTCACAATGGATCCTTGCTTCTCTTAACCCCTGTGGTGTCACAATGCATCCCATGCCCTTTTAGGCCACTTGATGTCACAATGAATCATTTGATTCTTGGCCTCCATGGTGGCATAATAGATCCTTGATTCTATTGGTCCCCGTGCTGTAACAATCCATCCCTGGCCATTTTAGGCCCCCTGGTGTCACAAGGGATCATTAGATTTTTAGCAAGCATTGGGTCACAATGGTTCCTTGCTTCTCTTAACCTCTGTGGTGTCACAATGCATCCCATGCCCTTTTAGGCCACTTGATGTCACAATGAATCATTTGATTCTTGGCCTCCATGGTGACATAATAGATCCTTGCTTCTATTGGTCCCCGTGCTGTAACAATTCATCCCTGGCCCTTTTTATAGCCCCTGGTGCCACAAGGGACCATTAGATTGTTAGCCTGCATTGGGTCACAATGGTTCCTTGCTTCTCTTAACCTCTGTGGTGTCACAATGCATTCCAAGCCCTTTTAGGCCACTTGGTCTTACAATGAACCATTTGATTCTTGGCCTTCATGGTGTCATAATGGTTCCTTGTTTCTATTGGTCCCCATGCTGTCACAATTCATCCCTGGCCCTTTTACGCCCCCTGGTGTCAAATGGGATCCTGGGATTATTAGCCTCCATTGGGTCACAATGGATCCTTGCTTCTCTTAACCCTTGTGGTGTCACAATGCATCCCATGCCCTTTTAGGCCACTTGATGTCACAATGAATCATTTGATTCTTGGCCTCCGTGGTGACATAATAGATCCTTGCTTCTATTGGTCCCCGTGCTGTAACAATTCATCCCTGGCCCTTTTTATAGCCCCTGGTGCCACAAGGGATCATTAGATTGTTAGCCTGCATTGGGTCACAATGGTTCCTTGCTTCTCTTAACCTTTGTGGTGTTCCAATGCATTCCAAGCCCTTTTAGGCCACTTGGTCTTACAATGAACCATTTGATTCTTGGCCTTCATGGTGTCATAATGGTTCCTTGTTTCTATTGGTCCCCATGCTGTCACAATTCATCCCTGGCCCTTTTACGCCCCCTGGTGTCAAATGGGATCCTGGGATTATTAGCCTCCATTGGGTCACAATGGATCCTTGCTTCTCTGAACCCCTGTGGTGTCACAATGCATCCCATGCCCTTTTAGGCCACTTGATGTCACAATGAATCATTTGATTCTTGGCCTCCATGGTGGCATAATAGATCCTTGCTTCTATTGGTCCCCGTGCTGTAACAATCCATCCCTGGCCATTTTAGGCCCCCTGGTGTCACAAGGGATCATTAGATTGTTAGCCTGCATTGGGTCACAATGGTTCCTTGCTTCTCTTAACCCCTGTGGTGTCACAATGCATCCCATGCCCTTTTAGGCCACTGGATGTCACAATGAATCATTTGATTTTTGGCCTCCATGGTGGCATAATTTTACCAGGTTTTAATTGGGCCCCATGCTTTCACAATCCATCCCTGGCCCTTTTAGGCCTATTGGTGTCACAAGAAACCATTAGATTGTTAGCCTCCATTGGGTAACAATGGTTCCTTGCTTCTCTTAACCTCTGTGGTGTCACAATGCATTCCATGCCATTTTAGGCCACTTGATGTCACAATGAATCATTTGATTCTTGGCCTCCATGGTGTCATAATGGTTCCTTGTTTCTATTGGTCCCCATGCTGTCACAATTCATCCCTGGCCCTTTTACGCCCCCTGGTGTCAAATGGGATCCTGGGATTATTAGCCTCCATTGGGTCACAATGGATCCTTGCTTCTCTTAACCCCTGTGGTGTCACAATGCATCCCATGCCCTTTTAGGCCACTTGATGTCACAATGAATCATTTGATTCTTGGCCTCCATGGTGGCATAATAGATCCTTGCTTCTATTGGTCCCCGTGCTGTAACAATCCATCCCTGGCCATTTTAGGCCCCCTGGTGTCACAAGGGATCATTAGATTTTTAGCCTGCATTGGGTCACAATGGTTCCTTGCTTCTCTTAACCTCTGTGGTGTCACAATGCATCCCATGCCCTTTTAGGCCACTTGATGTCACAATGAATCATTTGATTCTTGGCCTCCATGGTGACATAATAGATCCTTGCTTCTATTGGTCCCCGTGCTGTAACAATTCATCCCTGGCCCTTTTTATAGCCCCTGGTGCCACAAGGGATCATTAGATTGTTAGCCTGCATTGGGTCACAATGGTTCCTTGCTTCTCTTAACCTCTGTGGTGTCACAATGCATCCCATGCCCTTTTAGGCCACTTGGTCTTACAATGAACCATTTGATTCTTGGCCTTCATGGTGTCATAATGGTTCCTTGTTTCTATTGGTCCCCATGCTGTCACAATTCATCCCTGGCCCTTTTACGCCCCCTGGTGTCAAATGGGATCCTGGGATTATTAGCCTCCATTGGGTCACAATGGATCCTTGCTTCTCTTAACCCCTGTGGTGTCACAATGCATCCCATGCCCTTTTAGGCCACTGGATGTCACAATGAATCATTTGAGTCTTGGCCTCCATGGTGGCATAATTTTACCAGGTTTTAATTGGGCCCCATGCTTTCACAATTCATCCCTGGCCCTTTTAGGCCCATTGGTGTCCCAAGGGACCATTAGATTGTTAGCCTCCATTGGGTAACAATGGTTCCTTGCTTCTCTTAACCTCTGTGGTGTCACAATGCATTCCATGCCATTTTAGGCCACTTGATGTCACAATGAATCATTTGATTCTTGGCCTCCATGGTGTCATAATGGTTCCTTGTTTCTATTGGGCCCCATGCTGTCACAATTCATCCCTGGCCCTTTTACGCCCCCTGGTGTCAAATGGGATCCTGGGATTATTAGCCTCCATTGGGTCACAATGGATCCTTGCTTCTCTTAACCCCTGTGGTGTCACAATGCATCCCATGCCCTTTTAGGCCACTTGATGTCACAATGAATCATTTGATTCTTGGCCTCCGTGGTGACATAATAGATCCTTGCTTCTATTGGTCCCCGTGCTGTTACAATTCATCCCTGGCCCTTTTTATAGCCCCTGGTGCCACAAGGGATCATTAGATTGTTAGCCTGCATTGGGTCACAATGGTTCCTTGCTTCTCTTAACCCCTGTGGTGTCACAATGCATCCCATGCCCTTTTAGGCCACTTGATGTCACAATGAATCATTTGATTCTTGGCCTCCATGTTGGCATAATAGATCCTTGCTTCTATTGGTCCCCGTGCTGTAACAATCCATCCCTGGCCATTTTAGGCCCCCTGGTGTCACAAGGGATCATTAGATTGTTAGCCTGCATTGGGTCACAATGGTTACTTGCTTCTCTTAACCTCTGTGGTGTCACAATGCATCCCATGCCCTTTTAGGCCACTGGATGTCACAATGAACCATTTGATTTTTGGCCTCCATGGTGGCATAATTTTACCAGGTTTTAATTGGGCCCCATGCTTTCACAATCCATCCCTGGCCCTTTTAGGCCCATTGGTGTCACAAGGAACCATTAGATTGTTAGCCTCCATTGGGTAACAATGGTTCCTTGCTTCTCTTAACCTCTGTGGTGTCACAATGCATTCCATGCCATTTTAGGCCACTTGATGTCACAATGAATCATTTGATTCTTGGCCTCCATGGTGTCATAATGGTTCCTTGTTTCTATTGGTCCCCATGCTGTCACAATTCATCCCTGGCCCTTTTACGCCCCCTGGTGCCAAATGGGATCCTGGGATTATTAGCCTCCATTGGGTCACAATGGATCCTTGCTTCTCTTAACCCCTGTGGTGTCACAATGCATCCCATGCCCTTTTAGGCCACTTGATGTCACAATGAATCATTTGATTCTTGGCCTCCATGGTGGCATAATAGATCCTTGCTTCTATTGGTCCCCGTGCTGTAACAATCCATCCCTGGCCATTTTAGGCCCCCTGGTGTCACAAGGGATCATTAGATTTTTAGCCTGCATTGGGTCACAATGGTTCCTTGCTTCTCTTAACCTCTGTGGTGTCACAATGCATCCCATGCCCTTTTAGGCCACTTGATGTCACAATGAATCATTTGATTCTTGGCCTCCATGGTGACATAATAGATCCTTGCTTCTATTGGTCCCCGTGCTGTAACAATTCATCCCTGGCCCTTTTTATAGCCCCTGGTGCCACAAGGGATCATTAGATTGTTAGCCTGCATTGGGTCACAATGGTTCCTTGCTTCTCTTAACCTCTGTGGTGTCACAATGCATTCCATGCCATTTTAGGCCACTTGATGTCACAATGAATCATTTGATTCTTGGCCTCCATGGTGTCATAATGGTTCCTTGTTTCTATTGGTCCCCATGCTGTCACAATTCATCCCTGGCCCTTTTACGCCCCCTGGTGCCAAATGGGATCCTGGGATTATTAGCCTCCATTGGGTCACAATGGATCCTTGCTTCTCTTAACCCCTGTGGTGTCACAATGCATCCCATGCCCTTTTAGGCCACTTGATGTCACAATGAATCATTTGATTCTTGGCGTCCATGGTGGCATAATAGATCCTTGCTTCTATTGGTCCCCGTGCTGTAACAATCCATCCCTGGCCATTTTAGGCCCCCTGGTGTCACAAGGGATCATTAGATTTTTAGCAAGCATTGGGTCACAATGGTTCCTTGCTTCTCTTAACCTCTGTGGTGTCACAATGCATCCCATGCCCTTTTAGGCCACTTGATGTCACAATGAATCATTTGATTCTTGGCCTCCATGGTGACATAATAGATCCTTGCTTCTATTGGTCCCCGTGCTGTAACAATTCATCCCTGGCCCTTTTTATAGCCCCTGGTGCCACAAGGGATCATTAGATTGTTAGCCTGCATTGGGTCACAATGGTTCCTTGCTTCTCTTAACCTTTGTGGTGTTCCAATGCATACCAAGCCCTTTTAGGCCACTTGGTCTTACAATGAACCATTTGATTCTTGGCCTTCATGGTGTCATAATGGTTCCTTGTTTCTATTGGTCCCCATGCTGTCACAATTCATCCCTGGCCCTTTTACGCCCCCTGGTGTCAAATGGGATCCTGGGATTATTAGCCTCCATTGGGTCACAATGGATCCTTGCTTCTCTTAACCCCTGTGGTGTCACAATGCATCCCATGCCCTTTTAGGCCACTTGATGTCACAATGAATCATTTGATTTTTGGCCTCCATGGTGGCATAATTGTACCGGGTTTTAATTGGGCCCCATGCTTTCACAATTCATCCCTGGCCCTTTTAGGCCCATTGGTGTCACAAGGGACCATTAGATTGTTAGTCTCCTTTGGGTAACAATGGTTCCTTGCTTCTCTTAACCTCTGTGGTGTCACAATGCATTCCATGCCATTTTAGGCCACTTGATGTCACAATGAAGCATTTGATTCTTGGCCTCCATGGTGTCATAATGGTTCCTTGTTTCTATTGGGCCCCATGCTGTCACAATTCATCCCTGGCCCTTTTACGCCCCCTGGTGTCAAATGGGATCCTGGGATTATTAGCCTCCATTGGGTCACAATGGATCCTTGTTTCTCTTAACCCCTGTGGTGTCACAATGCATCCCATGCCCTTTTAGGCCACTTGATGTCACAATGAATCATTTGATTCTTGGCCTCCGTGGTGACATAATAGATCCTTGCTTCTATTGGTCCCCGTGCTGTTACAATTCATCCCTGGCCCTTTTTATAGCCCCTGGTGCCACAAGGGATCATTAGATTGTTAGCCTGCATTGGGTCACAATTGTTCCTTGCTTCTCTTAACCTCTGTGGTGTCACAATGCATTCCAAGCCCTTTTAGGCCACTTGGTCTTACAATGAACCATTTGATTCTTGGCCTTCATGGTGTCATAATGGTTCCTTGTTTCTATTGGTCCCCATGCTGTCACAATTCATCCCTGGCCCTTTTATGCCCCCTGGTGTCAAATGGGATCCTGGGATTATTAGCCTCCATTGGGTCACAATGGATCCTTGCTTCTCTGAACCCCTGTGGTGTCACAATGCATCCCATGCCCTTTTAGGCCACTTGATGTCACAATGAATCATTTGATTCTTGGCCTCCATGGTGGCATAATAGATCCTTGCTTCTATTGGTCCCCGTGCTGTAACAATCCATCCCTGGCCATTTTAGGCCCCCTGGTGTCACAAGGGATCATTAGACTGTTAGCCTGCATTGGGTCACAATGGTTCCTTGCTTCTCTTAGCCCCTGTGGTGTCACAATGCATCCCATGCCCTTTTAGGCCACTTGATGTCACAATGAATAATTTGAGTCTTGGCCTCCATGGTGACATAATAGATCCTTGCTTCTATTGGTCCCCGTGCTGTAACAATTCATCCCTGGCCCTTTTTATACCCCCTGGTGCCACAAGGGATCATTAGATTGTTAGCCTGCATTGGGTCACAATGGTTCCTTGCTTCTCTTAACCTCTGTGGTGTCACAATGCATTCCAAGCCCTTTTAGGCCACTTGGTCTTACAATGAACCATTTGATTCTTGGCCTTCATGGTGTCATAATGGTTCCTTGTTTCTATTGGTCCCCATGCTGTCACAATTCATCCCTGGCCCTTTTACGCCCCCTGGTGTCAAATGGGATCCTGGGATTATTAGCCTCCATTGGGTCACAATGGATCCTTGCTTCTCTTAACCCCTGTGGTGTCACAATGCATCCCATGCCCTTTTAGGCCACTTGATGTCACAATGAATCATTTGATTCTTGGCCTCCATGGTGGCATAATAGATCCTTGATTCTATTGGTCCCCGTGCTGTAACAATCCATCCCTGGCCATTTTAGGCCCCCTGGTGTCACAAGGGATCATTAGATTGTTAGCCTGCATTGGGTCACAATGGTTCCTTGCTTCTCTTAACCTCTGTGGTGTCACAATGCATCCCATGCCCTTTTAGGCCACTTGATGTCACAATGAATCATTTGATTCTTGGCCTCCATGGTGACATAATAGATCCTTGCTTCTATTGGTCCCCGTGCTGTAACAATTCATCCCTGGCCCTTTTTATAGCCCCTGGTGCCACAAGGGATCATTAGATTGTTAGCCTGCATTGGGTCACAATGGTTCCTTGCTTCTCTTAACCTCTGTGGTGTCACAATGCATTCCATGCCATTTTAGGCCACTTGATGTCACAATGAATCATTTGATTCTTGGCCTCCATGGTGTCATAATGGTTCCTTGTTTCTATTGGTCCCCATGCTGTCACAATTCATCCCTGGCCCTTTTACGCCCCCTGGTGCCAAATGGGATCCTGGGATTATTAGCCTCCATTGGGTCACAATGGATCCTTGCTTCTCTTAACCCCTGTGGTGTCACAATGCATCCCATGCCCTTTTAGGCCACTTGATGTCACAATGAATCATTTGATTCTTGGCCTCCATGGTGGCATAATAGATCCTTGCTTCTATTGGTCCCCGTGCTGTAACAATCCATCCCTGGCCATTTTAGGCCCCCTGGTGTCACAAGGGATCATTAGATTTTTAGCAAGCATTGGGTCACAATGGTTCCTTGCTTCTCTTAACCTCTGTGGTGTCACAATGCATCCCATGCCCTTTTAGGCCACTTGATGTCACAATGAATCATTTGATTCTTGGCCTCCATGGTGACATAATAGATCCTTGCTTCTATTGGTCCCCGTGCTGTAACAATTCATCCCTGGCCCTTTTTATAGCCCCTGGTGCCACAAGGGATCATTAGATTGTTAGCCTGCATTGGGTCACAATGGTTCCTTGCTTCTCTTAACCTCTGTGGTGTCACAATGCATCCCATGCCCTTTTAGGCCACTTGGTCTTACAATGAACCATTTGATTCTTGGCCTTCATGGTGTCATAATGGTTCCTTGTTTCTATTGGTCCCCATGCTGTCACAATTCATCCCTGGCCCTTTTACGCCCCCTGGTGTCAAATGGGATCCTGGGATTATTAGCCTCCATTGGGTCACAATGGATCCTTGCTTCTCTTAACCCCTGTGGTGTCACAATGCATCCCATGCCCTTTTAGGCCACTGGATGTCACAATGAATCATTTGAGTCTTGGCCTCCATGGTGGCATAATTGTACCAGGTTTTAATTGGGCCCCATGCTTTCACAATTCATCCCTGGCCCTTTTAGGCCCATTGGTGTCACAAGGGACCATTAGATTGTTAGCCTCCATTGGGTAACAATGGTTCCTTGCTTCTCTTAACCTCTGTGGTGTCACAATGCATTCCATGCCATTTTAGGCCACTTGATGTCACAATGAATCTTTTGATTCTTGGCCTCCATGGTGGCATAATAGATCCTTGCTTCTATTGATCCCCGTGCTGTAACAATCCATCCCTGGCCATTTTAGGCCCCCTGGTGTCACAAGGGACCATTAGATTTTTAGCCTGCATTGGGTCACAATGGTTCCTTGCTTCTCTTAACCCCTGTGGTGTCACAATGCATCCCATGCCCTTTTAGGCCACTTGATGTCACAATGAATCATTTGATTCTTGGCCTCCATGGTGACATAATAGATCCTTGCTTCTATTGGTCCCCGTGCTGTAACAATTCATCCCTGGCCCTTTTTATACCCCCTGGTGCCACAAGGGATCATTAGATTGTTAGCCTGCATTGGGTCACAATGGTTCCTTGCTTCTCTTAACCTCTGTGGTGTCACAATGCATTCCAAGCCCTTTTAGGCCACTTGGTCTTACAATGAACCATTTGATTCTTGGCCTTCATGGTGTCATAATGGTTCCTTGTTTCTATTGGTCCCCATGCTGTCACAATTCATCCCTGGCCCTTTTACGCCCCCTGGTGTCAAATGGGATCCTGGGATTATTAGCCTCCATTGGGTCACAATGGATCCTTGCTTCTCTTAACCCCTGTGGTGTCACAATGCATCCCATGCCCTTTTAGGCCACTTGATGTCACAATGAATCATTTGATTTTTGGCCTCCATGGTGGCATAATTGTACCGGGTTTTAATTGGGCCCCATGCTTTCACAATTCATCCCTGGCCCTTTTAGGCCCATTGGTGTCACAAGGGACCATTAGATTGTTAGTCTCCATTGGGTAACAATGGTTCCTTGCTTCTCTTAACCTCTGTGGTGTCACAATGCATTCCATGCCATTTTAGGCCACTTGATGTCACAATGAAGCATTTGATTCTTGGCCTCCATGGTGTCATAATGGTTCCTTGTTTCTATTGGGCCCCATGCTGTCACAATTCATCCCTGGCCCTTTTACGCCCCCTGGTGTCAAATGGGATCCTGGGATTATTAGCCTCCATTGGGTCACAATGGATCCTTGTTTCTCTTAACCCCTGTGGTGTCACAATGCATCCCATGCCCTTTTAGGCCACTTGATGTCACAATGAATCATTTGATTCTTGGCCTCCGTGGTGACATAATAGATCCTTGCTTCTATTGGTCCCCGTGCTGTTACAATTCATCCCTGGCACTTTTTATAGCCCCTGGTGCCACAAGGGATCATTAGATTGTTAGCCTGCTTTGTGTCACAATGGTTCCTTGCTTCTCTTAACCTCTGTGGTGTCACAATGCATCCCATGCCCTTTTAGGCCACTTGTTGTCACAATGAATCATTTGATTCTTGGCCTCCATGGTGGCATAATAGATCCTTGCTTCTTTTGGTCCCCGTGCTGTAACAATCCATCCCTGGCCATTTTAGGCCCCCTGGTGTCACAAGGGATCATTAGATTGTTAGCCTGCATTGGGTCACAATGGTTCCTTGCTTCTCTTAGCCCCTGAGGTGTAACAATGCATCCCATGCCCTTTTAGGCCACTTGATTTCACAATGAATCATTTGATTCTTGGCCTCCATGGTGACATAATAGATCCTTGCTTCTATTGGTCCCCGTGCTGTAACAATTCATCCCTGGCCCTTTTTATACACCATGGTGCCACAAGGGATCATTAGATTGTTAGCAAGCATTGGGTCACAATGGTTCCTTGCTTCTCTTAACCTCTGTGGTGTCACAATGCATTCCAAGCCCTTTTAGGCCCCTTGGTCTTACAATGAACCATTTGATTCTTGGCCTTCATGGTGTCATAATGGTTCCTTGTTTCTATTGGTCCCCATGCTGTCACAATTCATCCCTGGCCCTTTTACGCCCCCTGGTGTCAAATGGGATCCTGGGATTATTAGCCTCCATTGGGTCACAATGGATCCTTGCTTCTCTGAACCCCTGTGGTGTCACAATGCATCCCATGCCCTTTTAGGCCACTTGATGTCACAATGAATCATTTGATTCTTGGCCTCCATGGTGGCATAATTGTACCAGGTTTAATTGGGCCCCATGCTTTCACAATTCATCCCTGGCCCTTTTAGGCCCATTGGTGTCACAAGGGACCATTAGATTGTTAGCCTCCATTGGGTAACAATGGTTCCTTGCTTCTCTTAACCTCTGTGGTGTCACAATGCATTCCATGCCATTTTAGGCCACTTGATGTCACAATGAATCATTTGATTCTTGGCCTCCATGGTGTCATAATGGTTCCTTGTTTCTATTGGGCCCCATGCTGTCACAATTCATCCCTGGCCCTTTTACGCCCCCTGGTGTCAAATGGGATCCTGGGATTATTAGCCTCCATTGGGTCACAATGGATCCTTGCTTCTCTTAACCCCTGTGGTGTCACAATGCATCCCATGCCCTTTTAGGCCACTTGATGTCACAATGAATCATTTGATTCTTGGCGTCCATGGTGGCATAATAGATCCTTGCTTCTATTGGTCCCCGTGCTGTAACAATCCATCCCTGGCCATTATAGGCCCCCTGGTGTCACAAGGGATCATTAGATTGTTAGCCTGCATTGGGTCACAATGGTTCCTTGCTTCTCTTAACCCCTGTGGTGTCACAATGCATCCCATGCCCTTTTAGGCCACTGGATGTCACAATGAATCATTTGATTTTTGGCCTCCATGGTGGCATAATTTTACCAGGTTTTAATTGGGCCCCATGCTTTCACAATCCATCCCTGGCCCTTTTAGGCCCATTGGTGTCACAAGAAACCATTAGATTGTTAGCCTCCATTGGGTAACAATGGTTCCTTGCTTCTCTTAACCTCTGTGGTGTCACAATGCATTCCATGCCATTTTAGGCCACTTGATGTCACAATGAATCATTTGATTCTTGGCCTCCATGGTGTCATAATGGTTCCTTGTTTCTATTGGTCCCCATGCTGTCACAATTCATCCCTGGCCCTTTTACGCCCCCTGGTGCCAAATGGGATCCTGGGATTATTAGCCTCCATTGGGTCACAATGGATCCTTGCTTCTCTTAACCCCTGTGGTGTCACAATGCATCCCATGCCCTTTTAGGCCACTTGATGTCACAATGAATCATTTGATTCTTGGCCTCCATGGTGGCATAATAGATCCTTGATTCTATTGGTCCCCGTGCTGTAACAATCCATCCCTGGCCATTTTAGGCCCCCTGGTGTCACAAGGGATCATTAGATTTTTAGCAAGCATTGGGTCACAATGGTTCCTTGCTTCTCTTAACCTCTGTGGTGTCACAATGCATCCCATGCCCTTTTAGGCCACTTGATGTCACAATGAATCATTTGATTCTTGGCCTCCATGGTGACATAATAGATCCTTGCTTCTATTGGTCCCCGTGCTGTAACAATTCATCCCTGGCCCTTTTTATAGCCCCTGGTGCCACAAGGGATCATTAGATTGTTAGCCTGCATTGGGTCACAATGGTTCCTTGCTTCTCTTAACCTCTGTGGTGTCACAATGCATTCCATGCCATTTTAGGCCACTTGATGTCACAATGAATCATTTGATTCTTGGCCTCCATGGTGTCATAATGGTTCCTTGTTTCTATTGGTCCCCATGCTGTCACAATTCATCCCTGGCCCTTTTACGCCCCCTGGTGCCAAATGGGATCCTGGGATTATTAGCCTCCATTGGGTCACAATGGATCCTTGCTTCTCTTAACCCCTGTGGTGTCACAATGCATCCCATGCCCTTTTAGGCCACTTGATGTCACAATGAATCATTTGATTCTTGGCCTCCATGGTGGCATAATAGATCCTTGCTTCTATTGGTCCCCGTGCTGTAACAATCCATCCCTGGCCATTTTAGGCCCCCTGGTGTCACAAGGGATCATTAGATTTTTAGCAAGCATTGGGTCACAATGGTTCCTTGCTTCTCTTAACCTCTGTGGTGTCACAATGCATCCCATGCCCTTTTAGGCCACTTGATGTCACAATGAATCATTTGATTCTTGGCCTCCATGGTGACATAATAGATCCTTGCTTCTATTGGTCCCCGTGCTGTAACAATTCATCCCTGGCCCTTTTTATAGCCCCTGGTGCCACAAGGGATCATTAGATTGTTAGCCTGCATTGGGTCACAATGGTTCCTTGCTTCTCTTAACCTCTGTGGTGTCACAATGCATCCCATGCCCTTTTAGGCCACTTGGTCTTACAATGAACCATTTGATTCTTGGCCTTCATGGTGTCATAATGGTTCCTTGTTTCTATTGGTCCCCATGCTGTCACAATTCATCCCTGGCCCTTTTACGCCCCCTGGTGTCAAATGGGATCCTGGGATTATTAGCCTCCATTGGGTCACAATGGATCCTTGCTTCTCTTAACCCCTGTGGTGTCACAATGCATCCCATGCCCTTTTAGGCCACTGGATGTCACAATGAATCATTTGAGTCTTGGCCTCCATGGTGGCATAATTGTACCAGGTTTTAATTGGGCCCCATGCTTTCACAATTCATCCCTGGCCCTTTTAGGCCCATTGGTGTCACAAGGGACCATTAGATTGTTAGCCTCCATTGGGTAACAATGGTTCCTTGCTTCTCTTAACCTCTGTGGTGTCACAATGCATTCCATGCCATTTTAGGCCACTTGATGTCACAATGAATCATTTGATTCTTGGCCTCCATGGTGTCATAATGGTTCCTTGTTTCTATTGGGCCCCATGCTGTCACAATTCATCCCTGGCCCTTTTACGCCCCCTGGTGTCAAATGGGATCCTGGGATTATTAGCCTCCATTGGGTCACAATGGATCCTTGTTTCTCTTAACCCCTGTGGTGTCACAATGCATCCCATGCCCTTTTAGGCCACTTGATGTCACAATGAATCATTTGATTCTTGGCCTCCGTGGTGACATAATAGATCCTTGCTTCTATTGGTCCCCGTGCTGTTACAATTCATCCCTGGCCCTTTTTATAGCCCCTGGTGCCACAAGGGATCATTAGATTGTTAGCCTGCATTGGGTCACAATGGTTCCTTGCTTCTCTTAACCCCTGTGGTGTCACAATGCATCCCATGCCCTTTTAGGCCACTTGATGTCACAATGAATCATTTGATTCTTGGCCTCCATGGTGGCATAATAGATCCTTGCTTCTATTGGTCCCCGTGCTGTAACAATCCATCCCTGGCCATTTTAGGCCCCCTGGTGTCACAAGGGATCATTAGATTGTTAGCCTGCATTGGGTCACAATGGTTACTTGCTTCTCTTAACCTCTGTGGTGTCACAATGCATCCCATGCCCTTTTAGGCCACTGGATGTCACAATGAACCATTTGATTTTTGGCCTCCATGGTGGCATAATTTTACCAGGTTTTAATTGGGCCCCATGCTTTCACAATCCATCCCTGGCCCTTTTAGGCCCATTGGTGTCACAAGGAACCATTAGATTGTTAGCCTCCATTGGGTAACAATGGTTCCTTGCTTCTCTTAACCTCTGTGGTGTCACAATGCATTCCATGCCATTTTAGGCCACTTGATGTCACAATGAATCATTTGATTCTTGGCCTCCATGGTGTCATAATGGTTCCTTGTTTCTATTGGTCCCCATGCTGTCACAATTCATCCCTGGCCCTTTTACGCCCCCTGGTGCCAAATGGGATCCTGGGATTATTAGCCTCCATTGGGTCACAATGGATCCTTGCTTCTCTTAACCCCTGTGGTGTCACAATGCATCCCATGCCCTTTTAGGCCACTTGATGTCACAATGAATCATTTGATTCTTGGCCTCCATGGTGGCATAATAGATCCTTGCTTCTATTGGTCCCCGTGCTGTAACAATCCATCCCTGGCCATTTTAGGCCCCCTGGTGTCACAAGGGATCATTAGATTTTTAGCAAGCATTGGGTCACAATGGTTCCTTGCTTCTCTTAACCTCTGTGGTGTCACAATGCATCCCATGCCCTTTTAGGCCACTTGATGTCACAATGAATCATTTGATTCTTGACCTCCATGGTGACATAATAGATCCTTGCTTCTATTGGTCCCCGTGCTGTAACAATTCATCCCTGGCCCTTTTTATAGCCCCTGGTGCCACAAGGGATCATTAGATTGTTAGCCTGCATTGGGTCACAATGGTTCCTTGCTTCTCTTAACCTCTGTGGTGTCACAATGCATCCCATGCCATTTTAGGCCACTTGATGTCACAATGAATCATTTGATTCTTGGCCTCCATGGTGTCATAATGGTTCCTTGTTTCTATTGGTCCCCATGCTGTCACAATTCATCCCTGGCCCTTTTACGCCCCCTGGTGCCAAATGGGATCCTGGGATTATTAGCCTCCATTGGGTCACAATGGATCCTTGCTTCTCTTAACCCCTGTGGTGTCACAATGCATCCCATGCCCTTTTAGGCCACTTGATGTCACAATGAATCATTTGATTCTTGGCCTCCATGGTGGCATAATAGATCCTTGCTTCTATTGGTCCCCGTGCTGTAACAATCCATCCCTGGCCATTTTAGGCCCCCTGGTGTCACAAGGGATCATTAGATTTTTAGCAAGCATTGGGTCACAATGGTTCCTTGCTTCTCTTAACCTCTGTGGTGTCACAATGCATCCCATGCCCTTTTAGGCCACTTGATGTCACAATGAATCATTTGATTCTTGGCCTCCATGGTGACATAATAGATCCTTGCTTCTATTGGTCCCCGTGCTGTAACAATTCATCCCTGGCCCTTTTTATAGCCCCTGGTGCCACAAGGGATCATTAGATTGTTAGCCTGCATTGGGTCACAATGGTTCCTTGCTTCTCTTAACCTCTGTGGTGTCACAATGCATCCCATGCCCTTTTAGGCCACTTGGTCTTACAATGAACCATTTGATTCTTGGCCTTCATGGTGTCATAATGGTCCCTTGTTTCTATTGGTCCCCATGCTGTCACAATTCATCCCTGGCCCTTTTACGCCCCCTGGTGTCAAATGGGATCCTGGGATTATTAGCCTCCATTGGGTCACAATGGATCCTTGCTTCTCTTAACCCCTGTGGTGTCACAATGCATCCCATGCCCTTTTAGGCCACTGGATGTCACAATGAATCATTTGATTCTTGGCCTCCGTGGTGACATAATAGATCCTTGCTTCTATTGGTCCCCGTGCTGTTACAATTCATCCCTGGCCCTTTTTATAGCCCCTGGTGCCACAAGGGATCATTAGATTGTTAGCCTGCATTGGGTCACAATGGTTCCTTGCTTCTCTTAACCCCTGTGGTGTCACAATGCATCCCATGCCCTTTTAGGCCACTTGATGTCACAATGAATCATTTGATTCTTGGCCTCCATGGTGGCATAATAGATCCTTGCTTCTATTGGTCCCCGTGCTGTAACAATCCATCCCTGGCCATTTTAGGCCCCCTGGTGTCACAAGGGATCATTAGATTGTTAGCCTGCATTGGGTCACAATGGTTCCTTGCTTCTCTTAACCCCTGTGGTGTCACAATGCATCCCATGCCCTTTTAGGCCACTGGATGTCACAATGAATCATTTGATTTTTGGCCTCCATGTGGCATAATTGTACCAGGTTTTAATTGGGCCCCATGCTTTCACAATCCATCCCTGGCCCTTTTAGGCCCATTGGTGTCACAAGAGACCATTAGATTGTTAGCCTCCATGGGGTAACAATGGTTCCTTGCTTCTCTTAACCTCTGTGGTGTCACAATGCATCCCATGCCCTTTTAGGCCACTTGATGTCACAATGAATCATTTGATTCTTGGCCTCCATGGTGACATAATAGATCCTTGCTTCTATTGGTCCCCGTGCTGTAACAATTCATCCCTGGCCCTTTTTATAGCCCCTGGTGCCACAAGGGATCATTAGATTGCTAGCCTGCATTGGGTCACAATGGTTCCTTGCTTCTCTTAACCTCTGTGGTGTCACAATGCATTCCATGCCATTTTAGGCCACTTGATGTCGCAATGAATCATTTCATTCTTGGCCTCCATGGTGTCATAATGGTTCCTTGTTTCTATTGGGCCCCATGCTGTCACAATTCATCCCTGGCCCTTTTACGCCCCCTGGTGTCAAATGGGATCCTGGGATTATTAGCCTCCATTGGGTCACAATGGATCCTTGTTTCTCTTAACCCCTGTGGTGTCACAGTGCATCCCATGCCCTTTTAGGCCACTTGATGTCACAATGAATCATTTGATTCTTGGCCTCCGTGGTGACATAATAGATCCTTGCTTCTATTGGTCCCCGTGCTGTTACAATTCATCCCTGGCCCTTTTTATAGCCCCTGGTGCCACAAGGGATCATTAGATTGTTAGCCTGCATTGGGTCACAATGGTTCCTTGCTTCTCTTAACCCCTGTGGTGTCACAATGCATCCCATGCCCTTTTAGGCCACTTGTTGTCACAATGAATCATTTGATTCTTGGCCTCCATGGTGGCATAATAGATCCTTGCTTCTATTGGTCCCCGTGCTGTAACAATCCATCCCTGGCCATTTTAGGCCCCCTGGTGTCACAAGGGATCATTAGATTGTTAGCCTGCATTGGGTCACAATGGTTCCTTGCTTCTCTTAACCCCTGTGGTGTCACAATGCATCCCATGCCCTTTTAGGCCACTGGATGTCACAATGAACCATTTGATTTTTGGCCTCCATGTGGCATAATTGTACCAGGTTTTAATTGGGCCCCATGCTTTCACAATCCATCCCTGGCCCTTTTAGTCCCATTGGTGTCACAAGAGACCATTAGATTGTTAGCCTCCATGGGGTAACAATGGTTCCTTGCTTCTCTTAACCTCTGTGGTGTCACAATGCATTCCATGCCATTTTAGGCCACTTGATGTCACAATGAATCATTTGATTCTTGGCCTCCATGGTGTCATAATGGTTCCTTGTTTCTATTGGGCCCCATGCTGTCACAATTCATCCCTGGCCCTTTTACGACCCCTGGTGTCAAATGGGATCCTGGGATTATTAGCCTCCATTGGGTCACAATGGATCCTTGCTTCTCTTAACCCCTGTGGTGTCACAATGCATCCCATGCCCTTTTAGGCCACTTGATGTCACAATGAATCATTTGATTCTTGGCCTCCATGGTGGCATAATTGATCCTTGCTTCTATTGGTCCCCGTGCTGTAACAATCCATCCCTGGCCATTTTAGGCCCCCTGGTGTCACAAGGGATCATTAGATTTTTAGCAAGCATTGGGTCACAATGGTTCCTTGCTTCTCTTAACCTCTGTGGTGTCACAATGCATCCCATGCCCTTTTAGGCCACTGGATGTCACAATGAATCATTTGATTCTTGGCCTCCATGGTGACATAATAGACCCTTGCTTCTATTGGTCCCCGTGCTGTAACAATTCATCCCTGGCCCTTTTTATAGCCCCTGGCGCCACAAGGGACCATTAGATTGTTAGCCTGCATTGGGTCACAATGGTTCCTTGCTTCTCTTAGCCCCTGTGGTGTCACAATGCATCCCATGCCCTTTTAGGCCACTTGATGTCACAATGAATCATTTGATTCTTGGCCTCCATGGTGACATAATAGATCCTTGCTTCTATTGGTCCCCGTGCTGTCACAATTCATCCCTGGCCCTTTTACGCCCCCTGGTGTCAAATGGGATCCTGGGATTATTAGCCTGCATTGGGTCACAATGGATCCTTGCTTCTCTTAACCCCTGTGGTGTCACAATGCATCCCATGCCCTTTTAGGCCACTTGATGTCACAATGAATCATTTGATTCTTGGCCTCCATGGTGGCATAATAGATCCTTGCTTCTATTGGTCCCCGTGCTGTAACAATCCATCCCTGGCCCTTTTAGGCCCCCTGGTGTCACAAGGGATCATTAGATTGTTAGCCTGCATTGGGTCACAATGGTTCCTTGCTTCTCTTAACCCCTGTGGTGTCACAATGCATCCCATGCCCTTTTAGGCCACTTGATGTCACAATGAATCATTTGATTTTTGGCCTCCATGGTGGCATAATTTTACCCGGTTTTAATTGGGCCCCATGCTTTCACAATTCATCCCTGGCCGTTTTAGGCCCATTGGTGTCACAAGGGACCATTAGATTGTTAGCCTCCATTGGGTAACAATGGTTCCTTGCTTGTCTTATCCTCTGTGGTGTCACGATGCATTCCATGTCATTTTAGGCCACTTGATGTCACAATGAATCATTTGATTCTTGGCCTCCATGGTGTCATAATAGATCCTTGTTTCTATTGGTCCCCATGCTGTCACAATTCATCCCTGGCCCTTTTACGCCCCCTGGTGCCAAATGGGATCCTGGGATTATTAGCTTCCATTGGGTCACAATGGATCCTTGCTTCTCTTAACCCCTGTGGTGTCACAATGCATCCCATGCCATTTTAGGCCACTTGATGTCACAATGAATCATTTGATTCTTGGCCTCCATGGTGTCATAATGGTTCCTTGTTTCTATTGGTCCCCATGCTGTCACAATTCATCCCTGGCCCTTTTACGCCCCCTGGTGTCAAATGGGATCCTGGGATTATTAGCCTCCATTGGGTCACAATGGATCCTTGCTTCTCTGAACCCCTGTGGTGTCACAATGCATCCCATGCCGTTTTAGGCCACTTGATGTCACAATGAATCATTTGATTCTTGGCGTCCATGGTGGCATAATGGTTCCTTGCTTCTATTGGTCCCCGTGCTGTAACAATCCATCCCTGGCCATTTTAGCCCCCCTGGTGTCACAAGGGATCATTAGATTTTTAGCAAGCATTGGGTCACAATGGTTCCTTGCTTCTCTTAACCTCTGTGGTGTCACAATGCATCCCATGCCCTTTTAGGCCACTGGATGTCACAATGAATCATTTGATTCTTGGCCTCCATGGTGACATAATAGACCCTTGCTTCTATTGGTCCCCGTGCTGTAACAATTCATCCCTGGCCCTTTTTATAGCCCCTGGTGCCACAAGGGATCATTAGATTGTTAGCCTGCATTGGGTCACAATGGTTCCTTGCTTCTCTTAACCTCTGTGGTGTCACAATGCATTCCAAGCCCTTTTAGGCCACTTGGTCTTACAATGAACCATTTGATTCTTGGCCTTCATGGTGTCATAATGGTTCCTTGTTTCTATTGGTCCCCATGCTGTCACAATTCATCCCTGGCCCTTTTACGCCCCCTGGTGTCAAATGGGATCCTGGGATTATTAGCCTCCATTGGGTCACAATGGATCCTTGCTTCTCTTAACCCCTGTGGTGTCACAATGCATCCCATGCCCTTTTAGGCCACTGGATGTCACAATGAATCATTTGAGTCTTGGCCTCCATGGTGGCATAATTGTACCAGGTTTTAATTGGGCCCCATGCTTTCACAATTCATCCCTGGCCCTTTTAGGCCCATTGGTGTCACAAGGGACCATTAGATTGTTAGCCTCCATTGGGTAACAATGGTTCCTTGCTTCTCTTAACCTCTGTGGTGTCACAATGCATTCCATGCCATTTTAGGCCACTTGATGTCACAATGAATCATTTGATTCTTGGCCTCCATGGTGTCATAATGGTTCCTAGTTTCTATTGGGCCCCATGCTGTCACAATTAATCCCTGGCCCTTTTAGGACCCCTGGTGTCAAATGGGATCCTGGCATTATTAGCTTCCATTGGGTCACAATGGATCCTTGCTTCTCTTAACCCCTGTGGTGTCACAATGCATCCCATGCCCTTTTAGGCCACTTGATGTCACAATGAATCATTTGAGTCTTGGCCTCCATGGTGACATAATAAATCCTTGCTTCTATTGGTCCCCGTGCTGTTACAATTCATCCCTGGCCCTTTTTATACCCCCTGGTGCCACAAGGGTTCATTAGATTGTTAGCCTGCATTGGGTCATAATGGTTCCTTGCTTCTCTTAACCTCTGTGGTGTCACAATGCATCCCATGCCCTTTTAGGCCACTTGATGTCACAATGAATCATTTGATTCTTGGCCTCCATGGTGGCATAATAGATCCTTGCTTCTATTGGTCCCCGTGCTGTAACAATCCATCCCTGGCCATTTTAGGACCCTGGTGTCACAAAGGATCATTAGATTGTTAGCCTGCATTGGGTCACAATGGTTCCTTGCTTCTCTTAACCCCTGTGGTGTCACAATGCATCCCATGCCCTTTTAGGCCACTTGATGTCACAATGAATCATTTGATTCTTGGCCTCCATGGTGACATAATAGATCCTTGCATCCATTGGTCCCCGTGCTGTTACAATCCATCCCTGGCCATTTTAGGCCCCCTGGTGTCACAAGGGATCATTAGATTTTTAGCAAGCATTGGGTCACAATGGTTCCTTGCTTCTCTTAACCTCTGTGGTGTCACAATGCATCCCATGCCATTTTAGGCCACTTGATGTCACAATGAATCATTTGATTCTTGGCCTCCATGGTGACATAATAGACCGTTGCTTCTATTGGTCCCCGTGCTGTAACAATTCATCCCTGGCCCTTTTTATACCCCCTGGTGCCACAAGGGATCATTAGATTGTTAGCCTGCATTGGGTCACAATGGTTCCTTGCTTCTCTTAATCTCTGTGGTGTCACAATGCATTCCAAGCCCTTTTAGGCCACTTGGTCTTACAATGAACCATTTGATTCTTGGCCTTCATGGTGTCATAATGGTTCCTTGTTTCTATTGGTCCCCATGCTGTCACAATTCATCCCTGGCCCTTTTATGCCCCCTGGTGTCAAATGGGATCCTGGGATTATTAGCCTCCATTGGGTCACAATGGATCCTTGCTTCTCTGAACCCCTGTGGTGTCACAATGCATCCCATGCCCTTTTAGGCCACTTGATGTCACAATGAATCATTTGATTCTTGGCCTCCATGGTGACATAATAGATCCTTGCTTCTATTGGTCCCCGTGCTGTAACAATCCATCCCTGGCCCTTTTACGCCCCCTGGTGTCACAAGGGATCATTAGATTGTTAGCCTGCATTGGGTCAGAATGGTTCCTTGCTTCTCTTAGGCCCTGTGGTGTCACAATGCATCCCATGCCCTTTTAGGCCACTTGATTTCACAATGAATCATTTGATTCTTGGCCTCCATGGTGACATAATAGATCCTTGCTTCTATTGGTCCCCGTGCTGTAACAATTCATCCCTGGCCCTTTTTATACCCCCTGGTGCCACAAGGGATCATTAGATTGTTAGCCTGCATTGGGTCACAATGGTTCCTTGCTTCTCTTAACCTCTGTGGTGTCACAATTCATTCCAAGCCCTTTTAGGCCACTTGGTCTTACAATGAACCATTTGATTCTTGGCCTTCATGGTGTCATAATGGTTCCTTGTTTCTATTGGTCCCCATGCTGTCACAATTCATCCCTGGCCCTTTTACGCCCCCTGGTGTCAAATGGGATCCTGGGATTATTAGCCTCCATTGGGTCACAATGGATCCTTGCTTCTCTTAACCCCTGTGGTGTCACAATGCATCCCATGCCCTTTTAGGCCACTTGATGTCACAATGAATCATTTGAGTCTTGGCCTCCATGGTGACATAATAGATCCTTGCTTCTATTGGTCCCCGTGCTGTTACAATTCATCCCTGGCCCTTTTTATACCCCCTGGTGCCACAAGGGATCATTAGATTGTTAGCCTGCATTGGGTCATAATGGTTCCTTGCTTCTCTTAACCTCTGTGGTGTCACAATGCATCCCATGCCCTTTTAGGCCACTTGATGTCACAATGAATCATTTGATTCTTGGCCTCCATGGTGGCATAATAGATCCTTGCTTCTATTGGTCCCCGTGCTGTAACAATCCATCCCTGGCCATTTTAGGACCCTGGTGTCACAAAGGATCATTAGATTGTTAGCCTGCATTGGGTCACAATGGTTCCTTGCTTCTCTTAACCCCTGTGGTGTCACAATGCATCCCATGCCCTTTTAGGCCACTTGATGTCACAATGAATCATTTGATTCTTGGCCTCCATGGTGACATAATAGATCCTTGCATCCATTGGTCCCCGTGCTGTTACAATCCATCCCTGGCCATTTTAGGCCCCCTGGTGTCACAAGGGATCATTAGATTTTTAGCAAGCATTGGGTCACAATGGTTCCTTGCTTCTCTTAACCTCTGTGGTGTCACAATGCATCCCATGCCATTTTAGGCCACTTGATGTCACAATGAATCATTTGATTCTTGGCCTCCATGGTGACATAATAGACCGTTGCTTCTATTGGTCCCCGTGCTGTAACAATTCATCCCTGGCCCTTTTTATACCCCCTGGTGCCACAAGGGATCATTAGATTGTTAGCCTGCATTGGGTCACAATGGTTCCTTGCTTCTCTTAATCTCTGTGGTGTCACAATGCATTCCAAGCCCTTTTAGGCCACTTGGTCTTACAATGAACCATTTGATTCTTGGCCTTCATGGTGTCATAATGGTTCCTTGTTTCTATTGGTCCCCATGCTGTCACAATTCATCCCTGGCCCTTTTATGCCCCCTGGTGTCAAATGGGATCCTGGGATTATTAGCCTCCATTGGGTCACAATGGATCCTTGCTTCTCTGAACCCCTGTGGTGTCACAATGCATCCCATGCCCTTTTAGGCCACTTGATGTCACAATGAATCATTTGATTCTTGGCCTCCATGGTGGCATAATAGATCCTTGCTTCTATTGGTCCCCGTGCTGTAACAATCCATCCCTGGCCCTTTTACGCCCCCTGGTGTCACAAGGGATCATTAGATTGTTAGCCTGCATTGGGTCACAATGGTTCCTTGCTTCTCTTAGGCCCTGTGGTGTCACAATGCATCCCATGCCCTTTTAGGCCACTTGATTTCACAATGAATCATTTGATTCTTGGCCTCCATGGTGACATAATAGATCCTTGCTTTTATTGGTCCCCGTGCTGTAACAATTCATCCCTGGCCCTTTTTATACCCCCTGGTGCCACAAGGGATCATTAGATTGTTAGCCTGCATTGGGTCACAATGGTTCCTTGCTTCTCTTAACCTCTGTGGTGTCACAATGCATTCCAAGCCCTTTTAGGCCACTTGGTCTTACAATGAACCATTTGATTCTTGGCCTTCATGGTGTCATAATGGTTCCTTGTTTCTATTGGTCCCCATGCTGTCACAATTCATCCCTGGCCCTTTTACGCCCCCTGGTGTCAAATGGGATCCTGGGATTATTAGCCTCCATTGGGTCACAATGGATCCTTGCTTCTCTTAACCCCTGTGGTGTCACAATGCATCCCATGCCCTTTTAGGCCACTTGATGTCAATGAATCATTTGATTCTTGGCCTCCATGGTGACATAATAGATCCTTGCTTCTATTGGTCCCCGTGCTGTAACAATCCATCCCTGGCCATTTTAGGCCCCCTGGTGTCACAAGGGATCATTAGATTGTTAGCCTGCATTGGGTCACAATGGTTCCTTGGTTCTCTTAGCCCCTGTGGTGTCACAATGCATCCCATGCCCTTTTAGGCCACTTGGTGTTACAATGAATCATTTGAGTCTTGGTGTCTATTGTTTCATAATATTTCCATGATTTATTGTGCCCCATGCTTTCACAATTCATCCCTGGCCCGATTGCAACCTCTGGTGTCACAATGGATCATTAGATTGTTAGCCTCCATTGGGTAACAATGGTTCCTTGATTCTCTTAACCTCTGTGGTGTCACAATGCATTCCATGCCATTTTAGGCCACTTGTTGTCACAATGAATCATTTGATTCATGGCCTCCATGGTGTCATAATGGTTCCTAGTTTCTATTGGGCCCCATGCTGTCACAATTCATCCCTGGCCCTTTTACTCCCCCTGGTGCCAAATGGGATCCTGGGATTATTAGCCTCCATTGGGTCACAATGGATCCTTGCTTCTCTTAACCCCTGTGGTGTCACAATGCATCCCATGCCCTTTTATGCCACTTGATGTCACAATGAATCATTTGATTCTTGGCCTCCATGGTGACATAATAGACCCTTGCTTCTATTGGTCCCCGTGCTGTAACAATCCATCCCTGGCCATTTTAGGCCCCCTGGTGTCACAAGGGACCATTAGATTTTTAGCCTGCATTGGGTCACAATGGTTCCTTGCTTCTCTTAACCTCTGTGGTGTCACAATGCATTCCATGCCATTTTAGGCCACTTGATGTCACAATGAATCATTTGATTCTTGGCCTCCATGGTGTCATAATGGTTCCTTGTTTCTATTGGTCCCCATGCTGTCACAATTCATCCCTGGCCCTTTTACGCCCCCTGGTGCCAAATGGGATCCTGGGATTATTAGCCTCCATTGGGTCACAATGGATCCTTGCTTCTCTTAACCCCTGTGGTGTCACAATGCATCCGATGCCCTTTTAGGCCACTTGATGTCACAATGAATCATTTGATTCTTGGCGTCCATGGTGGCATAATAGATCCTTGCTTCTATTGGTCCCCGTGCTGTAACAATCCATCCCTGGCCATTTTAGGCCCCCTGGTGTCACAAGGGATCATTAGATTTTTAGCAAGCATTGGGTCACAATGGTTCCTTGCTTCTCTTAACCTCTGTGGTGTCACAATGCATCCCATGCCCTTTTAGGCCACTTGATGTCACAATGAATCATTTGATTCTTGGCCTCCATGGTGACATAATAGACCCTTGCTTCTATTGGTCCCCGTGCTGTAACAATTCATCCCTGGCCCTTTTTATACCCCCTGGTGCCACAAGGGATCATTAGATTGTTAGCCTGCTTTGGGTCACAATGGTTCCTTGCTTCTCTTAACCTCTGTGGTGTCACAATGCATTCCAAGCCCTTTTAGGCCACTTGGTCTTACAATGAACCATTTGATTCTTGGCCTTCATGGTGTCATAATGGTTCCTTGTTTCTATTGGTCCCCATGCTGTCACAATTCATCCCTGGCCCTTTTACGCCCCCTGGTGTCAAATGGGATCCTGGGATTATTAGCCTCCATTGGGTCACAATGGATCCTTGCTTCTCTGAACCCCTGTGGTGTCACAATGCATCCCATGCCCTTTTAGGCCACTTGATGTCACAATGAATCATTTGATTCTTGGCCTCCATGGTGGCATAATAGATCCTTGCTTCTATTGGTCCCCGTGCTGCAACAATCCATCCCTGGCCATTTTAGGCCCCCTGGTGTCACAAAGGATCATTAGATTGTTAGCCTGCATTGGGTCACAATGGTTCCTTGCTTCTCTTAACCCCTGTGGTGTCACAATGCATCCCATGCCCTTTTAGGCCACTTGATGTCACAATGAATCATTTGATTCTTGGCCTCCATGGTGACATAATAGATCCTTGCATCCATTGGTCCCCGTGGTGTTACAATCCATCCCTGGCCATTTTAGGCCCCCTGGTGTCACAAGGGATCATTAGATTTTTAGCAAGCATTGGGTCACAATGGTTCCTTGCTTCTCTTAACCACTGTGGTGTCACAATGCATCCCATGCCATTTTAGGCCACTTGATGTCACAATGAATCATTTGATTCTTGGCCTCCATGGTGACATAATAGACCGTTGCTTCTATTGGTCCCCGTGCTGTAACAATTCATCCCTGGCCCTTTTTATACCCCCTGGTGCCACAAGGGATCATTAGATTGTTAGCATGCATTGGGTCACAATGGTTCCTTGCTTCTCTTAACCTCTGTGGTGTCACAATGCATTCCAAGCCCTTTTAGGCCACTTGGTCTTACAATGAACCATTTGATTCTTGGCCTTCATGGTGTCATAATGGTTCCTTGTTTCTATTGGTCCCCATGCTGTCACAATTCATCCCTGGCCCTTTTATGCCCCCTGGTGTCAAATGGGATCCTGGGATTATTAGCCTCCATTGGGTCACAATGGATCCTTGCTTCTGTGAACCCCTGTGGTGTCACAATGCATCCCATGCCCTTTTAGGCCACTTGATGTCACAATGAATCATTTGATTCTTGGCCTCCATGGTGGCATAATAGATCCTTGCTTCTATTGGTCCCCGTGCTGTAACAATCCATCCCTGGCCCTTTTACGCCCCCTGGTGTCACAAGGGATCATTAGATTGTTAGCCTGCATTGGGTCACAATGGTTCCTTGCTTCTCTTAACCCCTGTGGTGTCACAATGCATCCCATGCCCTTTTAGGCCACTTGATGTCACAATGAATCATTTGATTTTTGGCCTCCATGGTGACATAATAGATCCTTGTTTCTATTGGTCCCCGTGCTGTAACAATTCATCCCTGGCCCTTTTTATACCCCCTGGTGCCACAAGGGATCATTAGATTGTTAGCCTGCATTGGGTCACAATGGTTCCTTGCTTCTCTTAACCTCTGTGGTGTCACAATGCATTCCAAGCCCTTTTAGGCCACTTGGTCTTACAATGAACCATTTGATTCTTGGCCTTCATGGTGTCATAATGGTTCCTTGTTTCTATTGGTCCCCATGCTGTCACAATTCATCCCTGGCCCTTTTACGCCCCCTGGTGTCAAATGGGATCCTGGGATTATTAGCCTCCATTGGGTCACAATGGATCCTTGCTTCTCTTAACCCCTGTGGTGTCACAATGCATCCCATGCCCTTTTAGGCCACTTGATGTCAATGAATCATTTGATTCTTGGCCTCCATGGTGACATAATAGATCCTTGCTTCTATTGGTCCCCGTGCTGTAACAATCCATCCCTGGCCATTTTAGGCCCCCTGGTGTCACAAGGGATCATTAGATTGTTAGCCTGCATTGGGTCACAATGGTTCCTTGGTTCTCTTAGCCCCTGTGGTGTCACAATGCATCCCATGCCCTTTTAGGCCACTTGATGTCACAATGAATCATTTGAGTCTTGGTGTCTATTGTTTCGTAATATTTCCATGTTTTATTGTGCCCCATGCTTTCACAATTCATCCCTGGCCCGATTGCAACCTCTGGTGTCACAATGGATCATTAGATTGTTAGCCTGCTTTGGGTCACAATGGTTCCTTGCTTCTCTTAACCTCTGTGGTGTCACAATGCATCCCATGCCCTTTTAGGCCACTTGATGTCACAATGAATCATTTGATTCTTGGCCTCCATGGTGACATAATAGACCCTTGCTTCTATTGGTCCCCGTGCTGTAACAATCCATCCCT
The DNA here is from genome assembly GCF_963662255.1 of Cinclus cinclus. Lineage (NCBI taxonomy): Eukaryota > Metazoa > Chordata > Aves > Passeriformes > Cinclidae > Cinclus > Cinclus cinclus. The sequence goes on along the minus strand of NW_026912222.1, from coordinate 1,572,250 downwards.
GGCCATTTTAGGCCCCCTGGTGTCACAAGGGACCATTAGATTTTTAGCCTGCATTGGGTCACAATGGTTCCTTGTTTCTCTTAACCTCTGTGGTGTCACAATGCATTCCATGCCATTTTAGGCCACTTGATGTCACAATGAATCATTTGATTCTTGGCCTCCATGGTGTCATAATGGTTCCTTGTTTCTATTGGTCCCCATGCTGTCACAATTCATCCCTGGCCCTTTTACGCCCCCTGGTGCCAAATGGGATCCTGGGATTATTAGCCTCCATTGGGTCACAATGGATCCTTGCTTCTCTTAACCCCTGTGGTGTCACAATGCATCCCATGCCCTTTTAGGCCACTTGATGTCACAATGAATCATTTGATTCTTGGCGTCCATGGTGGCATAATAGATCCTTGCTTCTATTGGTCCCCGTGCTGTAACAATCCATCCCTGGCCATTTTAGGCCCCCTGGTGTCACAAGGGATCATTAGATTTTTAGCAAGCATTGGGTCACAATGGTTCCTTGCTTCTCTTAACCTCTGTGGTGTCACAATGCATCCCATGCCCTTTTAGGCCACTTGATGTCACAATGAATCATTTGATTCTTGGCCTCCATGGTGACATAATAGACCCTTGCTTCTATTGGTCCCCGTGCTGTAACAATTCATCCCTGGCCCTTTTTATACCTCCTGGTGCCACAAGGGATCATTAGATTGTTAGCCTGCTTTGGGTCACAATGGTTCCTTGCTTCTCTTAACCCCTGTGGTGTCACAATGCATCCCATGCCCTTTTAGGCCACTTGATGTCACAATGAATCATTTGATTTTTGGCCTCCGTGGTGGCATAATTGTACCAGGTTTTAATTGGGCCCCATGCTGTCACAATTCATCCCTGGCCCTTTTAGGCCCATTGGTGTCTCAAGGAACCATTAGATTGTTAGCCTCCATTGGGTAACAATGGTTCCTTGCTTCTCTTAACCTCTGTGGTGTCACAATGCATTCCATGCCATTTTAGGCCACTTGATGTCACAATGAATCATTTGATTCTTGGCCTCCATGGTGTCATAATGGTTCCTTGTTTCTATTGGTCCCCATGCTGTCACAATTCATCCCTGGCCCTTTTACGCCCCCTGGTGCCAAATGGGATCCTGGGATTATTAGCCTCCATTGGGTCACAATGGATCCTTGCTTCTCTTAACCCCTGTGGTGTCACAATGCATCCCATGCCCTTTTAGGCCACTTGATGTCACAATGAATCATTTGATTCTTGGCGTCCATGGTGGCATAATAGATCCTTGCTTCTATTGGTCCCCGTGCTGTAACAATCCAAACCCTGGCAATTTTAGGCCCCCTGGTGTCACAAGGGATCATTAGATTTTTAGCAAGCATTGGGTCACAATGGTTCCTTGCTTCTCTTAACCCCTGTGGTGTCACAATGCATCCCATGCCCTTTTAGGCCACTTGATGTCACAATGAATCATTTGATTCTTGGCCTCCATGGTGACATAATAGATCCTTGCTTCTATTGGTCCCCGTGCTGTAACAATTCATCCCTGGCCCTTTTTATAGCCCCTGGTGCCACAAGGGATCATTAGATTGTTAGCCTGCATTGGGTCACAATGGTTCCTTGCTTCTCTTAACCTCTGTGGTGTCACAATGCATTCCAAGCCCTTTTAGGCCACTTGGTCTTACAATGACCCATATGATTCTTGGCCTTCATGGTGTCATAATGGTTCCTTGTTTCTATTGGTCCCCATGCTGTCACAATTCATCCCTGGCCCTTTTACGCCCCCTGGTGTCAAATGGGATCCTGGGATTATTAGCCTCCATTGGGTCACAATGGATCCTTGTTTCTCTTAACCCCTGTGGTGTCACAATGCATCCCATGCCCTTTTAGGCCACTTGATGTCACAATGAATCATTTGATTCTTGGCCTCCGTGGTGACATAATAGATCCTTGCTTCTATTGGTCCCCGTGCTGTTACAATTCATCCCTGGCCCTTTTTATAGCCCCTGGTGCCACAAGGGATCATTAGATTGTTAGCCTGCATTCGGTCACAATGGTTCCTTGCTTCTCTTAACCCCTGTGGTGTCACAATGCATCCCATGCCCTTTTAGGCCACTTGATGTCACAATGAATCATTTGATTCTTGGCCTCCATGGTGGCATAATAGATCCTTGCTTCTATTGGTCCCCGTGCTGTAACAATCCATCCCTGGCCATTTTAGGCCCCCTGGTGTCACAAGGGATCATTAGATTGTTAGCCTGCATTGGGTCACAATGGTTACTTGCTTCTCTTAACCCCTGTGGTGTCACAATGCATCCCATGCCCTTTTAGGCCACTGGATGTCACAATGAACCATTTGATTTTTGGCCTCCATGGTGGCATAATTTTACCAGGTTTTAATTGGGCCCCATGCTTTCACAATCCATCCCTGGCCCTTTTAGGCCCATTGGTGTCACAAGGAACCATTAGATTGTTAGCCTCCATTGGGTAACAATGGTTCCTTGCTTCTCTTAACCCCTGTGGTGTCACAATGCATCCCATGCCCTTTTAGGCCACTTGATGTCACAATGAATCATTTGATTCTTGGCCTCCATGGTGTCATAATGGTTCCTTGTTTCTATTGGTCCCCATGCTGTCACAATTCATCCCTGGCCCTTTTACGCCCCCTGGTGCCAAATGGGATCCTGGGATTATTAGCCTCCATTGGGTCACAATGGATCCTTGCTTCTCTTAACCCCTGTGGTGTCACAATGCATCCCATGCCCTTTTAGGCCACTGGATGTCACAATGAATCATTTGAGTCTTGGCCTCCATGGTGGCATAATTGTACCAGGTTTTAATTGGGCCCCATGCTTTCACAATTCATCCCTGGCCCTTTTAGGCCCATTGGTGTCACAAGGGACCATTAGATTGTTAGCCTCCATTGGGTAACAATGGTTCCTTGCTTCTCTTAACCTCTGTGGTGTCACAATGCATTCCATGCCATTTTAGGCCACTTGATGTCACAATGAATCATTTGATTCTTGGCCTCCATGGTGGCATAATAGATCCTTGCTTCTATTGGTCCCCGTGCTGTAACAATCCATCCCTGGCCATTTTAGGCCCCCTGGTGTCACAAGGGACCATTAGATTTTTAGCCTGCATTGGGTCACAATGGTTCCTTGCTTCTCTTAACCCCTGTGGTGTCACAATGCATCCCATGCCCTTTTAGGCCACTTGATGTCACAATGAATCATTTGATTCTTGGCCTCCATGGTGACATAATAGATCCTTGCTTCTATTGGTCCCCGTGCTGTAACAATTCATCCCTGGCCCTTTTTATAGCCCCTGGTGCCACAAGGGATCATTAGATTGTTAGCCTGCATTGGGTCACAATGGTTCCTTGCTTCTCTTAACCTCTGTGGTGTCACAATGCATTCCAAGCCCTTTTAGGCCAGTTGGTCTTACAATGAACCATTTGATTCTTGGCCTTCATGGTGTCATAATGGTTCCTTGTTTCTATTGGTCCCCATGCTGTCACAATTCATCCCTGGCCCTTTTACGCCCCCTGGTGTCAAATGGGATCCTGGGATTATTAGCCTCCATTGGGTCACAATGGATCCTTGCTTCTCTTAACCCCTGTGGTGTCACAATGCATCCCATGCCCTTTTAGGCCACTTGATGTCACAATGAATCATTTGATTTTTGGCCTCCATGGTGGCATAATTGTACCGGGTTTTAATTGGGCCCCATGCTTTCACAATTCATCCCTGGCCCTTTTAGGCCCATTGGTGTCACAAGGGACCATTAGATTGTTAGTCTCCATTGGGTAACAATGGTTCCTTGCTTCTCTTAACCTCTGTGGTGTCACAATGCATTCCATGCCATTTTAGGCCACTTGATGTCACAATGAAGCATTTGATTTTTGGCCTCCATGGTGTCATAATGGTTCCTTGTTTCTATTGGGCCCCATGCTGTCACAATTCATCCCTGGCCCTTTTACGCCCCCTGGTGTCAAATGGGATCCTGGGATTATTAGCCTCCATTGGGTCACAATGGATCCTTGTTTCTCTTAACCCCTGTGGTGTCACAATGCATCCCATGCCCTTTTAGGCCACTTGATGTCACAATGAATCATTTGATTCTTGGCCTCCGTGGTGACATAATAGATCCTTGCTTCTATTGGTCCCCGTGCTGTTACAATTCATCCCTGGCACTTTTTATAGCCCCTGGTGCCACAAGGGATCATTAGATTGTTAGCCTGCTTTGGGTCACAATGGTTCCTTGCTTCTCTTAACCCCTGTGGTGTCACAATGCATCCCATGCCCTTTTAGGCCACTTGATGTCACAATGAATCATTTGATTCTTGGCCTCCATGGTGGCATAATAGATCCTTGCTTCTATTGGTCCCCGTGCTGTAACAATCCATCCCTGGCCATTTTAGGCCCCCTGGTGTCACAAGGGATCATTAGATTTTTAGCAAGCATTGGGTCACAATGGTTCCTTGCTTCTCTTAACCTCTGTGGTGTCACAATGCATCCCATGCCCTTTTAGGCCACTTGATGTCACAATGAATCATTTGATTCTTGGCCTCCATGGTTACATAATAGATCCTTGCTTCTATTGGTCCCCGTGCTGTAACAATTCATCCCTGGCCCTTTTTATAGCCCCTGGTGCCACAAGGGATCATTAGATTGTTAGCCTGCATTGGGTCACAATGGTTCCTTGCTTCTCTTAACCTCTGTGGTGTCACAATGCATCCCATGCCCTTTTAGGCCACTTGGTCTTACAATGAACCATTTGATTCTTGGCCTTCATGGTGTCATAATGGTTCCTTGTTTCTATTGGTCCCCATGCTGTCACAATTCATCCCTGGCCCTTTTACGCCCCCTGGTGTCAAATGGGATCCTGGGATTATTAGCCTCCATTGGGTCACAATGGATCCTTGCTTCTCTTAACCCCTGTGGTGTCACAATGCATCCCATGCCCTTTTAGGCCACTGGATGTCACAATGAATCATTTGAGTCTTGGCCTCCATGGTGGCATAATTGTACCAGGTTTTAATTGGGCCCCATGCTTTCACAATTCATCCCTGGCCCTTTTAGGCCCATTGGTGTCACAAGGGACCATTAGATTGTTAGCCTCCATTGGGTAACAATGGTTCCTTGCTTCTCTTAACCTCTGTGGTGTCACAATGCATTCCATGCCATTTTAGGCCACTTGATGTCACAATGAATCATTTGATTCTTGGCCTCCATGGTGGCATAATGGTTCCTTGTTTCTATTGGGCCCCATGCTGTCACAATTCATCCCTGGCCCTTTTTATAGCCCCTGGTGCCACAAGGGATCATTAGATTGTTAGCCTGCATTGGGTCACAATGGTTCCTTGCTTCTCTTAACCCCTGTGGTGTCACAATGCATCCCATGCCCTTTTAGGCCACTTGATGTCACAATGAATCATTTGATTCTTGGCCTCCATGGTGGCATAATAGATCCTTGCTTCTATTGGTCCCCGTGCTGTAACAATCCATCCCTGGCCATTTTAGGCCCCCTGGTGTCACAAGGGATCATTAGATTGTTAGCCTGCATTGGGTCACAATGGTTACTTGCTTCTCTTAACCTCTGTGGTGTCACAATGCATCCCATGCCCTTTTAGGCCACTGGATGTCACAATGAACCATTTGATTTTTGGCCTCCATGGTGGCATAATTTTACCAGGTTTTAATTGGGCCCCATGCTTTCACAATCCATCCCTGGCCCTTTTAGGCCCATTGGTGTCACAAGGAACCATTAGATTGTTAGCCTCCATTGGGTAACAATGGTTCCTTGCTTCTCTTAACCTCTGTGGTGTCACAATGCATTCCATGCCATTTTAGGCCACTTGATGTCACAATGAATCATTTGATTCTTGGCCTCCATGGTGTCATAATGGTTCCTTGTTTCTATTGGTCCCCATGCTGTCACAATTCATCCCTGGCCCTTTTACGCCCCCTGGTGCCAAATGGGATCCTGGGATTATTAGCCTCCATTGGGTCACAATGGATCCTTGCTTCTCTTAACCCCTGTGGTGTCACAATGCATCCCATGCCCTTTTAGGCCACTTGATGTCACAATGAATCATTTGATTCTTGGCCTCCATGGTGGCATAATAGATCCTTGCTTCTATTGGTCCCCGTGCTGTAACAATCCATCCCTGGCCATTTTAGGCCCCCTGGTGTCACAAGGGATCATTAGATTTTTAGCAAGCATTGGGTCACAATGGTTCCTTGCTTCTCTTAACCTCTGTGGTGTCACAATGCATCCCATGCCCTTTTAGGCCACTTGATGTCACAATGAATCATTTGATTCTTGGCCTCCATGGTGACATAATAGATCCTTGCTTCTATTGGTCCCCGTGCTGTAACAATTCATCCCTGGCCCTTTTTATAGCCCCTGGTGCCACAAGGGATCATTAGATTGTTAGCCTGCATTGGGTCACAATGGTTCCTTGCTTCTCTTAACCTCTGTGGTGTCACAATGCATTCCATGCCATTTTAGGCCACTTGATGTCACAATGAATCATTTGATTCTTGGCCTCCATGGTGTCATAATGGTTCCTTGTTTCTATTGGTCCCCATGCTGTCACAATTCATCCCTGGCCCTTTTACGCCCCCTGGTGCCAAATGGGATCCTGGGATTATTAGCCTCCATTGGGTCACAATGGATCCTTGCTTCTCTTAACCCCTGTGGTGTCACAATGCATCCCATGCCCTTTTAGGCCACTTGATGTCACAATGAATCATTTGATTCTTGGCCTCCATGGTGGCATAATAGATCCTTGCTTCTATTGGTCCCCGTGCTGTAACAATCCATCCCTGGCCATTTTAGGCCCCCTGGTGTCACAAGGGATCATTAGATTTTTAGCAAGCATTGGGTCACAATGGTTCCTTGCTTCTCTTAACCCCTGTGGTGTCACAATGCATCCCATGCCCTTTTAGGCCACTTGATGTCACAATGAATCATTTGATTCTTGGCCTCCATGGTGACATAATAGATCCTTGCTTCTATTGGTCCCCGTGCTGTAACAATTCATCCCTGGCCCTTTTTATAGCCCCTGGTGCCACAAGGGATCATTAGATTGTTAGCCTGCATTGGGTCACAATGGTTCCTTGCTTCTCTTAACCTCTGTGGTGTCACAATGCATCCCATGCCCTTTTAGGCCACTTGGTCTTACAATGAACCATTTGATTCTTGGCCTTCATGGTGTCATAATGGTTCCTTGTTTCTATTGGTCCCCATGCAGTCACAATTCATCCCTGGCCCTTTTACGCCCCCTGGTGTCAAATGGGATCCTGGGATTATTAGCCTCCATTGGGTCACAATGGATCCTTGCTTCTCTTAACCCCTGTGGTGTCACAGTGCATCCCATGCCCTTTTAGGCCACTTGATGTCACAATGAATCATTTGATTCTTGGCCTCCGTGGTGACATAATAGATCCTTGCTTCTATTGGTCCCCGTGCTGTTACAATTCATCCCTGGCCCTTTTTATAGCCCCTGGTGCCACAAGGGATCATTAGATTGTTAGCCTGCATTGGGTCACAATGGTTCCTTGCTTCTCTTAACCCCTGTGGTGTCACAATGCATCCCATGCCCTTTTAGGCCACTTGATGTCACAATGAATCATTTGATTCTTGGCCTCCATGGTGGCATAATAGATCCTTGCTTCTATTGGTCCCCGTGCTGTAACAATCCATCCCTGGCCATTTTAGGCCCCCTGGTGTCACAAGGGATCATTAGATTGTTAGCCTGCATTGGGTCACAATGGTTCCTTGCTTCTCTTAACCCCTGTGGTGTCACAATGCATCCCATGCCCTTTTAGGCCACTGGATGTCACAATGAATCATTTGATTTTTGGCCTCCATGTGGCATAATTGTACCAGGTTTTAATTGGGCCCCATGCTTTCACAATCCATCCCTGGCCCTTTTAGGCCCATTGGTGTCACAAGAGACCATTAGATTGTTAGCCTCCATTGGGTAACAATGGTTCCTTGCTTCTCTTAACCTCTGTGGTGTCACAATGCATCCCATGCCCTTTTAGGCCACTTGATGTCACAATGAATCATTTGATTCTTGGCCTCCATGGTGACATAATAGATCCTTGCTTCTATTGGTCCCCGTGCTGTAACAATTCATCCCTGGCCCTTTTTATAGCCCCTGGTGCCACAAGGGATCATTAGATTGTTAGCCTGCATTGGGTCACAATGGTTCCTTGCTTCTCTTAACCTCTGTGGTGTCACAATGCATTCCATGCCATTTTAGGCCACTTGATGTCACAATGAATCATTTGATTCTTGGCCTCCATGGTGTCATAATGGTTCCTTGTTTCTATTGGTCCCCATGCTGTCACAATTCATCCCTGGCCCTTTTACGCCCCCTGGTGCCAAATGGGATCCTGGGATTATTAGCCTCCATTGGGTCACAATGGACCCTTGCTTCTCTTAACCCCTGTGGTGTCACAATGCATCCCATGCCCTTTTAGGCCACTTGATGTCACAATGAATCATTTGATTCTTGGCCTCCATGGTGGCATAATAGATCCTTGCTTCTATTGGTCCCCGTGCTGTAACAATCCATCCCTGGCCATTTTAGGCCCCCTGGTGTCACAAGGGATCATTAGATTTTTAGCAAGCATTGGGTCACAATGGTTCCTTGCTTCTCTTAACCTCTGTGGTGTCACAATGCATCCCATGCCCTTTTAGGCCACTTGATGTCACAATGAATCATTTGATTCTTGGCCTCCATGGTGACATAATAGATCCTTGCTTCTATTGGTCCCCGTGCTGTAACAATTCATCCCTGGCCCTTTTTATAGCCCCTGGTGCCACAAGGGATCATTAGATTGTTAGCCTGCATTGGGTCACAATGGTTCCTTGCTTCTCTTAACCTCTGTGGTGTCACAATGCATCCCATGCCCTTTTAGGCCACTTGGTCTTACAATGAACCATTTGATTCTTGGCCTTCATGGTGTCATAATGGTTCCTTGTTTCTATTGGTCCCCATGCTGTCACAATTCATCCCTGGCCCTTTTATGCCCCCTGGTGCCAAATGGGATCCTGGGATTATTAGCCTCCATTGGGTCACAATGGATCCTTGCTTCTCTTAACCCCTGTGGTGTCACAATGCATCCCATGCCCTTTTAGGCCACTGGATGTCACAATGAATCATTTGAGTCTTGGCCTCCATGGTGGCATAATTGTACCAGGTTTTAATTGGGCCCCATGCTTTCACAATTCATCCCTGGCCCTTTTAGGCCCATTGGTGTCACAAGGGACCATTAGATTGTTAGCCTCCATTGGGTCACAATGGATCCTTGCTTCTCTTAACCCCTGTGGTGTCACAATGCATTCCATGCCATTTTAGGCCACTTGATGTCGCAATGAATCATTTGATTCTTGGCCTCCATGGTGTCATAATGGTTCCTTGTTTCTATTGGGCCCCATGCTGTCACAATTCATCCCTGGCCCTTTTACGACCCCTGGTGTCAAATGGGATCCTGGGATTATTAGCCTCCATTGGGTCACAATGGATCCTTGTTTCTCTTAACCCCTGTGGTGTCACAGTGCATCCCATGCCCTTTTAGGCCACTTGATGTCACAATGAATCATTTGATTCTTGGCCTCCGTGGTGACATAATAGATCCTTGCTTCTATTGGTCCCCGTGCTGTTACAATTCATCCCTGGCCCTTTTTATAGCCCCTGGTGCCACAAGGGATCATTAGATTGTTAGCCTGCATTGGGTCACAATGGTTCCTTGCTTCTCTTAACCCCTGTGGTGTCACAATGCATCCCATGCCCTTTTAGGCCACTTGATGTCACAATGAATCATTTGATTCTTGGCCTCCATGGTGGCATAATAGATCCTTGCTTCTATTGGTCCCCGTGCTGTAACAATCCATCCCTGGCCATTTTAGGCCCCCTGGTGTCACAAGGGATCATTAGATTGTTAGCCTGCATTGGGTCACAATGGTTCCTTGCTTCTCTTAACCCCTGTGGTGTCACAATGCATCCCATGCCCTTTTAGGCCACTGGATGTCACAATGAATCATTTGATTTTTGGCCTCCATGTGGCATAATTGTACCAGGTTTTAATTGGGCCCCATGCTTTCACAATCCATCCCTGGCCCTTTTAGGCCCATTGGTGTCACAAGAGACCATTAGATTGTTAGCCTCCATGGGGTAACAATGGTTCCTTGCTTCTCTTAACCTCTGTGGTGTCACAATGCATTCCATGCCTTTTTAGGCCACTTGATGTCACAATGAATCATTTGATTCTTGGCCTCCATGATGTCATAATGGTTCCTTGTTTCTATTGGGCCCCATGCTGTCACAATTCATCCCTGGCCCTTTTACGACCCCTGGTGTCAAATGGGATCCTGGGATTATTAGCCTCCATTGGGTCACAATGGATCCTTGCTTCTCTTAACCCCTGTGGTGTCACAATGCATCCCATGCCCTTTTAGGCCACTTGATGTCACAATGAATCATTTGATTCTTGGCCTCCATGGTGGCATAATTGATCCTTGCTTCTATTGGTCCCCGTGCTGTAACAATCCATCCCTGGCCATTTTAGGCCCCCTGGTGTCACAAGGGATCATTAGATTTTTAGCAAGCATTGGGTCACAATGGTTCCTTGCTTCTCTTAACCTCTGTGGTGTCACAATGCATCCCATGCCCTTTTAGGCCACTGGATGTCACAATGAATCATTTGATTCTTGGCCTCCATGGTGACATAATAGACCCTTGCTTCTATTGGTCCCCGTGCTGTAACAATTCATCCCTGGCCCTTTTTATAGCCCCTGGTGCCACAAGGGACCATTAGATTGTTAGCCTGCATTGGGTCACAATGGTTCCTTGCTTCTCTTAGCCCCTGTGGTGTCACAATGCATCCCATGCCCTTTTAGGCCACTTGATGTCACAATGAATCATTTGATTCTTGGCCTCCATGGTGACATAATAGATCCTTGCTTCTATTGGTCCCCGTGCTGTCACAATCCATCCCTGGCCCTTTTACGCCCCCTAGTGTCAAATGGGATCCTGGGATTATTAGCCTCCATTGGGTCACAATGGATCCTTGCTTCTCTTAACCCCTGTGGTGTCACAATGCATCCCATGCCCTTTTAGGCCACTTGATGTCACAATGAATCATTTGATTCTTGGCCTCCATGGTGGCATAATAGATCCTTGCTTCTATTGGTCCCCGTGCTGTAACAATCCATCCCTGGCCCTTTTAGGCCCCCTGGTGTCACAAGGGATCATTAGATTGTTAGCCTGCATTGGGTCACAATGGTTCCTTGCTTCTCTTAACCTCTGTGGTGTCACAATGCATTCCAAGCCCTTTTAGGCCACTTGGTCTTACAATGAACCATTTGATTCTTGGCCTTCATGGTGTCATAATGGTTCCTTGTTTCTATTGGTCCCCATGCTGTCACAATTCATCCCTGGCCCTTTTACGCCCCCTGGTGTCAAATGGGATCCTGGGATTATTAGCCTCCATTGGGTCACAATGGATCCTTGCTTCTCTTAACCCCTGTGGTGTCACAATGCATCCCATGCCCTTTTAGGCCACTTGATGTCACAATGAATCATTTGATTTTTGGCCTCCATGGTGGCATAATTTTACCCGGTTTTAATTGGGCCCCATGCTTTCACAATTCATCCCTGGCCGTTTTAGGCCCATTGGTGTCACAAGGGACCATTAGATTGTTAGCCTCCATTGGGTAACAATGGTTCCTTGCTTGTCTTATCCTCTGTGGTGTCACGATGCATTCCATGTCATTTTAGGCCACTTGATGTCACAATGAATCATTTGATTCTTGGCCTCCATGGTGTCATAATAGATCCTTGTTTCTATTGGTCCCCATGCTGTCACAATTCATCCCTGGCCCTTTTACGCCCCCTGGTGCCAAATGGGATCCTGGGATTATTAGCTTCCATTGGGTCACAATGGATCCTTGCTTCTCTTAACCCCTGTGGTGTCACAATGCATCCCATGCCATTTTAGGCCACTTGATGTCACAATGAATCATTTGATTCTTGGCCTCCATGGTGTCATAATGGTTCCTTGTTTCTATTGGTCCCCATGCTGTCACAATTAATCCCTGGCCCTTTTATGCCCCCTGGAGTCAAATGGGATCCTGGGATTATTAGCCTCCATTGGGTCACAATGGATCCTTGCTTCTCTTAACCTCTGTGGTGTCACAATGCATCCCATGCCCTTTTAGGCCACTTGATGTCACAATGAATCATTTGATTCTTGGCGTCCATGGTGGCATAATGGTTCCTTGCTTCTATTGGTCCCCGTGCTGTAACAATCCATCCCTGGCCATTTTAGCCCCCCTGGTGTCACAAGGGATCATTAGATTTTTAGCAAGCATTGGGTCACAATGGTTCCTTGCTTCTCTTAACCTCTGTGGTGTCACAATGCATCCCATGCCCTTTTAGGCCACTGGATGTCACAATGAATCATTTGATTCTTGGCCTCCATGGTGACATAATAGACCCTTGCTTCTATTGGTCCCCGTGCTGTAACAATTCATCCCTGGCCCTTTTTATATCCCCTGGTGCCTCAAGGGATCATTAGATTGTTAGCCTGCATTGGGTCACAATGGTTCCTTGCTTCTCTTAACCTCTGTGGTGTCACAATGCATTCCAAGCCCTTTTAGGCCACTTGGTCTTACAATGAACCATTTGATTCTTGGCCTTCATGGTGTCATAATGGTTCCTTGTTTCTATTGGTCCCCATGCTGTCACAATTCATCCCTGGCCCTTTTACGCCCCCTGGTGTCAAATGGGATCCTGGGATTATTAGCCTCCATTGGGTCACAATGGATCCTTGCTTCTCTTAACCCCTGTGGTGTCACAATGCATCCCATTCCCTTTTAGGCCACTGGATGTCACAATGAATCATTTGAGTCTTGGCGTCCATGGTGGCATAATTGTACCAGGTTTTAATTGGGCCCCATGCTGTCACAATTAATCCCTGGCCCTTTTAGGCCCATTGGTGTCACAAGGGACCATTAGATTGTTAGCCTCCATTGGGTAACAATGGTTCCTTGCTTCTCTTAACCTCTGTGGTGTCACAATGCATTCCATGCCATTTTAGGCCACTTGATGTCACAATGAATCATTTGATTCTTGGCCTCCATGGTGTCATAATGGTTCCTTGTTTCTATTGGGCCCCATGCTGTCACAATTAATCCCTGGCCCTTTTAGGACCCCTGGTGTCAAATGGGATCCTGGCATTATTAGCTTCCATTGGGTCACAATGGATCCTTGCTTCTCTTAACCCCTGTGGTGTCACAATGCATCCCATGCCCTTTTAGGCCACTTGATGTCACAATGAATCATTTGAGTCTTGGCCTCCATGGTGACATAATAGATCCTTGCTTCTATTGGTCCCCGTGCTGTTACAATTCATCCCTGGCCCTTTTTAGAGCCCCTGGTGCCACAAGGGATCATTAGATTGTTAGCCTGCATTGGGTCATAATGGTTCCTTGCTTCTCTTAACCTCTGTGGTGTCACAATGCATCCCATGCCCTTTTAGGCCACTTGATGTCACAATGAATCATTTGATTCTTGGCCTCCATGGTGGCATAATAGATCCTTGCTTCTATTGGTCCCCGTGCTGTAACAATCCATCCCTGGCCATTTTAGGACCCTGGTGTCACAAAGGATCATTAGATTGTTAGCAAGCATTGGGTCACAATGGTTCCTTGCTTCTCTTAACCCCTGTGGTGTCACAATGCATCCCATGCCCTTTTAGGCCACTTGATGTCACAATGAATCATTTGATTCTTGGCCTCCATGGTGACATAATAGATCCTTGCATCCATTGGTCCCCGTGCTGTTACAATCCATCCCTGGCCATTTTAGGCCCCCTGGTGTCACAAGGGATCATTAGATTTTTAGCAAGCATTGGGTCACAATGGTTCCTTGCTTCTCTTAACCTCTGTGGTGTCACAATGCATCCCATGCCATTTTAGGCCACTTGATGTCACAATGAATCATTTGATTCTTGGCCTCCATGGTGACATAATAGACCGTTGCTTCTATTGGTCCCCGTGCTGTAACAATTCATCCCTGGCCCTTTTTATACCCCCTGGTGCCACAAGGGATCATTAGATTGTTAGCCTGCATTGGGTCACAATGGTTCCTTGCTTCTCTTAACCTCTGTGGTGTCACAATGCATCCCATGCCCTTTTAGGCCACTTGGTCTTACAATGAACCATTTGATTCTTGGCCTTCATGGTGTCATAATGGTTCCTTGTTTCTATTGGGCCCCATGCTGTCACAATTCATCCCTGGCCCTTTTATGCCCCCTGGTGTCAAATGGGATCCTGGGATTATTAGCCTCCATTGGGTCACAATGGATCCTTGCTTCTCTGAACCCCTGTGGTGTCACAATGCATCCCATGCCCTTTTAGGCCACTTGATGTCACAATGAATCATTTGATTCTTGGCCTCCATGGTGGCATAATAGATCCTTGCTTCTATTGGTCCCCGTGCTGTAACAATTCATCCCTGGCCCTTTTACGCCCCCTGGTGTCACAAGGGATCATTAGATTGTTAGCCTGCATTGGGTCACAATGGTTCCTTGCTTCTCTTAGGCCCTGTGGTGTCACAATGCATCCCATGCCCTTTTAGGCCACTTGATTTCACAATGAATCATTTGATTCTTGGCCTCCATGGTGACATAATAGATCCTTGATTCTATTGGTCCCCGTGCTGTAACAATTCATCCCTGGCCCTTTTTATACCCCCTGGTGCCACAAGGGATCATTAGATTGTTAGCCTGCATTGGGTCACAATGGTTCCTTGCTTCTCTTAACCTCTGTGGTGTCACAATGCATTCCAAGCCCTTTTAGGCCACTTGGTCTTACAATGAACCATTTGATTCTTGGCCTTCATGGTGTCATAATGGTTCCTTGTTTCTATTGGTCCCCATGCTGTCACAATTCATCCCTGGCCCTTTTACGCCCCCTGGTGTCAAATGGGATCCTGGGATTATTAGCCTCCATTGGGTCACAATGGATCCTTGCTTCTCTTAACCCCTGTGGTGTCACAATGCATCCCATGCCCTTTTAGGCCACTTGATGTCAATGAATCATTTGATTCTTGGCCTCCATGGTGACATAATAGATCCTTGCTTCTATTGGTCCCCGTGCTGTAACAATCCATCCCTGGCCATTTTAGGCCCCCTGGTGTCACAAGGGATCATTAGATTGTTAGCCTGCATTGGGTCACAATGGTTCCTTGGTTCTCTTAGCCCCTGTGGTGTCACAATGCATCCCATGCCCTTTTAGGCCACTTGGTGTTACAATGAATCATTTGAGTCTTGGTGTCTATTGTTTCATAATATTTCCATGTTTTATTGTGCCCCATGCTTTCACAATTCATCCCTGGCCCGATTGCAACCTCTGGTGTCACAATGGATCATTAGATTGTTAGCCTCCATTGGGTAACAATGGTTCCTTGATTCTCTTAACCTCTGTGGTGTCACAATGCATTCCATGCCATTTTAGGCCACTTGTTGTCACAATGAATCATTTGATTCATGGCCTCCATGGTGTCATAATGGTTCCTTGTTTCTATTGGGCCCCATGCTGTCACAATTCATCCCTGGCCCTTTTACTCCCCCTGGTGCCAAATGGGATCCTGGGATTATTAGCCTCCATTGGGTCACAATGGATCCTTGCTTCTCTTAACCCCTGTGGTGTCACAATGCATCCCATGCCCTTTTAGGCCACTTGATGTCACAATGAATCATTTGATTCTTGGCCTCCATGGTGACATAATAGACCCTTGCTTCTATTGGTCCCCGTGCTGTAACAATCCATCCCTGGCCATTTTAGGCCCCCTGGTGTCACAAGGGACCATTAGATTTTTAGCCTGCATTGGGTCACAATGGTTCCTTGCTTCTCTTAACCTCTGTGGTGTCACAATGCATTCCATGCCATTTTAGGCCACTTGATGTCACAATGAATCATTTGATTCTTGGCCTCCATGGTGTCATAATGGTTCCTTGTTTCTATTGGTCCCCATGCTGTCACAATTCATCCCTGGCCCTTTTACGCCCCCTGGTGCCAAATGGGATCCTGGGATTATTAGCCTCCATTGGGTCACAATGGATCCTTGCTTCTCTTAACCCCTGTGGTGTCACAATGCATCCCATGCCCTTTTAGGCCACTTGATGTCACAATGAATCATTTGATTCTTGGCGTCCATGGTGGCATTATAGATCCTTGCTTCTATTGGTCTCCGTGCTGTAACAATCCATCCCTGGCCATTTTAGGCCCCCTGGTGTCACAAGGGATCATTAGATTTTTAGCAAGCATTGGGTCACAATGGTTCCTTGCTTCTCTTAACCTCTGTGGTGTCACAATGCATCCCATGCCCTTTTAGGCCACTTGATGTCACAATGAATCATTTGATTCTTGGCCTCCATGGTGACATAATAGACCCTTGCTTCTATTGGTCCCCGTGCTGTAACAATTCATCCCTGGCCCTTTTTATACCCCCTGGTGCCACAAGGGATCATTAGATTGTTAGCCTGCTTTGGGTCACAATGGTTCCTTGCTTCTCTTAACCTCTGTGGTGTCACAATGCATTCCAAGCCCTTTTAGGCCACTTGGTCTTACAATGAACCATTTGATTCTTGGCCTTCATGGTGTCATAATGGTTCCTTGTTTCTATTGGTCCCCATGCTGTCACAATTCATCCCTGGCCCTTTTACGCCCCCTGGTGTCAAATGGGATCCTGGGATTATTAGCCTCCATTGGGTCACAATGGATCCTTGCTTCTCTGAACCCCTGTGGTGTCACAATGCATCCCATGCCCTTTTAGGCCACTTGATGTCACAATGAATCATTTGATTCTTGGCCTCCATGGTGACATAATAGACCCTTGCTTCTATTGGTCCCCGTGCTGTAACAATCCATCCCTGGCCATTTTAGGCCCCCTGGTGTCACAAGGGACCATTAGATTTTTAGCCTGCATTGGGTCACAATGGTTCCTTGCTTCTCTTAACCTCTGTGGTGTCACAATGCATCCCATGCCATTTTAGGCCACTTGATGTCACAATGAATCATTTGATTCTTGGCCTCCATGGTGTCATAATGGTTCCTTGTTTCTATTGGTCCCCATGCTGTCACAATTCATCCCTGGCCCTTTTACGCCCCCTGGTGCCAAATGGGATCCTGGGATTATTAGCCTCCATTGGGTCACAATGGATCCTTGCTTCTCTTAACCCCTGTGGTGTCACAATGCATCCCATGCCCTTTTAGGCCACTTGATGTCACAATGAATCATTTGATTCTTGGCGTCCATGGTGGCATTATAGATCCTTGCTTCTATTGGTCTCCGTGCTGTAACAATCCATCCCTGGCCATTTTAGGCCCCCTGGTGTCACAAGGGATCATTAGATTTTTAGCAAGCATTGGGTCACAATGGTTCCTTGCTTCTCTTAACCTCTGTGGTGTCACAATGCATCCCATGCCCTTTTAGGCCACTTGATGTCACAATGAATCATTTGATTCTTGGCCTCCATGGTGACATAATAGACCCTTGCTTCTATTGGTCCCCGTGCTGTAACAATTCATCCCTGGCCCTTTTTATACCCCCTGGTGCCACAAGGGATCATTAGATTGTTAGCCTGCTTTGGGTCACAATGGTTCCTTGCTTCTCTTAACCTCTGTGGTGTCACAATGCATTCCAAGCCCTTTTAGGCCACTTGGTCTTACAATGAACCATTTGATTCTTGGCCTTCATGGTGTCATAATGGTTCCTTGTTTCTATTGGTCCCCATGCTGTCACAATTCATCCCTGGCCCTTTTACGCCCCCTGGTGTCAAATGGGATCCTGGGATTATTAGCCTCCATTGGGTCACAATGGATCCTTGCTTCTCTGAACCCCTGTGGTGTCACAATGCATCCCATGCCCTTTTAGGCCACTTGATGTCACAATGAATCATTTGATTCTTGGCCTCCATGGTGGCATAATAGATCCTTGCTTCTATTGGTCCCCGTGCTGCAACAATCCATCCCTGGCCATTTTAGGCCCCCTGGTGTCACAAAGGATCATTAGATTGTTAGCCTGCATTGGGTCACAATGGTTCCTTGCTTCTCTTAACCCCTGTGGTGTCACAATGCATCCCATGCCCTTTTAGGCCACTTGATGTCACAATGAATCATTTGATTCTTGGCCTCCATGGTGACATAATAGATCCTTGCATCCATTGGTCCCCGTGGTGTTACAATCCATCCCTGGCCATTTTAGGCCCCCTGGTGTCACAAGGGATCATTAGATTTTTAGCAAGCATTGGGTCACAATGGTTCCTTGCTTCTCTTAACCTCTGTGGTGTCACAATGCATCCCATGCCCTTTTAGGCCACTTGATGTCACAATGAATCATTTGATTTTTGGCCTCCATGGTGACATAATAGATCCTTGTTTCTATTGGTCCCCGTGCTGTAACAATTCATCCCTGGCCCTTTTTATAGCCCCTGGTGCCACAAGGGATCATTAGATTGTTAGCCTGCTTTGGGTCACAATGGTTCCTTGCTTCTCTTAACCTCTGTGGTGTCACAATGCATTCCAAGCCCTTTTAGGCCACTTGGTCTTACAATGAACCATTTGATTCTTGGCCTTCATGGTGTCATAATGGTTCCTTGTTTCTATTGGTCCCCATGCTGTCACAATTCATCCCTGGCCCTTTTACGCCCCCTGGTGTCAAATGGGATCCTGGGATTATTAGCCTCCATTGGGTCACAATGGATCCTTGCTTCTCTTAACCCCTGTGGTGTCACAATGCATCCCATGCCCTTTTAGGCCACTTGATGTCAATGAATCATTTGATTCTTGGCCTCCATGGTGACATAATAGATCCTTGCTTCTATTGGTCCCCGTGCTGTAACAATCCATCCCTGGCCATTTCAGGCCCCCTGGTGTCACAAGGGATCATTAGATTGTTAGCCTGCATTGGGTCACAATGGTTCCTTGGTTCTCTTAGCCCCTGTGGTGTCACAATGCATCCCATGCCCTTTTAGGCCACTTGATGTCACAATGAATCATTTGAGTCTTGGTGTCTATTGTTTCGTAATATTTCCATGTTTTATTGTGCCCCATGCTTCCACAATTCATCCCTGGCCCGATTGCAACCTCTGGTGTCACAATGGATCATTAGATTGTTAGCCTCCATTGGGTAACAATGGTTCCTTGCTTCTCTTAACCTCTGTGGTGTCACAATGCATTCCATGCCATTTTAGGCCACTTGTTGTCACAATGAATCATTTGATTCTTGGCCTCCATGGTGTCATAATGGTTCCTTGTTTCTATTGGTCCCCATGCTGTCACAATTCATCCCTGGCCCTTTTACGCCCCCTGGTGCCAAATGGGATCCTGGGATTATTAGCCTCCATTGGGTCACAATGGATCCTTGCTTCTCTTAACCCCTGTGGTGTCACAATGCATCCCATGCCCTTTTAGGCCACTTGATGTCACAATGAATCATTTGATTCTTGGCCTCCATGGTGACATAATAGACCCTTGCTTCTATTGGTCCCCGTGCTGTAACAATCCATCCCTGGCCATTTTAGGCCCCCTGGTGTCACAAGGGACCATTAGATTTTTAGCCTGCTTTGGGTCACAATGGTTCCTTGCTTCTCTTAACCTCTGTGGTGTCACAATGCATTCCATGCCATTTTAGGCCACTTGATGTCACAATGAATCATTTGATTCTTGGCCTCCATGGTGTCATAATGGTTCCTTGTTTCTATTGGTCCCCATGCTGTCACAATTCATCCCTGGCCCTTTTACGCCCCCTGGTGTCAAATGGGATCCTGGGATTATTAGCCTCCATTGGGTCACAATGGATCCTTGCTTCTCTTAACCCCTGTGGTGTCACAATGCATCCCATGCCCTTTTAGGCCACTTGATGTCACAATGAATCATTTGATTCTTGGCGTCCATGGTGGCATAATAGATCCTTGCTTCTATTGGTCCCCGTGCTGTAACAATCCATCCCTGGCCATTTTAGGCCCCCTGGTGTCACAAGGGATCATTAGATTTTTAGCAAGCATTGGGTCACAATGGTTCCTTGCTTCTCTTAACCTCTGTGGTGTCACAATGCATCCCATGCCCTTTTAGGCCACTTGATGTCACAATGAATCATTTGATTCTTGGCCTCCATGGTGACATAATAGACCCTTGCTTCTATTGGTCCCCGTGCTGTAACAATTCATCCCTGGCACTTTTTATACCCCCTGGTGCCACAAGGGATCATTAGATTGTTAGCCTGCTTTGGGTCACAATGGTTCCTTGCTTCTCTTAACCCCTGTGGTGTCACAATGCATCCCATGCCCTTTTAGGCCACTTGATGTCACAATGAATCATTTGATTTTTGGCCTCCATGGTGGCATAATTGTACCAGGTTTTAATTGGGCCCCATGCTGTCACAATTCATCCCTGGCCCTTTTAGGCCCATTGGTGTCTCAAGGAACCTTTAGATTGTTAGCCTCCATTGGGTAACAATGGTTCCTTGCTTCTCTTAACCTCTGTGGTGTCACAATGCATTCCATGCCATTTTAGGCCACTTGATGTCACAATGAATCATTTGATTCTTGGCCTCCATGGTGTCATAATGGTTCCTTGTTTCTATTGGTCCCCATGCTGTCACAATTCATCCCTGGCCCTTTTACGCCCCCTGGTGTCAAATGGGATCCTGGGATTATTAGCCTCCATTGGGTCACAATGGATCCTTGCTTCTCTTAACCCCTGTGGTGTCACAATGCATCCCATGCCCTTTTAGGCCACTTGATGTCACAATGAATCATTTGATTCTTGGCGTCCATGGTGGCATAATAGATCCTTGCTTCTATTGGTCCCCGTGCTGTAACAATCCATCCCTGGCCATTTTAGGCCCCCTGGTGTCACAAGGGATCATTAGATTTTTAGCAAGCATTGGGTCACAATGGTTCCTTGCTTCTCTTAACCTCTGTGGTGTCACAATGCATCCCATGCCGTTTTAGGCCACTTGATGTCACAATGAACCATTTGATTCTTGGCCTCCATGGTGACATAATAGACCCTTGCTTCTATTGGTCCCCGTGCTGTAACAATTCATCCCTGGCCCTTTTTATACCCCCTGGTGCCACAAGGGATCATTAGATTGTTAGCCTGCTTTGGGTCACAATGGTTCCTTGCTTCTCTTAACCTCTGTGGTGTCACAATGCATTCCAAGCCCTTTTAGGCCACTTGGTCTTACAATGAACCATTTGATTCTTGGCCTTCATGGTGTCATAATGGTTCCTTGTTTCTATTGGTCCCCATGCTGTCACAATTCATCCCTGGCCCTTTTACGCCCCCTGGTGTCAAATGGGATCCTGGGATTATTAGCCTCCATTGGGTCACAATGGATCCTTGCTTCTCTGAACCCCTGTGGTGTCACAATGCATCCCATGCCCTTTTAGGCCACTTGATGTCACAATGAATCATTTGATTCTTGGCCTCCATGGTGGCATAATAGATCCTTGCTTCTATTGGTCCCCGTGCTGCAACAATCCATCCCTGGCCATTTTAGGCCCCCTGGTGTCACAAAGGATCATTAGATTGTTAGCCTGCATTGGGTCACAATGGTTCCTTGCTTCTCTTAACCCCTGTGGTGTCACAATGCATCCCATGCCCTTTTAGGCCACTTGATGTCACAATGAATCATTTGATTCTTGGCCTCCATGGTGACATAATAGATCCTTGCATCCATTGGTCCCCGTGGTGTTACAATCCATCCCTGGCCATTTTAGGCCCCCTGGTGTCACAAGGGATCATTAGATTTTTAGCAAGCATTGGGTCACAATGGTTCCTTGCTTCTCTTAACCTCTGTGGTGTCACAATGCATCCCATGCCATTTTAGGCCACTTGATGTCACAATGAATCATTTGATTCTTGGCCTCCATGGTGACATAATAGACCGTTGCTTCTATTGGTCCCCGTGCTGTAACAATTCATCCCTGGCCCTTTTTATACCCCCTGGTGCCACAAGGGATCATTAGATTGTTAGCATGCATTGGGTCACAATGGTTCCTTGCTTCTCTTAACCTCTGTGGTGTCACAATGCATTCCAAGCCCTTTTAGGCCACTTGGTCTTACAATGAACCATTTGATTCTTGGCCTTCATGGTGTCATAATGGTACCTTGTTTCTCTTGGTCCCCATGCTGTCACAATTCATCCCTGGCCCTTTTATACCCCCTGGTGTCAAATGGGATCCTGGGATTATTAGCCTCCATTGGGTCACAATGGATCCTTGCTTCTCTGAACCCCTGTGGTGTCACAATGCATCCCATGCCCTTTTAGGCCACTTGATGTCACAATGAATCATTTGATTCTTGGCCTCCATGGTGGCATAATAGATCCTTGCTTCTATTGGTCCCCGTGCTGTAACAATCCATCCCTGGCCCTTTTACGCCCCCTGGTGTCACAAGGGATCATTAGATTGTTAGCCTGCATTGGGTCACAATGGTTCCTTGCTTCTCTTAACCCCTGTGGTGTCACAATGCATCCCATGCCCTTTTAGGCCACTTGATGTCACAATGAATCATTTGATTTTTGGCCTCCATGGTGACATAATAGATCCTTGCTTCTATTGGTCCCCGTGCTGTAACAATTCATCCCTGGCCCTTTTTATAGCCCCTGGTGCCACAAGGGATCATTAGATTGTTAGCCTGCTTTGGGTCACAATGGTTCCTTGCTTCTCTTAACCTCTGTGGTGTCACAATGCATTCCAAGCCCTTTTAGGCCACTTGGTCTTACAATGAACCATTTGATTCTTGGCCTTCATGGTGTCATAATGGTTCCTTGTTTCTATTGGTCCCCATGCTGTCACAATTCATCCCTGGCCCTTTTACGCCCCCTGGTGTCAAATGGGATCCTGGGATTATTAGCCTCCATTGGGTCACAATGGATCCTTGCTTCTCTTAACCCCTGTGGTGTCACAATGCATCCCATGCCCTTTTAGGCCACTTGATGTCAATGAATCATTTGATTCTTGGCCTCCATGGTGACATAATAGATCCTTGCTTCTATTGGTCCCCGTGCTGTAACAATCCATCCCTGGCCATTTTAGGCCCCCTGGTGTCACAAGGGATCATTAGATTGTTAGCCTGCATTGGGTCACAATGGTTCCTTGGTTCTCGTAGCCCCTGTGGTGTCACAATGCATCCCATGCCCTTTTAGGCCACTTGATGTCACAATGAATCATTTGAGTCTTGGTGTCTATTGTTTCGTAATATTTCCATGTTTTATTGTGCCCCATGCTTCCACAATTCATCCCTGGCCCGATTGCAACCTCTGGTGTCACAATGGATCATTAGATTGTTAGCCTCCATTGGGTAACAATGGTTCCTTGCTTCTCTTAACCTCTGTGGTGTCACAATGCATTCCATGCCATTTTAGGCCACTTGTTGTCACAATGAATCATTTGATTCTTGGCCTCCATGGTGTCATAATGGTTCCTTGTTTCTATTGGTCCCCATGCTGTCACAATTCATCCCTGGCCCTTTTACTCCCCCTGGTGCCAAATGGGATCCTGGGATTATTAGCCTCCATTGGGTCACAATGGATCCTTGCTTCTCTTAACCCCTGTGGTGTCACAATGCATCCCATGCCCTTTTAGGCCACTTGATGTCACAATGAATCATTTGATTCTTGGCCTCCATGGTGACATAATAGACCCTTGCTTCTATTGGTCCCCGTGCTGTCACAATCCATCCCTGGCCATTTTAGGCCCCCTGGTGTCACAAGGGACCATTAGATTTTTAGCCTGCATTGGGTCACAATGGTTCCTTGCTTCTCTTAACCTCTGTGGTGTCACAATGCATTCCATGCCATTTTAGGCCACTTGATGTCACAATGAATCATTTGATTCTTGGCCTCCATGGTGTCATAATGGTTCCTTGTTTCTATTGGTCCCCATGCTGTCACAATTCATCCCTGGCCCTTTTACGCCCCCTGGTGCCAAATGGGATCCTGGGATTATTAGCCTGCATTGGGTCACAATGGATCCTTGCTTCTCTTAACCCCTGTGGTGTCACAATGCATCCCATGCCCTTTTAGGCCACTTGATGTCACAATGAATCATTTGATTCTTGGCGTCCATGGTGGCATAATAGATCCTTGCTTCTATTGGTCCCCGTGCTGTAACAATCCATCCCTGGCCATTTTAGGCCCCCTGGTGTCACAAGGGATCATTAGATTGTTAGCCTGCATTGGGTCACAATGGTTCCTTGCTTCTCTTAACCTCTGTGGTGTCACAATGCATCCCATGCCCTTTTAGGCCACTTGATGTCACAATGAATCATTTGATTCTTGGCCTCCATGGTGACATAATAGACCCTTGCTTCTATTGGTCCCCGTGCTGTAACAATTCATCCCTGGCCCTTTTTATACCCCCTGGTGCCACAAGGGATCATTAGATTGTTAGCCTGCTTTGGGTCACAATGGTTCCTTGCTTCTCTTAACCCCTGTGGTGTCACAATGCATCCCATGCCCTTTTAGGCCACTTGATGTCACAATGAATCATTTGATTTTTGGCCTCCATGGTGGCATAATTGTACCAGGTTTTAATTGGGCCCCATGCTGTCACAATTCATCCCTGGCCCTTTTAGGCCCATTGGTGTCTCAAGGAACCATTAGATTGTTAGCCTCCATTGGGTAACAATGGTTCCTTGCTTCTCTTAACCTCTGTGGTGTCACAATGCATTCCATGCCATTTTAGGCCACTTGATGTCACAATGAATCATTTGATTCTTGGCCTCCATGGTGTCATAATGGTTCCTTGTTTCTATTGGTCCCCATGCTGTCACAATTCATCCCTGGCCCTTTTACGCCCCCTGGTGTCAAATGGGATCCTGGGATTATTAGCCTCCATTGGGTCACAATGGATCCTTGCTTCTCTTAACCCCTGTGGTGTCACAATGCATCCCATGCCCTTTTAGGCCACTTGATGTCACAATGAATCATTTGATTCTTGGCGTCCATGGTGGCATAATAGATCCTTGCTTCTATTGGTCCCCGTGCTGTAACAATCCAAACCCTGGCCATTTTAGGCCCCCTGGTGTCACAAGGGATCATTAGATTTTTAGCAAGCATTGGGTCACAATGGTTCCTTGCTTCTCTTAACCTCTGTGGTGTCACAATGCATCCCATGCCCTTTTAGGCCACTTGATGTCACAATGAATCATTTGATTCTTGGCCTCCATGGTGACATAATAGATCCTTGCTTCTATTGGTCCCCGTGCTGTAACAATTCATCCCTGGCCCTTTTTATACCCCCTGGTGCCACAAGGGATCATTAGATTGTTAGCCTGCATTGGGTCACAATGGTTCCTTGCTTCTCTTAACCTCTGTGGTGTCACAATGCATTCCAAGCCCTTTTAGGCCACTTGGTCTTACAATGAACCATTTGATTCTTGGCCTTCATGGTGTCATAATGGTTCCTTGTTTCTATTGGGCCCCATGCTGTCACAATTCATCCCTGGCCCTTTTACGCCCCCTGGTGTCAAATGGGATCCTGGGATTATTAGCCTCCATTGGGTCACAATGGATCCTTGCTTCTCTGAACCCCTGTGGTGTCACAATGCATCCCATGCCCTTTTAGGCCACTTGATGTCACAATGAATCATTTGATTCTTGGCCTCCATGGTGGCATAATTGATCCTTGCTTCTATTGGTCCCCGTGCTCCAACAGTCCATCCCTGGGCATTTTAGGCCCCCTGGTGTCACAAGGGACCATTACATTTTTAGCCTGCATTGGGCCGCAATGGTTCCTTGCTTCTCTTAACCCCTGTGGTGTCACAATGCATCCCATGCCCTTTTAGGCCACTTGATGTCACAATGAATCATTTGATTCTTGGCCTCCATGGTGGCATAATTGTACCAGGTTTTAATTGGGCCCCATGCTTTCACAATTCATCCCTGGCCCTTTTAGGCCCATTGGTGTCACAAGGAACCATTAGATTGTTAGCCTCCATTGGGTAACAATGGTTCCTTGCTTCTCTTAACCTCTGTGGTGTCACAATGCATTCCATGCCATTTTAGGCCACTTGATGTCACAATGAATCATTTGATTCTTGGCCTCCATGGTGTCATAATGGTTCCTTGTTTCTATTGGTCCCCATGCTGTCACAATTCATCCCTGGCCCTTTTACGCCCCCTGGTGCCAAATGGGATCCTGGGATTATTAGCCTCCATTGGGTCACAATGGATCCTTGCTTCTCTTAACCCCTGTGGTGTCACAATGCATCCCATGCCCTTTTAGGCCACTTGATGTCACAATGAATCATTTGATCCTTGGCCTCCATGGTGGCATAATAGATCCTTGATTCTATTGGTCCCCGTGCTGTAACAATCCATCCCTGGCCATTTTAGGCCCCCTGGTGTCACAAGGGATCATTAGATTTTTAGCAAGCATTGGGTCACAATGGTTCCTTGCTTCTCTTAACCTCTGTGGTGTCACAATGCATCCCATGCCCTTTTAGGCCACTTGATGTCACAATGAATCATTTGATTCTTGGCCTCCATGGTGACATAATAGATCCTTGCTTCTATTGGTCCCCATGCTGTAACAATTCATCCCTGGCCCTTTTTATAGCCCCTGGTGCCACAAGGGATCATTAGATTGTTAGCCTGCTTTGGGTCACAATGGTTCCTTGCTTCTCTTAACCTCTGTGGTGTCACAATGCATTCCAAGCCCTTTTAGGCCACTTGGTCTTACAATGAACCATTTGATTCTTGGCCTTCATGGTGTCATAATGGTTCCTTGTTTCTATTGGTCCCCATGCTGTCACAATTCATCCCTGGCCCTTTTACGCCCCCTGGTGTCAAATGGGATCCTGGGATTATTAGCCTCCATTGGGTCACAATGGATCCTTGCTTCTCTTAACCCCTGTGGTGTCACAATGCATCCCATGCCCTTTTAGGCCACTTGATGTCACAATGAATCATTTGATTCTTGGCCTCCGTGGTGACATAATAGATCCTTGCTTCTATTGGTCCCCGTGCTGTTACAATTCATCCCTGGCCCTTTTTATAGCCCCTGGTGCCACAAGGGATCATTAGATTGTTAGCCTGCATTGGGTCACAATGGTTCCTTGCTTCTCTTAACCTCTGTGGTGTCACAATGCATCCCATGCCCTTTTAGGCCACTTGATGTCACAATGAATCATTTGATTCTTGGCCTCCATGGTGGCATAATAGATCCTTGCTTCTTTTGGTCCACGTGCTGTAACAATCCATCCCTGGCCATTTTAGGCCCCCTGGTGTCACAAGGGATCATTAGATTGTTAGCCTGCATTGGGTCACAATGGTTCCTTGCTTCTCTTAACCTCTGTGGTGTCACAATGCATCCCATGCCCTTTTAGGCCACTTGATGTCACAATGAACCATTTGATTTTTGGCCTCCATGGTGGCATAATTTTACCAAGTTTTAATTGGGCCCCATGCTTTCACAATCCATCCCTGGCCCTTTTACGCCCCCTGGTGTCAAATGGGATCCTGGGATTATTAGACTCCATTGGGTCACAATGGATCCTTGCTTCTCTTAACCCCTGTGGTGTCACAATGCATCCCATGCCCTTTTAGGCCACTTGATGTCACAATGAATCATTTGATTCTTGGCCTCCATGGTGGCATAATAGATCCTTGCTTCTATTGGTCCCCGTGCTGTAACAATCCATCCCTGGCCATTTTAGGCCCCCTGGTGTCACAAGGGACCATTAGATTTTTAGCCTGCATTGGGTCACAATGGTTCCTTGCTTCTCTTAACCCCTGTGGTGTCACAATGCATCCCATGCCCTTTTAGGCCACTTGATGTCACAATGAATCATTTGATTTTTGGCCTCCATGGTGGCATAATTGTACCAGGTTTTAATTGGGCCCCATGCTTTCACAATTCATCCCTGGCCCTTTTAGGCCCATTGGTGTCACAAGGAACCATTAGATTGTTAGCCTCCATTGGGTAACAATGGTTCCTTGCTTCTCTTAACCTCTGTGGTGTCACAATGCATTCCATGCCATTTTAGGCCACTTGATGTCACAATGAATCATTTGATTCTTGGCCTCCATGGTGTCATAATGGTTCCTTGTTTCTATTGGGCCCCATGCTGTCACAATTCATCCCTGGCCCTTTTACGCCCCCTGGTGCCAAATGGGATCCTGGGATTATTAGCCTCCATTGGGTCACAATGGATCCTTGCTTCTCTGAACCCCTGTGGTGTCACAATGCATCCCATGCCCTTTTAGGCCACTTGATGTCACAATGAATCATTTGATTCTTGGCCTCCATGGTGGCATAATAGATCCTTGATTCTATTGGTCCCCGTGCTGTAACAATCCATCCCTGGCCATTTTAGGCCCCCTGGTGTCACAAGGGATCATTAGATTTTTAGCAAGCATTGGGTCACAATGGTTCCTTGCTTCTCTTAACCTCTGTGGTGTCACAATGCATCCCATGCCCTTTTAGGCCACTTGATGTCACAATGAATCATTTGATTCTTGGCCTCCATGGTGACATAATAGATCCTTGCTTCTATTGGTCCCCGTGCTGTAACAATTCATCCCTGGCCCTTTTTATAGCCCCTGGTGCCACAAGGGATCATTAGATTGTTAGCCTGCATTGGGTCACAATGGTTCCTTGCTTCTCTTAACCTCTGTGGTGTCACAATGCATTCCAAGCCCTTTTAGGCCACTTGGTCTTACAATGAACCATTTGATTCTTGGCCTTCATGGTGTCATAATGGTTCCTTGTTTCTATTGGTCCCCATGCTGTCACAATTCATCCCTGGCCCTTTTACGCCCCCTGGTGTCAAATGGGATCCTGGGATTATTAGCCTCCATTGGGTCACAATGGATCCTTGCTTCTCTTAACCCCTGTGGTGTCACAATGCATCCCATGCCCTTTTAGGCCACTTGATGTCACAATGAATCATTTGATTCTTGGCCTCCGTGGTGACATAATAGATCCTTGCTTCTATTGGTCCCCGTGCTGTTACAATTCATCCCTGGCCCTTTTTATAGCCCCTGGTGCCACAAGGGATCATTAGATTGTTAGCCTGCATTGGGTCACAATGGTTCCTTGCTTCTCTTAACCTCTGTGGTGTCACAATGCATCCCATGCCCTTTTAGGCCACTTGATGTCACAATGAATCATTTGATTCTTGGCCTCCATGGTGGCATAATAGATCCTTGCTTCTTTTGGTCCACGTGCTGTAACAATCCATCCCTGGCCATTTTAGGCCCCCTGGTGTCACAAGGGATCATTAGATTGTTAGCCTGCATTGGGTCACAATGGTTCCTTGCTTCTCTTAACCTCTGTGGTGTCACAATGCATCCCATGCCCTTTTAGGCCACTTGATGTCACAATGAACCATTTGATTTTTGGCCTCCATGGTGGCATAATTTTACCAGGTTTTAATTGGGCCCGATGCTTTCACATTCCATCCCTGGCCCTTTTACGCCCCCTGGTGCCAAATGGGATCCTGGGATTATTAGCCTCCATTGGGTCACAATGGATCCTTGCTTCTCTTAACCCCTGTGGTGTCACAATGCATCCCATGCCCTTTTAGGCCACTTGATGTCACAATGAATCATTTGATTCTTGGCCTCCATGGTGACATAATAGACCCTTGCTTCTATTGGTCCCCGTGCTGTAACAATTCATCCCTGGCCCTTTTTATACCCCCTGGTGCCACAAGGGATAATTAGATTGTTAGCCTGCTTTGGGTCACAATGGTTCCTTGATTCTCTTAACCTCTGTGGTGTCACAATGCATTCCAAGACTTTTTAGGCCACTTGGTCTTACAATGAACCATTTGATTCTTGGCCTTCATGGTGACATAATGGTTCCTTGTTTCTATTGGTCCCCATGCTGTCACAATTCATCCCTGGCCCTTTTACGCCCCCTGGTGTCAAATGGGATCCTGGGATTATTAGCCTCCATTGGGTCACAATGGATCCTTGCTTCTCTTAACCCCTGTGGTGTCACAATGCATCCCATGCCCTTTTAGGCCACTTGATGTCACAATGAATCATTTGATTCTTGGCCTTCATGGTGGCATAATAGATCCTTGCTTCTATTGGTCCCCGTGCTGTAACAATCCAAACCCTGGCCATTTTAGGCCCCCTGGTGTCACAAGGGATCATTAGATTTTTAGCAAGCATTGGGTCACAATGGTTCCTTGCTTCTCTTAACCTCTGTGGTGTCACAATGCATCCCATGCCCTTTTAGGCCACTTGATGTCACAATGAACCATTTGATTCTTGGCCTCCATGGTGACATAATAGATCCTTGCTTCTATTGGTCCCCGTGCTGTAACAATTCATCCCTGGCCCTTTTTATAGCCCCTGGTGCCACAAGGGATCATTAGATTGTTAGCCTGCATTGGGTCACAATGGTTCCTTGCTTCTCTTAACCTCTGTGGTGTCACAATGCATTCCAAGCCCTTTTAGGCCACTTGGTCTTACAATGACCCATATGATTCTTGGCCTTCATGGTGTCATAATGGTTCCTTGTTTCTATTGGTCCCCATGCTGTCACAATTCATCCCTGGCCCTTTTACGCCCCCTGGTGTCAAATGGGATCCTGGGATTATTAGCCTCCATTGGGTCACAATGGATCCTTGCTTCTCTTAACCCCTGTGGTGTCACAATGCATCCCATGCCCTTTTAGGCCACTTGATGTCACAATGAATCATTTGATTCTTGGCCTCCATGGTGGCATGATATATCCTTGCTTCTATTGGTCCCCGTGCTGTAACAATCCATCCCTGGCCATTTTAGGCCCCCTGGTGTCACAAGGGACCATTAGATTTTTAGCCTGCATTGGGTCACAATGGTTCCTTGCTTCTCTTAACCTCTGTGGTGTCACAATGCATTCCATGCCATTTTAGGCCACTTGATGTCACAATGAATCATTTGATTCTTGGCCTCCATGGTGTCATAATGGTTCCTTGTTTCTATTGGTCCCCATGCTGTCACAATTCATCCCTGGCCCTTTTACGCCCCCTGGTGCCAAATGGGA
The DNA here is from genome assembly GCF_963662255.1 of Cinclus cinclus. Lineage (NCBI taxonomy): Eukaryota > Metazoa > Chordata > Aves > Passeriformes > Cinclidae > Cinclus > Cinclus cinclus. The sequence continues at coordinate 1,541,174 of NW_026912222.1, read as the reverse complement.
TCCTGGGATTATTAGCCTCCATTGGGTCACAATGGATCCTTGCTTCTCTTAACCCCTGTGGTGTCACAATGCATCCCATGCCCTTTTAGGCCACTTGATGTCACAATGAATCATTTGATTCTTGGCCTCCATGGTGGCATAATAGATCCTTGCTTCTATTGGTCCCCGTGCTGTAACAATCCATCCCTGGCCATTTTAGGCCCCCTGGTGTCACAAGGGATCATTAGATTTTTAGCAAGCATTGGGTCACAATGGTTCCTTGCTTCTCTTAACCTCTGTGGTGTCACAATGCATCCCATGCCCTTTTAGGCCACTTGATGTCACAATGAATCATTTGATTCTTGGCCTCCATGGTGGCATAATAGACCCTTGCTTCTATTGGTCCCCGTGCTGTAACAATTCATCCCTGGCCCTTTTTATACCCCCTGGTGCCACAAGGGATCATTAGATTGTTAGCCTGCTTTGGGTCACAATGGTTCCTTGCTTCTCTTAACCTCTGTGGTGTCACAATGCATTCCAAGCCCTTTTAGGCCACTTGGTCTTACAATGAACCATTTGATTCTTGGCCTTCATGGTGTCATAATGGTTCCTTGTTTCTATTGGGCCCCATGCTGTCACAATTCATCCCTGGCCCTTTTACGCCCCCTGGTGTCAAATGGGATCCTGGGATTATTAGCCTCCATTGGGTCACAATGGATCCTTGCTTCTCTGAACCCCTGTGGTGTCACAATGCATCCCATGCCCTTTTAGGCCACTTGATGTCACAATGAATCATTTGATTCTTGGCCTCCATGGTGGCATAATTGTACCAGGTTTTAATTGGGCCCCATGCTTTCACAATTCATCCCTGGCCCTTTTAGGCCCATTGGTGTCACAAGGAACCATTAGATTGTTAGCCTCCATTGGGTAACAATGGTTCCTTGCTTCTCTTAACCTCTGTGGTGTCACAATGCATTCCATGCCATTTTAGGCCACTTGATGTCACAATGAATCATTTGATTCTTGGCCTCCATGGTGTCATAATGGTTCCTTGTTTCTATTGGTCCCCATGCTGTCACAATTCATCCCTGGCCCTTTTACGCCCCCTGGTGCCAAATGGGATCCTGGGATTATTAGCCTCCATTGGGTCACAATGGATCCTTGCTTCTCTTAACCCCTGTGGTGTCACAATGCATCCCATGCCCTTTTAGGCCACTTGATGTCACAATGAATCATTTGATTCTTGGCCTCCATGGTGGCATAATAGATCCTTGATTCTATTGGTCCCCGTGCTGTAACAATCCATCCCTGGCCATTTTAGGCCCCCTGGTGTCACAAGGGATCATTAGATTTTTAGCAAGCATTGGGTCACAATGGTTCCTTGCTTCTCTTAACCTCTGTGGTGTCACAATGCATCCCATGCCCTTTTAGGCCACTTGATGTCACAATGAATCATTTGATTCTTGGCCTCCATGGTGACATAATAGATCCTTGCTTCTATTGGTCCCCGTGCTGTAACAATTCATCCCTGGCCCTTTTTATAGCCCCTGGTGCCACAAGGGATCATTAGATTGTTAGCCTGCTTTGGGTCACAATGGTTCCTTGCTTCTCTTAACCTCTGTGGTGTCACAATGCATTCCAAGCCCTTTTAGGCCACTTGGTCTTACAATGAACCATTTGATTCTTGGCCTTCATGGTGTCATAATGGTTCCTTGTTTCTATTGGTCCCCATGCTGTCACAATTCATCCCTGGCCCTTTTACGCCCCCTGGTGTCAAATGGGATCCTGGGATTATTAGCCTCCATTGGGTCACAATGGATCCTTGCTTCTCTTAACCCCTGTGGTGTCACAATACATCCCATGCCCTTTTAGGCCACTTGATGTCACAATGAATCATTTGATTCTTGGCCTCCGTGGTGACATAATAGATCCTTGCTTCTATTGGTCCCCGTGCTGTTACAATTCATCCCTGGCCCTTTTTATAGCCCCTGGTGCCACAAGGGATCATTAGATTGTTAGCCTGCATTGGGTCACAATGGTTCCTTGCTTCTCTTAACCTCTGTGGTGTCACAATGCATCCCATGCCCTTTTAGGCCACTTGATGTCACAATGAATCATTTGATTCTTGGCCTCCATGGTGGCATAATAGATCCTTGCTTCTTTTGGTCCACGTGCTGTAACAATCCATCCCTGGCCATTTTAGGCCCCCTGGTGTCACAAGGGATCATTAGATTGTTAGCCTGCATTGGGTCACAATGGTTCCTTGCTTCTCTTAACCTCTGTGGTGTCACAATGCATCCCATGCCCTTTTAGGCCACTTGATGTCACAATGAACCATTTGATTTTTGGCCTCCATGGTGGCATAATTTTACCAAGTTTTAATTGGGCCCCATGCTTTCACAATCCATCCCTGGCCCTTTTACGCCCCCTGGTGCCAAATGGGATCCTGGGATTATTAGCCTCCATTGGGTCACAATGGATCCTTGCTACTCTGAACCCCTGTGGTGTCACAATGCATCCCATGCCCTTTTAGGCCACTTGATGTCACAATGAATCATTTGATTCTTGGCCTCCATGGTGGCATAATAGATCCTTGCTTCTATTGGTCCCCGTGCTGTAACAATTCATCCCTGGCCCTTTTTATACCCCCTGGTGCCACAAGGGATCATTAGATTGTTAGCCTGCTTTGGGTCACAATGGTTCCTTGATTCTCTTAACCTCTGTGGTGTCACAATGCATTCCAAGACTTTTTAGGCCACTTGGTCTTACAATGAACCATTTGATTCTTGGCCTTCATGGTGACATAATGGTTCCTTGTTTCTATTGGTCCCCATGCTGTCACAATTCATCCCTGGCCCTTTTACGCCCCCTGGTGTCAAATGGGATCCTGGGATTATTAGCCTCCATTGGGTCACAATGGATCCTTGCTTCTCTTAACCCCTGTGGTGTCACAATGCATCCCATGCCCTTTTAGGCCACTTGATGTCACAATGAATCATTTGATTCTTGGCCTTCATGGTGGCATAATAGATCCTTGCTTCTATTGGTCCCCGTGCTGTAACAATCCAAACCCTGGCCATTTTAGGCCCCCTGGTGTCACAAGGGATCATTAGATTTTTAGCAAGCATTGGGTCACAATGGTTCCTTGCTTCTCTTAACCTCTGTGGTGTCACAATGCATCCCATGCCCTTTTAGGCCACTTGATGTCACAATGAACCATTTGATTCTTGGCCTCCATGGTGACATAATAGATCCTTGCTTCTATTGGTCCCCGTGCTGTAACAATTCATCCCTGGCCCTTTTTATAGCCCCTGGTGCCACAAGGGATCATTAGATTGTTAGCCTGCATTGGGTCACAATGGTTCCTTGCTTCTCTTAACCTCTGTGGTGTCACAATGCATTCCAAGCCCTTTTAGGCCACTTGGTCTTACAATGACCCATATGATTCTTGGCCTTCATGGTGTCATAATGGTTCCTTGTTTCTATTGGTCCCCATGCTGTCACAATTCATCCCTGGCCCTTTTACGCCCCCTGGTGTCAAATGGGATCCTGGGATTATTAGCCTCCATTGGGTCACAATGGATCCTTGCTTCTCTTAACCCCTGTGGTGTCACAATGCATCCCATGCCCTTTTAGGCCACTTGATGTCACAATGAATCATTTGATTCTTGGCCTCCATGGTGGCATGATATATCCTTGCTTCTATTGGTCCCCGTGCTGTAACAATCCATCCCTGGCCATTTTAGGCCCCCTGGTGTCACAAGGGACCATTAGATTTTTAGCCTGCATTGGGTCACAATGGTTCCTTGCTTCTCTTAACCTCTGTGGTGTCACAATGCATTCCATGCCATTTTAGGCCACTTGATGTCACAATGAATCATTTGATTCTTGGCCTCCATGGTGTCATAATGGTTCCTTGTTTCTATTGGTCCCCATGCTGTCACAATTCATCCCTGGCCCTTTTACGCCCCCTGGTGCCAAATGGGATCCTGGGATTATTAGCCTCCATTGGGTCACAATGGATCCTTGCTTCTCTTAACCCCTGTGGTGTCACAATGCATCCCATGCCCTTTTAGGCCACTTGATGTCACAATGAATCATTTGATTCTTGGCCTCCATGGTGGCATAATAGATCCTTGCTTCTATTGGTCCCCGTGCTGTAACAATCCATCCCTGGCCATTTTAGGCCCCCTGGTGTCACAAGGGATCATTAGATTTTTAGCAAGCATTGGGTCACAATGGTTCCTTGCTTCTCTTAACCTCTGTGGTGTCACAATGCATCCCATGCCCTTTTAGGCCACTTGATGTCACAATGAATCATTTGATTCTTGGCCTCCATGGTGGCATAATAGACCCTTGCTTCTATTGGTCCCCGTGCTGTAACAATTCATCCCTGGCCCTTTTTATACCCCCTGGTGCCACAAGGGATCATTAGATTGTTAGCCTGCTTTGGGTCACAATGGTTCCTTGCTTCTCTTAACCTCTGTGGTGTCACAATGCATTCCAAGCCCTTTTAGGCCACTTGGTCTTACAATGAACCATTTGATTCTTGGCCTTCATGGTGTCATAATGGTTCCTTGTTTCTATTGGGCCCCATGCTGTCACAATTCATCCCTGGCCCTTTTACGCCCCCTGGTGTCAAATGGGATCCTGGGATTATTAGCCTCCATTGGGTCACAATGGATCCTTGCTTCTCTGAACCCCTGTGGTGTCACAATGCATCCCATGCCCTTTTAGGCCACTTGATGTCACAATGAATCATTTGATTCTTGGCCTCCATGGTGGCATAATTGTACCAGGTTTTAATTGGGCCCCATGCTTTCACAATTCATCCCTGGCCCTTTTAGGCCCATTGGTGTCACAAGGAACCATTAGATTGTTAGCCTCCATTGGGTAACAATGGTTCCTTGCTTCTCTTAACCTCTGTGGTGTCACAATGCATTCCATGCCATTTTAGGCCACTTGATGTCACAATGAATCATTTGATTCTTGGCCTCCATGGTGTCATAATGGTTCCTTGTTTCTATTGGTCCCCATGCTGTCACAATTCATCCCTGGCCCTTTTACGCCCCCTGGTGCCAAATGGGATCCTGGGATTATTAGCCTCCATTGGGTCACAATGGATCCTTGCTTCTCTTAACCCCTGTGGTGTCACAATGCATCCCATGCCCTTTTAGGCCACTTGATGTCACAATGAATCATTTGATTCTTGGCCTCCATGGTGGCATAATAGATCCTTGATTCTATTGGTCCCCGTGCTGTAACAATCCATCCCTGGCCATTTTAGGCCCCCTGGTGTCACAAGGGATCATTAGATTTTTAGCAAGCATTGGGTCACAATGGTTCCTTGCTTCTCTTAACCTCTGTGGTGTCACAATGCATCCCATGCCCTTTTAGGCCACTTGATGTCACAATGAATCATTTGATTCTTGGCCTCCATGGTGACATAATAGATCCTTGCTTCTATTGGTCCCCGTGCTGTAACAATTCATCCCTGGCCCTTTTTATAGCCCCTGGTGCCACAAGGGATCATTAGATTGTTAGCCTGCTTTGGGTCACAATGGTTCCTTGCTTCTCTTAACCTCTGTGGTGTCACAATGCATTCCAAGCCCTTTTAGGCCACTTGGTCTTACAATGAACCATTTGATTCTTGGCCTTCATGGTGTCATAATGGTTCCTTGTTTCTATTGGTCCCCATGCTGTCACAATTCATCCCTGGCCCTTTTACGCCCCCTGGTGTCAAATGGGATCCTGGGATTATTAGCCTCCATTGGGTCACAATGGATCCTTGCTTCTCTTAACCCCTGTGGTGTCACAATACATCCCATGCCCTTTTAGGCCACTTGATGTCACAATGAATCATTTGATTCTTGGCCTCCGTGGTGACATAATAGATCCTTGCTTCTATTGGTCCCCGTGCTGTTACAATTCATCCCTGGCCCTTTTTATAGCCCCTGGTGCCACAAGGGATCATTAGATTGTTAGCCTGCATTGGGTCACAATGGTTCCTTGCTTCTCTTAACCTCTGTGGTGTCACAATGCATCCCATGCCCTTTTAGGCCACTTGATGTCACAATGAATCATTTGATTCTTGGCCTCCATGGTGGCATAATAGATCCTTGCTTCTTTTGGTCCACGTGCTGTAACAATCCATCCCTGGCCATTTTAGGCCCCCTGGTGTCACAAGGGATCATTAGATTGTTAGCCTGCATTGGGTCACAATGGTTCCTTGCTTCTCTTAACCTCTGTGGTGTCACAATGCATCCCATGCCCTTTTAGGCCACTTGATGTCACAATGAACCATTTGATTTTTGGCCTCCATGGTGGCATAATTTTACCAAGTTTTAATTGGGCCCCATGCTTTCACAATCCATCCCTGGCCCTTTTACGCCCCCTGGTGCCAAATGGGATCCTGGGATTATTAGCCTCCATTGGGTCACAATGGATCCTTGCTACTCTGAACCCCTGTGGTGTCACAATGCATCCCATGCCCTTTTAGGCCACTTGATGTCACAATGAATCATTTGATTCTTGGCCTCCATGGTGGCATAATAGATCCTTGCTTCTATTGGTCCCCGTGCTGTAACAATTCATCCCTGGCCCTTTTTATACCCCCTGGTGCCACAAGGGATCATTAGATTGTTAGCCTGCTTTGGGTCACAATGGTTCCTTGCTTCTCTTAACCCCTGTGGTGTCACAATGCATCCCATGCCCTTTTAGGCCACTTGATGTCACAATGAATCATTTGATTTTTGGCCTCCATGGTGGCATAATTGTACCAGGTTTTAATTGGGCCCCATGCTGTCACAATTCATCCCTGGCCCTTTTAGGCCCATTGGTGTCTCAAGGAACCATTAGATTGTTAGCCTCCATTGGGTAACAATGGTTCCTTGCTTCTCTTAACCTCTGTGGTGTCACAATGCATTCCATGCCATTTTAGGCCACTTGATGTCACAATGAATCATTTGATTCTTGGCCTCCATGGTGTCATAATGGTTCCTTGTTTCTATTGGTCCCCATGCTGTCACAATTCATCCCTGGCCCTTTTACGCCCCCTGGTGTCAAATGGGATCCTGGGATTATTAGCCTCCATTGGGTCACAATGGATCCTTGCTTCTCTTAACCCCTGTGGTGTCACAATGCATCCCATGCCCTTTTAGGCCACTTGATGTCACAATGAATCATTTGATTCTTGGCGTCCATGGTGGCATAATAGATCCTTGCTTCTATTGGTCCCCGTGCTGTAACAATCCAAACCCTGGCCATTTTAGGCCCCCTGGTGTCACAAGGGATCATTAGATTTTTAGCAAGCATTGGGTCACAATGGTTCCTTGCTTCTCTTAACCTCTGTGGTGTCACAATGCATCCCATGCCCTTTTAGGCCACTTGATGTCACAATGAATCATTTGATTCTTGGCCTCCATGGTGACATAATAGATCCTTGCTTCTATTGGTCCCCGTGCTGTAACAATTCATCCCTGGCCCTTTTTATAGCCCCTGGTGCCACAAGGGATCATTAGATTGTTAGCCTGCATTGGGTCACAATGGTTCCTTGATTCTCTTAACCTCTGTGGTGTCACAATGCATTCCAAGCCCTTTTAGGCCACTTGGTCTTACAATGAACCATTTGATTCTTGGCCTTCATGGTGTCATAATGGTTCCTTGTTTCTATTGGGCCCCATGCTGTCACAATTCATCCCTGGCCCTTTTACGCCCCCTGGTGTCAAATGGGATCCTGGGATTATTAGCCTCCATTGGGTCACAATGGATCCTTGCTTCTCTGAACCCCTGTGGTGTCACAATGCATCCCATGCCCTTTTAGGCCACTTGATGTCACAATGAATCATTTGATTCTTGGCCTCCATGGTGGCATAATTGATCCTTGCTTCTATTGGTCCCCGTGCTCCAACAGTCCATCCCTGGGCATTTTAGGCCCCCTGGTGTCACAAGGGACCATTACATTTTTAGCCTGCATTGGGCCGCAATGGTTCCTTGCTTCTCTTAACCCCTGTGGTGTCACAATGCATCCCATGCCCTTTTAGGCCACTTGATGTCACAATGAATCATTTGATTCTTGGCCTCCATGGTGGCATAATTGTACCAGGTTTTAATTGGTCCCCATGCTGTCACAATTCATCCCTGGCCCTTTTAGGCCCATTGGTGTCACAAGGAACCATTAGATTGTTAGCCTCCATTGGGTAACAATGGTTCCTTGCTTCTCTTAACCTCTGTGGTGTCACAATGCATTCCATGCCATTTTAGGCCACTTGATGTCACAATGAATCATTTGATTCTTGGCCTCCATGGTGTCATAATGGTTCCTTGTTTCTATTGGTCCCCATGCTGTCACAATTCATCCCTGGCCCTTTTACGCCCCCTGGTGCCAAATGGGATCCTGGGATTATTAGCCTCCATTGGGTCACAATGGATCCTTGCTTCTCTTAACCCCTGTGGTGTCACAATGCATCCCATGCCCTTTTAGGCCACTTGATGTCACAATGAATCATTTGATCCTTGGCCTCCATGGTGGCATAATAGATCCTTGATTCTATTGGTCCCCGTGCTGTAACAATCCATCCCTGGCCATTTTAGGCCCCCTGGTGTCACAAGGGATCATTAGATTTTTAGCAAGCATTGGGTCACAATGGTTCCTTGCTTCTCTTAACCTCTGTGGTGTCACAATGCATCCCATGCCCTTTTAGGCCACTTGATGTCACAATGAATCATTTGATTCTTGGCCTCCATGGTGACATAATAGATCCTTGCTTCTATTGGTCCCCGTGCTGTAACAATTCATCCCTGGCCCTTTTTATAGCCCCTGGTGCCACAAGGGATCATTAGATTGTTAGCCTGCTTTGGGTCACAATGGTTCCTTGCTTCTCTTAACCTCTGTGGTGTCACAATGCATTCCAAGCCCTTTTAGGCCACTTGGTCTTACAATGAACCATTTGATTCTTGGCCTTCATGGTGTCATAATGGTTCCTTGTTTCTATTGGTCCCCATGCTGTCACAATTCATCCCTGGCCCTTTTACGCCCCCTGGTGTCAAATGGGATCCTGGGATTATTAGCCTCCATTGGGTCACAATGGATCCTTGCTTCTCTTAACCCCTGTGGTGTCACAATGCATCCCATGCCCTTTTAGGCCACTTGATGTCACAATGAATCATTTGATTCTTGGCCTCCGTGGTGACATAATAGATCCTTGCTTCTATTGGTCCCCGTGCTGTTACAATTCATCCCTGGCCCTTTTTATAGCCCCTGGTGCCACAAGGGATCATTAGATTGTTAGCCTGCATTGGGTCACAATGGTTCCTTGCTTCTCTTAACCTCTGTGGTGTCACAATGCATCCCATGCCCTTTTAGGCCACTTGATGTCACAATGAATCATTTGATTCTTGGCCTCCATGGTGGCATAATAGATCCTTGCTTCTTTTGGTCCACGTGCTGTAACAATCCATCCCTGGCCATTTTAGGCCCCCTGGTGTCACAAGGGATCATTAGATTGTTAGCCTGCATTGGGTCACAATGGTTCCTTGCTTCTCTTAACCTCTGTGGTGTCACAATGCATCCCATGCCCTTTTAGGCCACTTGATGTCACAATGAACCATTTGATTTTTGGCCTCCATGGTGGCATAATTTTACCAAGTTTTAATTGGGCCCCATGCTTTCACAATCCATCCCTGGCCCTTTTACGCCCCCTGGTGTCAAATGGGATCCTGGGATTATTAGACTCCATTGGGTCACAATGGATCCTTGCTTCTCTTAACCCCTGTGGTGTCACAATGCATCCCATGCCCTTTTAGGCCACTTGATGTCACAATGAATCATTTGATTCTTGGCCTCCATGGTGGCATAATAGATCCTTGCTTCTATTGGTCCCCGTGCTGTAACAATCCATCCCTGGCCATTTTAGGCCCCCTGGTGTCACAAGGGACCATTAGATTTTTAGCCTGCATTGGGTCACAATGGTTCCTTGCTTCTCTTAACCCCTGTGGTGTCACAATGCATCCCATGCCCTTTTAGGCCACTTGATGTCACAATGAATCATTTGATTTTTGGCCTCCATGGTGGCATAATTGTACCAGGTTTTAATTGGGCCCCATGCTTTCACAATTCATCCCTGGCCCTTTTAGGCCCATTGGTGTCACAAGGAACCATTAGATTGTTAGCCTCCATTGGGTAACAATGGTTCCTTGCTTCTCTTAACCTCTGTGGTGTCACAATGCATTCCATGCCATTTTAGGCCACTTGATGTCACAATGAATCATTTGATTCTTGGCCTCCATGGTGTCATAATGGTTCCTTGTTTCTATTGGTCCCCATGCTGTCACAATTCATCCCTGGCCCTTTTACGCCCCCTGGTGCCAAATGGGATCCTGGGATTATTAGCCTCCATTGGGTCACAATGGATCCTTGCTTCTCTGAACCCCTGTGGTGTCACAATGCATCCCATGCCCTTTTAGGCCACTTGATGTCACAATGAATCATTTGATTCTTGGCCTCCATGGTGGCATAATAGATCCTTGATTCTATTGGTCCCCGTGCTGTAACAATCCATCCCTGGCCATTTTAGGCCCCCTGGTGTCACAAGGGATCATTAGATTTTTAGCAAGCATTGGGTCACAATGGTTCCTTGCTTCTCTTAACCTCTGTGGTGTCACAATGCATCCCATGCCCTTTTAGGCCACTTGATG